>NC_059130.1:56270798-56580173 GCF_020740605.2 Lemur catta
ATACCTCATTGTGGTTTTGATTTGCATTTTCCTGATGATTAGTGATGTTGAGCACTTTATAGAGATATATATGTATTTTCTGTCACCCTGGTTAGAGTGCGGTGGCATCATCATAGTTCACCGCAAGCTTCAACTTCTGGGCTCAAGCGATCCCTTCTACCTCAGCCTCCCAAATATCTGGGACTACAAGCGCCTGCCACCAGGACCAGCTAATTTTTCTATTTTTTGTAGAGAGAGGGTCTCACTCTTCCTCCTGCCAATGACCATGAGAGTGAGTTTGGGAAGTGGATTCTTTCCCAGTAAAGCCTAGAGATAACTGCAGCCCAGCAAGCACTTTGATTACAGCCTGTGAGAGACCACAAAGGAGATCCAGCTAAACTATACCTAGATTCTTGTGAATTTTAGAAGCTAGGACTTGAAATTCTGTTTCAAGTCACTATGTTTTGGGGCAAATTTTTTATGCAATAAAAGATAACTAATACAAAAACTTTTACCTGACTTGTAAATTCATAGACTGCTATTATCTGCTCTATGTCTTTATATAATATGAAATATTTGTTTTAGGTTTGTCTTTTTTATCTCAAAATTAGGTATTAAAATTCATCCAAGTTGCTGGGTTCTGTAATAATATTTCACTCCAGATACCTAGAAGTGCAATTATTCAATATATAGTATGCATTTGTTCATTTCATAGTATAGAACATCAAATAGTATTTCCATATTATGGTCACAATTTATACTCTCATCAGCAATGTATAAGAACTGCAATGATTCACCTTCTCACCATCACTTGGATATGTCAACCTTTTAATTATAGTGATTCTAGTGGGTCTGTACATTTACTTCACAGTTTAATTTGCTTTTCTTTGAGACGAGAGATAACTAGGGAGGTTAAGCACTTTTTCATGTCTATTGTTCATTAGGATATCCTCTTTTTAATGTGCTTATTTAAGACCTTGCTTTCTATCTCTAAGAAGTTGTCTTTTCTTGATTTGGAGACTGCTTTATATATTCTGTTCATGCATATATATTTTTCATAACCTTTAATTTGCCTTTTAATTATTTTAATTGTATCTTTGGATGAATAGTAATTCTCAATTTTAATATAATTGAATTTATTGATTCTTTGTTTATAGCTAATATTCATAGTTTTTTGTCTTGTTTCCCAAACTTGAGAACATGAAAATAATGTCTTTGATATTTTTCTAAAAATTGTATTGTTTTGTCTTCCAAATTTGGATCTACAGTCCACCTGGAATTGATTATTTTAATGTCAGGAAGTAGGAGCCAAGTTTAATTTTTCTGATATGTATATAATATTAGTGTAACATTATTTATTGAAAAGATTATCATTTCACGGTAGTTGCAATGAATCAACTCACTATATATGCATGAGTCTGGGAATTGCATTGAATCTATAGATAAATTTGACTCTTCCAATCCATAGTCATGATATGTCTCACAATTTATTATCCCTTTAATTGTCCCAGAAATATTGCATAGTTTTCAATGTTTAATCCTTGCATGTTTTGGTAGATTTATTCCTAGAGTTTGTCAAATGATTTAAGTAAACATCTTTGAAGCATAAATACACATACAGAAGAGTGGACAGGTCATAAATACACAGTTCTATGGATTTTCACAAACTAAACACATCCAGAATGCCAGGACTCAAAGAAAATTCAGAATACAACAGTTTCCCTGTAGCCTTCCTCATGCTCTAGTCAGACACTACCATCTCCTCCCACACCCATTAGATTTGGTACTTTATGTAAATGGAATCATAAAGCTTTTATATATATATCTTTTTAGTATCCAGTGTCTTTTACTCAATAGCATACATGTGATATTAGTTAATTTTTTGTGTTTGGCTTTAAGTCAATAGTATACATGTGAGATTAGTCTATTTTTGTGTTTAGCTATAAGTCAATTGTTTTTATTGTGGTATGGTATTTGTTGTACGAATATATCATAAATTATTTATCCGTTCAACTCAATGAACATTCGAGTACTTTCACTTTTATGGCTACTATGAATAGTGGTGTTATAAACATTCTTGTACATATTTTTTAGTTTACAAATGTTCATATTCTTCACATGTGTATATCTAGAAATGGATTACTACAAATGCATATGTTCAGCATTAGTAGACACTGTCAATTGGTTTCACAGCTATACTAATTTATGTTAATTTATATTCACGCCAGTAATGTATGAACATTCTAAGCTCATCAAGCTTCAACACAGTCTGCCTTTTTTCCACTTGGCAGATGTGTAGGTAGTGGTAATACATTGTGGTTTTTAATGACACATATATTGAATCATTTTTATGATAGATAATACTCATGATTATGGACCAGTTTGATATAATTTTTTATTATTTTTGTTAAGAAAAATGATGTTATTTATGTATGTATATATCTGTTTTTAACATTCTTTTTCAAGAATGTGTGTGTGTGTTTGTGAGTGTCCTTGAATAGCTGTTTAGTATGAACACAATATTTATGTTTTCCCACCAAAACATATTCAGGCTGCTTTTAATGTTTCTAATTTTCCAATACCATCCCTAGTTTTTCACAACACATCATCTCTGGCTGATCCTCCAGTGCCTATCTCAAAGCCAAGCAAAGAATCTCCAAGACATACTGACTTGACACATAAGACGTAGTAACAAACTGAAACAATACAAGAATATCTAATATGAACCTCCATTCCCTTCCCTGGTAATTCACTTTCAGAGCTGCCTTTTTTATTTGCTAGTTCATGGTGAACTTATTTGCTGTGCTAGAATCAACATTGGAACAAGAACACAATACTTTAACCCAAATATCTAAACAGCCTTCCCAAAGAAAGAGTGAATTAAGCAGAAATTTCATTATTTTCCTATGATATTTTGAGTGATTTTCCAGGGCTGGATAAGACCATGCTGTGTCACTGACTGAGCCCTTCTAATATGACTTTTCCAGGCATGATGAAGAAGACCTCTCAGTCTGGGGCTGGCAATTTAATCTGAGATAGAACTGGACATAGTGCCTCATCTAATCCTCACTCCCAAATGTAAGACAATTGAAAAAGCACATTTGAGTGCAGAAGTTGTTGTTAAAGATATGGGTTTGGGAAGCTATTTTTTTTCATAAGATTTCTTTGCCCATCATAACTTTGAGGGGACCCACAAGCCCTTCACTCCACAATAGCCCAGCATAGCCTGTTTCTACCTTGCTAGTTCCAATCTCTTCTCTCTCATAGTCTATTTTCTTCCCTCTACTCACTACCTTGTTTTTCAAAACAAACAACATTTCTCTAACAAAGCAATTTAACAGTCATTTCTTCTCTTGCTTAGGTTTCTACTGATGCTTAAATTCTCAGAGTCACACCTCTACTCCAACAGGTATTTCAAGTCTGTTTAGAAACACACAAGTTGCCCTCTCTATCAAGAATTTTGTGGGCCAAATATTAATACAATGAGCCTTCTTTTTTGTCTTTTTGTAATGTGCTATCCCAATAGCCATTTTGCTACAAGTAAAGAGTTCCAAATACTGCACAGACACCATTGCTTTAGAAACTCTGTGTCAAAATATGTCACAGGAAAACAGATACATTCAGTTTAAATGAAATGAGGCACTTTGAGGACTCTTTAGGTGAATTTTCAGTGGAGCAGCAGCTGCACATGGCGTAAAATTATCCTGGCCTATGAGACAGAGGTAGCCCCAGTGGAAGAATGTTGGGTCTAGAGGTGCCTTCAGGAACAATTGTTTATTTATTCCTCACTGGATGCTTCTTAGCCAGAGTGCTATGAGTTTATATTTTTAAAAATCATGTTCTTATCCTACTGGAACAGAAAAGAAGTGGATTGTAGAGATAAGCCTATTACACCCTAAGTAGCTCTCCATTACTTTCAGTTTCAATCTAAAGCACAAGTATAGGCAATACCATTTCGAGTTGCCTTGAATTGACCAAAGAGCTTATTTTCTGTCTGGAATCCCTTTATGCAAGACCATTTTAAACATAACGACTGGAAGTGTGTGCAACTTGGAGGAGGCCATGGGAAAAACTCTCATATTTGAGAGTATCAGCAATTACCTCTTGCTATTGTTTTTCAACAGCAAGTACAAGGCAGTCAGTTCTTGAAATCTTTCTACAAAAAGACTAGTCATTTTAGGAAGCTTAGGAGTTGTTGTTCAACAAGCAGAGTTTCACTTGTGCAAGATGGAAAAGTCCTATAGTCTGTTGCACAGCAATGTGAATATACTTAAAACTACTGAACTGTACAGGTCAAAGTGGTTATGATGGCAAATCTTGTGTGTTTCTCAGCACAATTTAAAAGGAAAAAAGAGAAAAATTAATGCACCAGTGATTATGTAATTTAAATTTGAATAGAAATGTAGAAAACTACCAAATAATAATAAGACTGAAAAAGGGTTTAAAATATATACAGCAACAAACTATGATCCAAAATGAAAACAATATAAAAAAGAGTATCTATAATTCAGTTTGTATTTGTCCACTATAGCCAGTACAATTCCAGTTCTGGTGGAACATTGCAAAGTGACAATAATTTTTACTCAGAAATATTGGTTGCTAATAGGAGCCAACCAAATGTATTGGAAAAGATTTCATTACAGTATTGACAGAAAATGTAAATGATGGTCCTATGTAGTGTGGTAACTGAGTTTAACAGAACAAACAGAAAACAGAACAGAAAAGATAGTCAAGAAACACATTTAAATATGAATAAGAGCAACTATTGGGCCATTTTGTTTAGTTAACATATAATTGTTACGGGATATAGAGTTATATTTCAGGACATATATACCATGTGTTATGATCAAATCAGGGTACTTGGCACAGCCATCACCTCAAACATTTATCATTTCTTTGTGTTGGAAACATTCAAATCCTCTCTCCTAGCTTTTTGAATATTACAGTAATTATTTTTAACTATATTCACCCTACAGTGCTATAGAACACTGGAACTTATTCCTCCTATGCAGCTGTAATACTATATCTGTTAACCAGTCTTTCCCTACCCTTCCCTCACTCCTACACTTCCTATCCTCTAATAACCACAATTCTACTCTCTACTTCTATAATATAAGCTCAACTTTTTTTTAGCTCTCGCATATGAATGACAACATACAGTATTTATATTTCTGGGCCTGACTGATTTCACTTAACATAATGTCCTCCAAGCTCATCCATGTTGCCTTGAATGACAAGATTTCATTTTTTTAATGGTGGAATAGTATTCCATTGTGTATATATACCACATTTCTCTATCCATTCATCTGTTGATGGACATTTAGGTTGATTCAATATCTTGCTTATTGTGAATGGTGCTGCAATAAACATGGGGTGTAGATATCTCTTTCACATACTGATTTCCTTTCCTTTGGATACATGCTCAGGGTTGGGATTGCAGTATCATATGGCAGTTCTATTTATAGTTTCTTGAGAAAGCTCCATACCGTTTTCCATAATGGCTGTGCTAATTTACAGTCCCACCACCAATGTATAACAGTTCCCTTGTCTTCTAATCCTCATCAACATTTGTTATTTTTTATCTTTTTGATAATAACCATTCTAACTAGGGTAAGATGATATATCAGGGTGTTTTTGATTTGCATTTCCCTGATGATTAGTGATGCTGATCATTTTTTCATCTACCTGTGGGCCATTTGTATCCCTTTTTTGAGAAATGTCTATTCAGATACTTTGCCCATTTTTAAATCAGATTATTTATTATTTTGCTGTCGAGTCATTTGAGTTTCTTGTATATTCTGGATATTAGTCCCTTGTTGGTTGAATAGTTTACAAACATTTTATCCCATTCCATAGGTTGTCTCTTCACTCTGTTGATTGTTCCTTTTGCTGTGCAGAGCATTTTAGTTTAATATAATCCCATTTGTCTTTTTTGCTATTGTTGAATGTGCTCTTTTAAGTGTTACTCATCAAATCTTTGCCTAGACCAATGCCCTGAAGTGTTTCCTCTAAGTTTTCTTCTAGTAGTTCTAGAGTTTCAGGTCTTATATTCAAGTCTTGATTCATTTTGAGTTGATTTTTGTATATGATGAGAAATAGGGGTCTGGTTTCATTATTCTGTATGTGGATATCAGTTTTCCCAGTGCTGTTTATTGAAGAGGGTATCCTTTCCCCAATGTATGCTCTTGGCCTCTGTGTCAAAATTAAGTTGGTTCTAAGCATGTGGATATAATTCTGAGTTCTCTAGTCTGTTCCATTGATCTATGTGACTGTTTTAATTCTCATGCCATTTTTGAAAAAAATAAAATTCAATCCATTTCTCATGAGTGACATCAAAGTAAATTAAGTATGGGTAAAAGTTTTAATGTTCCAATTTGTGATCACAGGCTACATTTTTGGTGTTCAGTGTTTCTCCTTTCCTATCCTCTCTAGTCCTCTGCTTTTATGATGCAGATGCAAGTCAGTCTTATCAAGTAAGTCTTCTTTAGGGCAGTGACTGTGTCTTATTAATATTCACACACTACTTTATGCACATAGAACATTTGCTTTCTATACGTATGCATTCATGTGGTTGATTGTTTTTCTAACTTACAGGTCTTGCCTCCTTTCTATATGAGACTCTATAACCCCAGCTGAATCAATAAATCCCTGCTGCTGAGCACTACAGAGCACACTGCATGAATTCTTCATGTAAAAACATTCCACACTTGAAACTCAGTCTGTACTTGGGAAGCTAATATTTGGGACAATCTTTGAAACTCCTAAGCATATATACAAATATGATTGTGTCATGTAATAATATTAATTTGATCTATGACTATCTACTTTAAGGGTGTAAGGATCCACAGACTGTAAACCAAGTAAACTGGAAGTGAGGAAATGTAACTTCCTTGTACCCAGAGTTTAAAAGAAAAAGTCCCTAGAAAATTTTTTAAGCAGCCTGATGTACAAACAAAATGTACAAACACTATTCTCAACTCACTGTACTAAACAGGAAGCAGCTGTTTTTTTGACATCTAGTCTATTTCCCAGAAATGAAGAGCTTATTCCTGCCTTCACTTTCAGTCTGACATGCAAAGTTTCAAATTATCTTCAACTGGCACCAGAAACTCTTCACTCATGAAAAAAAATGAAGGAGGGGCTCAGACTTTTTGTTTACAAGAGGACTAATCAGACTTCAAAGTTAGGGAGAGTAATGGGAAAGGCATATACCAGAATGTCTCAGTCCACTTTGGCAATATACTGAGCCATGAGTGAACCTAATTTGATCTTTTAACACACTGACTCATATTTGAAGAAACTTCAAGTCAAGCAACTGTCAGGGCCTTGTAGCCTGACAAACTGTTATCCAAAAGCCATGGAGCATCTTTAAACAGTATTTACAGGTTTGTAAAATGTAGATAATAATACTTACATCATAAGTATGTACTGAAGGATGAATTTAATTAATAACACCTGTAAAGAATTTAGCACAATGCCTGCCATATACTAGATACCAAGTGCATTTTACTTCTAATTACAACACTAACTCAGGCTTTATCACCTCAAGGAAGCCTATGTACTATGTAATGAAAATGTGGTAAAAATTATTATGTATGTTCTTTTTTAGTAAATATCAAAAATTTCCAATTAAAAACAACATACCATTTTCTACCTGTCAGTTGAATTAAGATTAAAAGGCATGATTCCAGCTTTTGGGGAGGATGTGAAATGTAGGGTAAGCATTTGGAGGAGTGGGAAAAACAACAAATATTTCCAGAGGGAAAGTTCATAAAATGTTTCAAAAATCTTGAAAAAGAACATAATCTTTAACCAACGCGTTCACTTCTACAGTTTTCATTCATTCAACCAACAAGTACACACTGAAGGCTTACTATATGTGTCAGACACTGTTTTGAGGTACAAGGAATTAAGCAGTCAGAAAGAGGCTAAAAATTTTGCCATCATGGAGATAATATTCTAGCAAACAAAATTGTACAACATACTGAGTGTCAAATGACCACAACTTCTATGCATAAAAATGAAGCAGAGATGAGGGAGAGCAAGAGCTGGCAATGTAGAACATAGCAATTTAACACAGAGAATCAGAAATAGCATCAATGAAGTGGCATTTCACACCTAGAGTAGTCAGAGAAGCGGGGCAGAAGTCAACAGGATATCTGGAGAAACAAACAGCATAAGAGTCAGAAGCAACAACAAGTACAAAGGCCCTAAGGCAAGACCATGCCCAGCATGTATGAGAGAGACCAGGCAGGGCTGTCACAGGGTGGGAACCCCAGTGCCATAACCCTGTAGTCACTTGTGAAGACAGAGGTTTACACCTCCTTAAGCAAGACGCTATGAGCCTAAGAAGAGTCCAGGCCTCCTTTGAGCTGTCCAGGACAGCCACAGGTGGGATGAGAGGAGAGATTGACAGGATAAGTAAGTGCATCAGATGCATCTGATACAGTCCACCCTTTTCCCATTCTGGTCACTGTGTCATACCTTGAATTCAATCCATTGCTAAGTCTTCCCGTTAGAGACCAGCTGCAATTCTATAAAGCACTTAATACACAGGAGACAGCAGTACATACCCCAGACTTTGTTCCTGCAACTTGTCCCAAGGTAGTAATCGATATTCATTACTTCCATCCTCCACCATCCATTCTAGATTTTCTTTCCTTGTCATAGCCAAAAGAAGGCATTATACTTAAACTATTAAAAACAAAAACAAAAAATTTTGAGTTGTATTCTTAAAACACTCCTTCTACAAGACTCACCCAAAAGAAAACATAACCTGAAAGAAACTAAAGTATTCAACAACTTCAGGTATAAGAATATTGGCGTATTCTCTGGTTAACAACAAAATGAGCACCACACAGCACGTTCTACTTACTTCTTAATGCTTTTTAAAGAGTATATGAAGCCCTTTGTCTTTGCTTTTCATAATAATTATATTGTAATATGATAAAATAATATTACTGCCCACAAATACTGTTCAGTGGTATGTTGCAATCATTCAGAAATTGTTTTACATTGTTGGATAAATTTACAGATAGATGGTTTTCAGGTGGCAAAAAAATACCAACATTCTGGGTTTTCAATAACTTCAGCTTACAGTTATAGCTATTGATTAGTATTTGTCCAATCTCATGGAAAACTTACAATACTGGAGTAATATTTGGAATCTGATTTATTGATTCATTATTTTCCATATTTTCTTATTTTGATTAATTTATCCTAATCTATTTTCCATACAGATGCTACATTTGTGGGTTTTTTTTAATTTGGTAATTTTCCAAATATAGTCACGCAAAAATGGATTAAGTTCAGCAAGTAGTTACATGATTCCCATGAAATTTCCATTATTTGAAAAATGTCACTTTCAATCATGACCTCCAGTAAAGAAAGCCTCATTTAAAATGTATTAACTGCCACTTCTATTCAAAATAATAGGAAATGGTCTTTAAGACTTTGGTAAGTGTTATTAGTTGATTTACATAGAATCCAAATAAACTCAAGCCTTCTTATGCTCTGTGAAACCTTCAACTTTCTTGATATATTCAATCACTTGGAAAACTATATGTTGTAAATAAATCTGTCTTAATGAAAACAGTTTACTAACTAACTAATACATGCAGATTTTCAGTTCTAGAATAGACTAGCCAGGATCTCATAATAGTTTGAACAGTTTTAAAATTTTGAATAGTGTTTATTAATCTCAGGAACAAATGCAGACCTAAGGAGTCCCAACATAAAGTGGCTCCAATCCCTCCCCTCAAAGAGCTTGAAGAACGAAACTGAAGGATTCCACAAATCCTGAGTCAAATGTCTATCATTTCACAGTAAAGAAGATAGGCATGGAAAATAAGATATCAACTATTTGCTTCTTAGAGCCACATGTCCATTTTACCAGTCCATTTGCAATAACTGGTTTAAAACATCAGTTACATATCAGTGTTCCCTCCCAAGGGGGAGGGGCAGAATTCTACCTTTTAAAAAATAAACTGTAAAAAAGTGTATGGCCTAACAAGAACTTTACATAAATATACTGTGGTTCTGTAAGAGAATTTTTTTCCTTTTTTATAAAAAATGCACATTGAACTATTCAGGAGTAAAGAGCCATTATATCTGTCACTAACTTTCAGATAGTTCTGATAGAGGAAAGAAACTAAATGTAGTAAAACGTTAACATCTGGGGAATTGAGGGAAAGATTGTATAGAAATTCTTTGTAATATTTTGCAACTTTTGTGTAACTCTGAAATTATGTCAAAATAAAATGTTAAAGCACATTATCAGGTTCAGAATTTCCCTTCTGTATCCAGTTTGTTGACTGTGTTTATCATGAAGTGTTATTAAATTTTGTCAGCTGCTTTTTCTATGTCTACTAAGATGATCATGCGGTTTTTGTTCTGTATTCTGTTGATGTGGTGTTTTACATTAATTTATTTTCACATGTGAAACCAAACTTGCATTCTTGGGCTAAATCCCATTTGATCATGGGTATAATCCTTATTATACATGGCTGGATTTAACTTGCTAGTATTTTATTGAAAAATTTTACATCGTTTTCTGCAAAAGATAGTGGCCTGCACTTTGACTGTCATGTCTTTGGATTTAGGCACATTTTAATACTCACCTCATACTGAGTTGTAGGAGAGGAGTTCCCTTCCCTTCTATTTTTTGTCAAGTTTTTGAAGAATTTGTATTAATTCATCTTCAAATGTTTAGAATTCACCAGTGAGGACATTTGGGCCTGAGCTTTTCTTGGTGATAGTTTTTTGATTAGTAATTCAATCTCTTTACTGATGATAGTTTTATTTAGATGTTCTCTTCTTGAGACAGTTTCAGTAGTTCCTGTCCTAAGAATTTTCCCATTTTGTATAATTTAATTTGTTGGCGTGCACTTGTTCAGAGTATTACTTCATAATCCTCTTTATTTCGGTAAGGTCAGTAGTAAAGTTCCCTGTTTTATTCCTGATTTTAGTATTCAAGTCTTCTGGGATTTTTGTTTTTGTTTTTCTTTTGACCAGTCTAACTAAGAGCTTTGTCAATTTTGTTGATCTTTTCTAAGGACAGATTTTGGTTTTACTGACTTTCTCTATTTTTTCCTATTCTCTATGGTTTCCAATAGTCTTTATTATTTTCTCCCTTCCACTCACTTCAGAAAATATGCTTCTTTTATCAGTGTCTTAGATGAAAGAAGGTTATTGATTTGAGATCTAGTGGTGTCTTAGTAGTTGCACTAAGGCTTACCATATGTATCATTTGTCAGAATACACCTCAAATTTATGCTAAATCAATTCTTGTGAGATATAGAATTGTTACTGTCATTAACTCCATAACTATTGGCTCTTACCTCTTTGGTGCTATTATTGTTATATATCTTAAATCTATACATGGGTCGGGTGTAGTAGCTCACTGCTGTAATCCTAGTACTGTGGGAGGCTGAGGCGGGAGGATTGCTACAGCTTAGGGGCTCAAGACCAGCCTGAGCAAGAGGAGATCCTGTCACTACAAAAAAGAGAAAAACTAGCCAGGCATGGTGGCATGCGCCTGTAGTTCCAGTCTCTTGGGAAGCTGAGGCAGGAGGATTGCTTGAGCCCAGGAGTTTGAGTTTACAGTGAGCTGTGACGCTACTGCACTCTACCCAGGGTGACACAGTGAGACTCATCTCTAAATAAATAAATAAATAAATAAATAAATAAATAAATAAATAAATAAATGTGTTACAAACCCAAGAATACATATTAATAATTATTAATTTGTATAATTTTATGCCTTTTAAAGAAGTTGAAAGAGAAAGTATAAATTTATAGAGCTTATAGTAACTCCCTTACCAATTCTGGTTCTCTTTCTTTACTCCTGTGGGTTCTAGTTAACATCTGGTATCATTTCTCTTTATTCCAATGCAGTTTTTCTCCCACCTATATCCTTTGTGCTGATCTTGTTAAGTATATCACATTTCTACATGTTATATGCCCTGCAATACAATTATATACATATTGTTTCATGCAACGGTTTTCCAAAATCAGTTAAGAGGAAAAAGGAAAAGAAACATGCATCTATGCTGTCTTTTAAAATTCCCTTACGGGTGCTTTGTTCTTCTATGTGGATTTGTATTACCATCTGAGGTCACCTGCTCTCTGCCTGAAAGCCTTCTTTGAGTATTTCTTACAAAGGATATCTGCAAGCAGTAAATTTTCTTCAAATCTCTAGGCTTGCACTTCTCCACATATTGTTTCAAATATAGTCAGTTCCTTCGGAGCTCTCTGACTTTATGGACTGCCACTTTCCCTGGGCAAAATCTCTGAGCCATGGCTCTTACCAGGCAGGGGTGGTGGCCTCTGGTCTTCTCTGCTTGTCTCTCCCAGCACAGAAACTCCTCCCTGCCAGTGAACCAGAGCAAGGGTGATCAGACCAGGTGTGCTGACTGTGTACTGGCCATTAAGTGCCAAGTGCTGGATGTTCATGAATGTGTAAAACATGTCTTTTCCCCACTTGCTACAGCTCTAAAAGAAAAACCAGCTGCACATCATGAATGTGGCTTTTATTTTGGGAAATTAGACCTAAAAATTGATGTGATACCTCCTCATTATAAGATTCTCAAACTGACCTCCAATCTTAAGACACATTCCATTATATTCCATATATAATGGACATTTTTTTAAACAACTAATGGTCTCTAAGATCTCTTTCCACAAAAAAGCTGAAGCTGCTGGTTGAGAAATATTAAGCCCTTCCAGCTGCTAGCATACAACAGAAATTCCTTTTATGGTTGTTGAGTCACTGCCTTGAACAAAGTACTTTCGCTTTCATATTACTTTAAATTCATTTCAGAGGTGGCTTAAACTCTACTTATTTTGTCACTAGAGAAAATCCAGGAAGCTCCACAACACTGGAGCGGTAGCGGGACACAGAGAAGTAATAGGAATCACTCCACAGAGAAGTACTAGAACCAAAGAGAAAAGGAACAGGTAAGAACCCTTACAACTTCTCTTTCTTCGAGGAGCTTTCTCTGCAGCTCTAAAGGGCCTCTGCTCAGGGACATGGCGCCTATAAGGTTGGGGCAGGGATGGGAAAGGATTTATAAGGGTCAGTTAGTTTTCTTAAAAATAACCAGAACCAAGTCAAGTTACAGCTGAGCCTGAAGTAGAACACAGGTCAGCTGAAATCCTGATGTTATGGGGGCAGCATGTCCCTAAGTGCCACTACTGTGCTTGTGTTGAATTAGGCACCAGCAGACAAGGGATAAACTGAGAGTCTGAAATGCACTAGGATTGCTCTTCTCTCTGTTGACATTGTCTGTGTTGACTAGGGACACAATTAAACTTCCATTGTCATTGATGAGGCTTGTTCTGTCCTGCTCCTACTGCAGCTAAGAAATTGAAAGGGCTACAAATAGGTTCTTTTCATGAAAAGGAAAGAACAGTGAATGAGATGCAGGCTAAGCAGCCCCCACTCACACTGTTAGAGACAAAGAAAGAAACTGAAACCCACAGTGAAAGATGAAGATTCAGGAAAACAGCATGCTTTTTAACCATACATTTGAACTTCGTTTCAGAGTGGATTCCTTCCTTCAGAAATAGTCCAGACTCATTAATTTAACGCCCACTCTCCCCCTCCCCCAGGCAAGTAGAATTCCTTCTCACTAGTTTACCAAAGGGCTTCTTCTCTAAAGAATCTCCTGTTGAACCTCAGTAAGGGGAACATCTTTGTTTATCTTAACCTCTCCGTGCCCTCAGACATCCTTAATCCACCTTCTGGAAACTCCTCTCCTGAATGCCTTGGCACTGGCCTGATTCCTCCAGCCCTTACCCTTCTCCTCCTCCCCACTCCGTCTACTACTCCTCTTCCTATTTATTTCTCCCTCTCCTTCCCTAACAACTAGAGAATCAGAACACAACAGAAAACCTAAAAGTGTATGGCTGGAAATAGAGAAGGTTTCCTTAAACAACTTCCATCCAGCTCTCTGCATTTGCCTCCTAATCTTTAATCCTTATTTCATAGTCTTTACTGGAAACATTCAGTGTTCACAATTGTGCATCCTACCCCACTGAGTTAGAGGCTAATTTACAGTGAAGGTAATGAAGCTTATGTTTCAGGGCCTCTCTCTTGCATATGCCCCCTCCAAGCTCTTGGAAGGGCCCCTAGTGCTGTGTTTCACATAGTCACATAATTTTATACAATTTTCAAAAGTAGGTTATATTGGTTCCACTTCCAGAATGGCAACATGAGGGGTTTTGTGAGTCTTCATTCCCATGATATAAGCATAACTATTAACATTTAGAGGTACAGAAAGAAACACATTTTAAAATATTTAGAAATTGTGCTAAGGGCATTCATCAATGAAACATTTATTCATGAGGGTCTTTATTCAATGTAAGAATTAATGAGTAAATAGGCCGGGCACGGTGGCTCACGCCTGTAATCCTAGCACTCTGGGAGGCCCAGGCGGGCAGATTGTTTGAGCTTAGGAGTTGGAGACCAGCCTGAACAAGAGCGAGACCCCATGTCTACTAAAAATAGAAAGAAATTATATGGACAGCTAAAAAATATATATATAGAAAATTTAGCCGGGCATGGTGGCGCATGCCTGTAGTCCCAGCTACTCGGGAGGCTGAGGCAGGAGGATCACATGAGCCCAGGAGTTTGATGTTGCTGTGAGCTAGGCTGATGCCACAGCACTCTAGTCCGGGCCACAGAGTAAGACTTTGTCTCAAAAAAAAAAAAAAAAAGAATTAAGGAGTAAATAAATCAATACTGAATTTATTACATATAGCCAGGATGCAAAATAAATTCTGTAAATCCTATTCTATCTTCCATTTATTGTCTAGTGTAAATTTTTAAACAAGAATCCAAAAGGAAAGTTTTTCACAATAAATTAAATGAAAGATTTCAGTCATGAGAATAGTTGAATGTTGATGTCATTGTCATACTAACATTTTTTTTTAATGAACTACATTGATAATACTTCCATAACTTTCTCAAATTATAGAAATTTCCCCTCATCTATCTCACAGATTGATGCACACAAAAATTTTAGCCATGCTGAGAAATTGTACAACTCCACCTGTAGTTGCGAAAGACTGGAAATTCTCCTAAGTAAAGTAACTCAGGAACAGAAAAATAAATGCTACATGTTCTCACTTATAAATGGGAGCTAAACTATGGCTACACAAGGACACACAGAGTTGGTATAATGGACCCTGGAGAGTCCAAAGGGGGCAGGGCTGAAGGGGGTGAAGAATGAAAAATTACCTATCAGGTACAATGTACACTATTCAGGTGGCAAGTACGCTAAAATCCCAGACTTCACCACTGTACAATATATACGTGTAATGGAATTCAACTTTTACTCCAAATATATTTTTTAAAAAAGAAAAAAAAAGACAAGATTCTCATTCATTCCACCCCTTCCCTTGCAGACAAGGGAACACCTGAATATGGACATGGCCTCAGAGATCCGCATGCCAGGCCCAGTGTGCCTCATTGAGAACACCAAAGGGCAATTGATGGTTAATCCAGAAGCCTTGAAGATCCTGTCTGCCATTATCCAGCCTGTGGTGGTGGTGGCTATTGTGGGCCTCTACCGCACGGGCAAGTCCTACCTGCTGAACAAGCTGGCTGGGCAGAAAAAGGGTGAGTAGCACCATCAAAGCTCTGCCAAGTCCCTTCTGTGTACCCCCATGGTCAGTATTCAGTTTGGGGATGTGAGGAGGCAAAGTTAGAGGTGGGGATGAATACTGAAAGCTAACTTTTTATCCGTTAATGAACTCTCATCTTCACTCTGTTCTAGGGGATAAGAGTCAGCTCATTAACTCTTCACACTATGCCTTAGTTCCCCCTTTTAAAAGAATAAATTATTCTTTTCATAGGAGTAAAAAAATAATTAGCGTACATAATAAACTACAAATCATTTATTATTAATAAAATGCTCATATGGTAACAGCAAGTTTCCATTTATCTTTAAGGTTAAAAAAATTTCAGTCTGTATAGTATATTCGTTTTATATTGTTGCAAAATATGCATAACATAAAAATTTACCCTTAGAACCATTTTTCAGTGTACAGTTCTGTGGTTATTAATTAAATTCATGCTGTTTTGCAGCCATCGCCACCATCCATCTCCAGAACTTCTTCATCTTCCCCAACAGAAATTTTGTAAACAAAAGCTCCACATTCTCCCATCTCCCCTCCCCACCAATCTATATTCTGTCTGTATGACTTTGGCTACTATAGGAACCTTATATAAGTAGAATCATGACAATATTTGTCCTTTGGTGACTGGCTTGTTTCAATTTATATAATGTCTTCAAGGTTCATCAATGTTGTAGCATGTGTCAAAATCTCTTCCTTGATAAGGCTGAATAATTGTATGTGTATACCAATATGTTTATCCATTCATCTGTCAGTGGACACTTGGTTTGCTTCCACCTTTCAGCCATTACAAATAATGCTGATATGAACATGGGTGTACAGATATCTGTTCAAGTCACTGCTTTCAATTCTTTTGGGTATATACCCAGAGGTGACATTGCTGGCTCATTCAGTCATTCCATGCTTAATTTTTTAAGGAACTACCCTACCACTTTCCACACTGCACCATTTATATTCCCAACAGAAATGCTCAAGGCTTCTAATTTCTCTACATCCTCACCAACATTTGTTATTTTCTATTTTTTTTATAGTGGCCATCCTAATGGGTGTGAAGTACTATCTCCTGAGGGTTTTGATTTGCATTTTCCTAATGACTGGTGATGTTGAGCATCTTTTCATGTGCTTCTTGGCCATTTATACATCTTCTCTGGAGAAATGTTT
Organism: Lemur catta; assembly: GCF_020740605.2. Classification (NCBI taxonomy): domain Eukaryota; kingdom Metazoa; phylum Chordata; class Mammalia; order Primates; family Lemuridae; genus Lemur; species Lemur catta. Next base: position 56,287,578 of record NC_059130.1, read on the forward strand.
ATTCAAGTCCTTTGCTCCTTTTTTAAACTGTTTGTTTGTATTGCATTGTAGGAATTCTTTATATTTTCTAGATATCAATTCCTTATCAGATACATGGATAGCAAAGAGTTTCTCCTATTCCATGTATTGTCTTTTTTACTCTATTGATAGTGTCCTTTGACACACAAACATTTTCAATTTTGATGAAGTCCAACTTATCTATTTTTTCTTTTATTGGCTATGCTTTTGGGTCATATTAAACAAATCATTGCCAAATCCAACATCATGTAGTTTTTCTCCTGTGTTTTCTTCTACAAGTTTTCTAGTTTTAACTCTCATGTTTAGTCCTTTGATCCACTTTGAGTTAATTTTTGTATGGTATAAGGTAACAGTCCAACTTCTTTTTTTTTTATTATTGCATGTGGATACCCAGTTTTCCCAATGGCATTTGTTGAAGATACTCTCCTTTCTTCATTGAATTATCACAGCACCCATATTGAAAATCATTTGACTATATATGTGAGAGTTTAGTTATGGGCTGTCTATTGTATTCCATTGGTCTATATGTCAGTCTTTATGCCACTCTTTATGTCTTTTAAATACCATGGTTTTGTAATGTGTTTAAAAACTCAGTGTGAGATTACAACTTTGTTCTTCCTTTTTAAGATTATTTTGTCTATTTGGGGGATTTCCTGAAGCTTCATATAAAAAGTAGTGTGGATTTTTCTGTTAATATTTATATAAAAGAAGTCATTGGGATTTTTATAAGGATATCACTTTGGGCAGTAGTGACATCTTCAGAATATTGTCTTCCAAGCCATAAACATAGGGTATCTTTCTACATATTCATATCTTCTTTAATTTCTTCAAGAATGTTTTTACTATACAAGTCTTTCACCTCCTTGGTTAAATTTATTCCTCAGTAGTTTGTTATTTTAATGCTAGGGTAAACAGAATTGTTTTCATAATTTCCCTTTCAGATTGTTCATTGCTAGTGTATAGAAATGCAATTGATTTCTGCATCCTGATTTTGTATGCTGCAACTTTGCTGAATTCTTTTAGTAGTTCCAATAGATTTTTTATGGAATATTTAAGGTTTTTTGCATGCAAGATCATGTCATATGTGAACAGAGATAATTTTACTTTTTTGTTTCCAATTTGGATGCCTTCCATTTCCTTTTCTTGCCTAATTACTCTGGGTAGGACTTCCAATACTTTGTGGAACAGAAGTGGTAAAAGTGGGCATCCTTTTCTTATTTCTGATAAGCAAAAGCTTTCAGTCTTCGTCTTTGAGTATGAAGTAGGCTGTGGGTTTTTTACATATGGCCCTTATTATGTCAAGGTATTTTCCTTGTTTTTCTAGTTTATTGGTTGTTTTTACTGTGAAAGAGTCCTGAATTTTTTTATGCATTGAATATTCAAACCTTCCTATTTCTCTGATTATAAGATCAGTACTGACTGTGGTTTCAGTTATCTCTGTTAACCTTAGTTATGCTACCTTTTGCGTCAATTTCCAGAATTGCCTGCTGTTTAATCTCCTTCCCCTCTTCTTACTCCCTCTCTCCTTCACAGGTTTCTCTCTGGGCTCCACAGTGCAGTCTCACACCAAAGGAATCTGGATGTGGTGTGTGCCTCATCCCAAGAAGCCAGAACATACCTTAGTTCTGCTGGACACCGAAGGCCTGGGAGATGTAGAGAAGGTAAGGGTCAAGGATTCAATTTTTGAATAGGCCCCTCATCTGTGAATCTTTTATGTACTTTTTAGTTTTTTTCTTAAATAAGAACTTGCTCTAAACTATTATATGTCTTCTCATTTCTGTTTACATGTCATGAGGCCACGTTTAGCAACCAGAGGTAAAAACAATTTTCATAAGGCAGAATCCTAGCAGAAGAGCATGGTGGTAAATAGACAGTATTCTGTTAACAACAGACTATAAGTTATGCAAGTTAACACAGTTGCATGAAGGTAGCACAATAAACACAATGTCATGAGTCTTATTCCTGCAGAGAATTTATTTAAGGATGCGGGTGCTGAACCCCCATGACTTTGTGTTTAAATTTAAACTTTGTCACTAATTTAATGGTCTTAAAAATTATTTGACTTCTTATAGCCTCAGCTTTATAATCTGTAAAATGGATGTAATAGATCTAGATTTGCCTCAGGGTATTGTTTTGAATATCTAACAAGACAAATAATGTCAGCACCAGGTGCATAATAATTGTGCAATAAAATAGCTATAAGTGTTATTAATCTTATATGAGTCTATGTTGCTATTAAAAAAGAAGAGAATTTTTTAAATTTTAATTGTATTTACAGCTTTAGAATGCCAGCCAACCTTGACTGTTTATTTTGCAATGATTATTACCTGCCAATGATCACAAGAGGACCTAGTGAAAATCAGTTTAAACCAAAAATACTAATCAAAAAACTACCCAAAGTCCAAGACCTATGGACAATCATTTTTGTTTGTAATTGAATTCCTTTTATTGATCATGCATCTAAAAAAAAACAACCTCTAATGTATGAACATACTTTTACTACTGATCATCTGGAAAGTACCATGAGAATGAAATATGCTGCTGACCCAAATTTGTTCTGATTTCCAGGGTGACAACCAGAATGACTCCTGGATCTTTGCCATGGCCATCCTCCTGAGCAGCACCTTCGTGTACAACAGCATAGGAACCATCAACCAGCAGGCCATGGACCAACTGCAGTATCCTTTTGTGGTCCTGAATAGTACAAAAGTCAAAGGGGAGACCTGTATTAATAAACCAGCTGCCTGACTGTGAGTCTTAGGGAATTTAGCTCAAAAAGAGAAAACATAAAAACAATTCAAGTACAGGGGAAAGATCCCATGTATCTACTTTAGAATAGACAGTTAGGCTAAGAACAAAGGCAAAATGACGGTTTGGGAATATGGGGACCTTATATAGGACGGCGGTACTCTTCATTTTGCCACTTTTCCTTAGATAACTACTCAGCTATGTGACAGAGCTAACAGATCAAATCAGGGCAAAATCCTCATCTGATGAGAATGAGATTGAGGATTCAGCTGAGTTTGTGAGCTTCTTCCCAGACTTTGTGTGGACTCTGAGAGATTTCTCCCTGGACTTGGAAGCAGATGGAAAAACCATCTCAGCAGACGAGTACCTGGAGAATTCCCTACAGCTAAAGCAAGGTAACAGGGACTTACCATTGATAAATGAGAATGACAAAACATGGGAAATTATCATTTCTGAGTTTACCATTCATAGTTTTATTACATTTACAGTTGTCTATTTCTCCAGGTTGCTATTCCTGGGAATTAATGCTTCTTTAATATCTGACTAAACAGCTTTGATTTTAAATTATATTCTCCCTTATTCTAGAACAAGTTTTCATCTTTTCCTGTGCTATAATTAGGTTAATTTTATCTCCATGCTTAGGGTTTGTGATTCTATATTTAGCCATAGAATATGGATTACAATGGATATTTATGTGAAGAAAATAAAGTATGAAGAGTGTACTAGTCCAAGTGTTGGCCCACAGAAAAATGATGGCCAATCCGGCCTGCCAGCTGTCTTTGTAAACAAGGTTTTATTAGAATAATGCTGTGCCCATTCATTTACATGTTGTCTACGGCTGTTTTCATGCTACAATAACAGAGCTAAGTACCTGGAAAAGAGACCACCTGGCCTGCAAAGCCTAAAACATTTACTATTTGGCCCTTTACAGAAGAAGTGTGAAAATCCTTATATGAGGCAAATCTCTTTTTTATGTTCTTCCAGGTACCAGTCAAAAAGTTAAAAATTTTAATCTGCCCCGTCTCTGTATCCGGAAGTTCTTCCCAAAGAAGAAATGCTTTATCTTCGATCGGCCTGTTCACCGGAAGAAACTATCCCAGCTCGAGACACTACATGATGATGAGCTAGACCCCGAATTTGTGAAACAAGTTGCAGTCTTCTGTTCCTACATCTTTAGCAGTTCCAAAATTAAAACACTTTCAGGAGGCATCAAGGTCAATGGACCTCGTGAGTCCCCTTCCCAGTCCTTTCACTCCTTGCCAAGATTATGGGAGTATGGAATAATATCTACCTGCTTTCAGCTTTGAAAAATGCAAATTTACTATTATTGTTGTGTTAAATTCCAGATGGCACCAACATTTCTAATAGATTTTGTTAGTCAAATTTCTTGGTGGGAAAAGAGCAAAAGGCCAAAGGAAAAAGTTCTATCACTTAAAATTGCCTGCACTGTCCTATATGCTAGCTCCTAGAAAAATGTGGCTATTTAAACTTAAATGTAAATTAATTAACATAAAGAAAATTAAAAATACTACATGGCTATATTTCAAGGGCTCATATCTACATGTGGCCAGTGGCTACTGTAGTTGACAGCACATAGAGAGCATTTCCATCACTACAGGAAGGTTTCCTGGACAATGCTGTGCTAGAATAAACCAAATGGAGGACTCCTTTTGATGGGGATAGTGTCAATTATTCCATAAATGTTGATTAAATGCTTACTATGGACAGGCTGATGATATACATACATAAATGAAATAGATATGGTTTCTGTCCTAGTGGTCCTTAGTGTTAAATTGAATGCAAACAAACACAGGCCTATATAATCTAGAACAAGAATGCTCAACTTTTGGTGTGCATACATATCATCTGAGATCTTCCCAAAGAGAAGGGTCTAATTCAGTAGATCTGAGACAGGGGCTGAGAATCTGCATTTCTAGCAAGCTTCCAGGTGATTCTGAGAACATTGATGCTGTGAGGCAAAGAGGTGGTAATTCACATACTCAGAATTACACAGAATAGAGACTTTTCTTCACTCCTACCTCCAACCAACATTATCATTTGTTCTCTATTGGTAGGTCTAGAGAGCCTTGTGCTGACCTATGTCGGTGCCATCAGCAGTGGGGATCTGCCCTGCATGGAGAACGCAGTCCTGGCCTTGGCCCAGATAGAGAACTCGGCTGCAGTGCAAAAGGCCATTGCCTACTATGACCAGCAGATGGGCCAGAAGGTGCAGCTGCCCACAGAGACCCTCCAGGAGCTGCTGGACTTGCACAGGGCCAGTGAGAGAGAGGCCATCGAAATTTTCATCAGGAGTTCCTTCAAAGATGTAGACCATCTATTTCAAAAGGAATTGGCGGTAATTCTTCTCTCAATTTATCTGGATTAGTGTCTTGGAAGGCAAAGTACTACCAGGAAATGAAATGAGAATTTATTTTCATAGAAGCAATTCTTGCCAGCTTTTCAGATGGTGACAACTACATATTTGTAATCATAATAATCAGAAGGACCACTTTTATTATTAGACTCAAAGTTTTAAAATATTTTCTTTTCTCAATAAAAAAGTCTTCCTTTTAATTAAATGACAACCAGAGCTTCTAATCAAATTACATGCCCACTGTTATCAGACTGATCAGATATTCTTGCCAAAAGCATATAAAATTTTAGTCTTAGTTATTTTGACCAGGCTTATTTGAGCCACATTTAATCCACATGCAATCATTTGCCCAATCTGAAAAAGCAGATATTTACCTCTGAAGGTTGGCATAAAGCTATCAGTCTACAGTGTGAACTTCACCTCCAAGGAGAAGGGACTTCAGTAGAAAGGTGAGGTCTGGAGGAAGAACATGGTCTTCCTAAGATGCTATCACTTTTTCTAGTGGGCATGGAATTTTCTTTTCCGTTCTTTTTTTGAGAATCTTTTCCAGAAATTCTGAGATCAAGCTAACATCCTTTTCCTGTTACTCTTTTTACTTACTATTTTTACACTAAAGGCCCAGCTAGAAAAAAGGCGGGATGACTTTTGCAAACAGAATCTGAAAGCATCATCAGATCATTGTTCAGCTTTACTTCAGGATATTTTCAGTCCTCTAGAAGAAGAAGTGAAGGAGGGTATTTACTCTATACCAGGGGGCTATCGTCTCTTTATGCAGAAGATACAAGACCTGAAGAAAAAGTACCATCAGGAACCAAGGAAGGGGATACAGGTAACCACAATTTATCTGTTGACTATGGGAAACTGCTGACATGCCTCCTTGAAACACCAATGTGACCAAGTGTAATTGTGCACAGATGTGCATTACCGTCTGCGTAGCATTCACACTTTCATTCAATAACATGTACGGGGAGCCTGTCATACCAGATATTTCCAGGTGCTCATCAGAGAGAGTGCAGCCAATTAATAATCGAGTTATATTGAATTACCAGATCAACCACCAAGTTGTTGTCATACACTATTACAGCTGCACTTTTTGTGTTGTAAGAGACAGAAACCCAATGATGGATGCCTTCTTAAACAAAAATGGTAATTCATCAGTTTAGGCTTCAAACAGGCTTTAAGGACAGCTGGATCAAAGAGTTTACACAACATCATCCTCTCTTCCTCTGTCCATTGCTCCCTTATCCCTGTGCTTGCCTTACTTTCCTCTTCCACCTCCATCTCTCTGATCTGCTTTCTGAATGATGGCTTCATTCTCCAGCAAGCTCAGCGCATGTGGAACCATAGCACCAATAGCTCCAAACATAGAGCCCTCTATGTCACAGGACACAGCATCCCTTTTTTCTCATTATCTATATCGCCCTTCTAAAAAGGACTCCACTTAGTGGGATGCTTTGGCCGGCCTGTCTGGAGCATGTGTCTGCCCCTGTGACAGGGAATCTTGACCAGCAGGCCCAGGAGGAGCAATTTCTTGATGAAAAGATGGTGGGCACACAAACAGGACCAAATGCATACAGCCAATTCCTGATACTCATTCTGTGTTCTCTGGGTTTCAAGGCTGAAGAGATGCTGCAGACGTACTTGAGGTCCAAGGAGTCTGTGACTGATGCAATTCTACAGACAGACCAGACTCTCACAGAAAAAGAAAAGGAGATTGAAGGTGAGGAGTGAATCAAGAGATCTGATGGTCTCAAAAGCTCTGGAAAGTTTAAATAATTTGTGTAAAACTGGGACCCTTGAAATAGATCAAAAAGAGCAAAGACGCATCATACTCGTAGAAGCGGTGTCTGAGCAGGGCTTATTGCTTAGCAGCAACATTAATAGGTAAGTGTACAGGGAAGAATGAGGCAACATGATAACCCCACACGAAGTTTTTCTTCTTCCTTTTCCTCCACAGTGGAACGTGTGAAGGCTGAATCTGCACAGGCTGCAGCAAAAATGTTGGAGGAACTGCAAAAGAAGAATGAGCAGATAATGGAAGAGAAGGATAAGAGCTATCAGGAACATGTAAGACAATTGACAGAGAAGATGGAGAGAGACAGGGCCCAGCTGTTGCAAGAGCAAGAGAGGACCATCGCTCTTAAACTTGAGGTATCCAATGGCATCACCTTGAGGTTACTGTTTTTCTGTTTGCTTTCCTTGCTGCCTGATCACAAACTCAGTATGGCAGGGAGAACATAAGCCCAGGAAAGGACTTTACTTGCTCACTTGTAGTTTTCAGTTCCTGCCAGTCTGGCCTGGCCTGGCCTGGCTGTTGCCTGTTTCTAGTTACTGAAAGTTTTTTATTTGCATTTTTATAACATTCAGTCCTTTATCAGTATATCTTTCAATTAATGGCAGCTACTATCTGCTAGGCATCATAAAAATATCTGTATCTCTTGCTTAATACCATATGAAGCAAGAACTATGTCTCTATTAATTAGGAGAAGAAACAGTTTCCAAAAAGACTAAATAACTTTCATAGGGTCACATAGCCGGTAAATTGTCTTCATCACTTAGTAGAATTCACAATGATTTTTTTCTATTGCACCTGGTATGAATTTAGCTCTAAGAGAACTTGTATGAGCAGAAGGACTCCTCAACCCTCACAACTATGTGATAATCCACCTCTCCTGCCTGTTTTCTCTGCCCTGCTCCCAGTTTGTGTTGAGTTGGGAGCTATGTGCAGAAATTCATTCATTATGGTTAGTCTGGGACTCTGATTTCCTTCCCTACCTTCTGCCACCCCTGCCACCAAGTTGAGGAATTTTAGATCAAATTTTCTGATCTAAGACTGAGACACCTCATCAGATTTTGAGAATGTTTATTTCTGTGTCATGTGTAAATAAATTTACATAATAGTATGTGTGTAGGTGGGTATATAAAAGAGTCCATAGTGCATAGATAAAATTAGAAACCAAATATATGATTAAGATTGCCCACAAAGGTTGTGTAGAATTAATGAGGGAAAAATCAAGACTGGTAGTTTAGGTTCATAGATGTATCAAGACATATAAGCTGAAAGTCTTTCTTAGCTAAAGGAGACCCAGCAGAAGTAATCACAGAACTCAAATGCCCAAGAAAACATACAATGAAAATTAAGGGTAGAGAAAATCTCAAGAAGAAATGAAACACTAAAAAATCAATGAATGTGGAAACTAGATAGCATATAGAGACTTAGTTAATGCTACACTTTATTCAGCTTCCATTTGTCCCTTTTTAGGAACAGGACCGACTGCTACAGGAGGGATTCCAAAATGAGAGCCGAAGACTTCAAAATGAGATACAGACTCTCCAGAGGAACATGAGGAGATCAAGAAAGAGATGTACCATAAGCTAAAGACATAAAGAATAGAGCTTTCCTGTCACCCTTACCCAAGGCATAACTGAAACAATTTTAGAATTTAAAACAAGTGTCACTGACTTGATAATCATTAGGTCTTGCATTGTAACACCAGAGGTTTGCAAAAAGAGGCAGTACAATAACTGAAATCATGTTCATGTTCTAAAACGATTGTCAATTGTGTAACAAGGATGCATTTCATCTCTGTAGTAGCACAGGAGGAATCATGAGCTGGTACCACTCAGGAGAAATGTATTCTTCCAGATAATCTGCAGTAGACAACGGGTACTTATCCAAGTCTTAGGTAAAAGTGTTGGGGCACAGTTGAGTACCAGTTTGGCCAAGTATACAATGGGTCAGAGACAACTCTCTCAGCTTCTTAGTGAAGACAATGTATAGTTCTCCATTCTGTCAATGGCAGTCTATGAACAATAATGTGTTCAGGACATTAGCAACGGATAATCCTCACTTATGGAATTTAAGCTAAAGCAAACCACTTTATATTATATAAAGATCTAGAATCTATATATAATCTCTGCAGACAGATGGAAGAAACCATTAGCATGAGTTGGAGTTGGGTCATAAACTTAAAAACTTTTGCGTCATAAACATAAAAACTTTTCCTTCTTGTTCAGTTCATCCAGATTATAAATTTAATGGGACTCTTTAGATCTTTAAGCAAGTGACATTGAATTAAACATAGTAACATGATGACAATTGTGCACTGTCTATTTATAGTAAGGTATAATTTGCAAAGATGGACTTGAAATAATAGACTTGAAATGAAGGTGGATAATGTGTTAGAAAACTGAACTAATTTAATTATTTGTGTATAATCCTAAAACTTAGGCTGGTCTTTTCCTAATTCTTAACAGTAATACTTGAAATTCTGCTGATTATCCCCAAAGAGAATGTAGAATGTTTTTGACATTTTTTGATCAATAGAATAATGCTCTTATTACTTATTTTATGTAGACTTCATCCTAAGTGTCAAAAATCCTAAGTAAGTGGTTGATGTTTCTTGTAGCAATTAAGAATTAATTTTGAGCTAGAAATAAAATGTACTTCACTAGGCCTTTTATTTTTGATCTTTTTTTCTTTTTTCAGTTTTTCACCAAAAAATAAGCTTTTAGTCTTCATAGCAATGGTTGGTTTACTTTTCTGTAAAATACCAGATACTAGGTATGCATGGCTTTGCAGATCACACAGTCTCTGTCTCTACTCAACTTTGCATAGTACAAATGCAGCCATAAATAATACAGAAATACATGAGTATGGCTATGTTCCTGTAAAACTTTATTTTCAAAAAAATGGCACCCATAAGCCATAGTTTGCAGACTTCGGCTTTATAGAAACACTGGTGAAGTTCTATATGCCTGCCTTATGTTACTTACATTTATAAGAATAATATGAATTAGAGTGTATATATTAGAATCTTGAAGTAATTATATGGTGTTTCAAAATATTACATCATGAGAAGAAAGCAAGGAAGCAGTTAGTGCCATTAAATCCACATTAATAACCATGTCTCTTCCAACTGCTTTGGGGCCTTTTCTTATCTTGAACTCCCTCTGTCCAATCAGATAGCAAACACCTCCTTTCACAGTTGAGCACGGTGCTGCCAAACTTCACAGGGGACCAGGTGAGACTACAGCATATTAGATGGAATGTTTACGCAGATATGCTTTATATTTTCTTTTCCAAGCTGCATTGCCACAAAGGAGTAAATAAAATACATTTTTGTTAGCTGAAGAAACTTCATAGTAGAAGAGAATAACTCTGCCATCAAAATGAAATAATGATTTCTTTATTAACCATTTAAAAATAAGAAAATCGAAACTCCTCAAAATTAAGTTCCTTCCTTCACAGCTTCGTAGCACCAATGTCCAACCAGATTCTAAATCCTCTGACTTCTGGTTTAGGGCTTTTCTATAATATCTCCAGGAATATAACAAATCAAATCTCTCTCTCCAGGGAGGCTACTTGCCTTCATCAGTGGTCCTCAATCCTACTGTGCATTAAAATCAACTTATTAAATACAAAGATTCCCTGGCCCCTTCCCTTCCTCAGACTTTCTGACATAGTAGGTCGGGGAGTGTCATTGGGTGCAACAATGACAAGAAAATGGCAGTGCAAGGTTATACACCTTCAGTCTGTTGCAGCTACCACAGGTTAAGGCCTACATTTGCTGACCCTTATGGTGTTCCTGTGTCAAAAATCTTCTTAGTTTAGAGAAGTATATCTTCTCTTGTTTAAGTGATAAGTTTCTATTTTTTCTTCTCTGAGTTTAGTGAAAGGAAATATAAGATCCCCTTATCTAGAGGGAGGGAGAACATTAAGCACTGAGATCCTGACAAAAGAACAGAAATCCGCCCCCCAAAAAAAGAACAGAAATCCCTCAGCGAAACTGTCTTATCTGTCTTACAAATAAAAATGTCCAGGCTCGACAATCAACTGAGCCAAAGAAAGTGCATCTACCAAACAATTAAAACACACATAAAGACTTAAGAAACCGCTTTTAATCTTTGGTACGTCAAATAGGCAAACTAAAAGTCAACATTCTGAAACTCTATATGCATAATTTCGACAACTCAAATTAATGGACAAATTTTTCAAAAAGCACAAACTACTGAAACTCACCCACAATAAAGTAGGTAGCCTAAACTGTCATATAACTTCTAAAGAAATTGAGTTTTCAGCAAAAAAAAAAAAAAAAATCTGAGAAGCAATTCTCCAGATCCAAATGGCTCCTCCTGACTGTCAAATTTCACTAGGCATTTAAAAAAGAAATAATGACAATTCTACACAATTTCTTTCAGAAAATACAAGAGGAGGGAACATTTCCCAATTCATTCGGTGAGCACATAGCATTATCCTGAGACCCAAATCAGAAAAAGGCAGTACAGAAAAAAAAACTATAGGCCAATATCCCTCATGAACATATATGCAAAAATCCTCAATATAGTATTAGCAAATCAAATCAAGCAATTTACAAAAATAATGCACCTCAATCAAGTGGTATTTTCCTGGGAATGCCAGGCAGTTCAAGAAATCAGTGTATAAATTTAAAAAAATAATAAATAAATAAATAAAATAAAATAAGAACAAAAAAAAAAAAAGAAATCAGTGTAATTCACCACACTAAAAGTCTACAAAAGAAAAAACACATGATTATATAAATAGATACCCAAAAAGCTTGACAAAATATGACATCCATTTATAAGAAAATTCAGCAAACTAGCAGTAGAAGTCAAATTCTTCAAACTGTTAAAAGGCATCTACAAAAAATCCTACAGCTAACACCATACTTGATGAAAGACTGAATGGTTTGCCCCTCAGATCCAGGAACAACACAAGAATGTCCATTGCCACCACTCCTATTCAACATTATAGTGGCAAGAAAATGACATAAAAGGCATACAGATCAGAAAGGATTTAAAAAAACTGTGCTTATTTGCAGACAGCATAAATTGCCAATATATAAAATCCCAGGAAATCTAAAATAAAACTCTTAGAACTAGTAAGTGAGTTTAATAAGATCAAAAGATACAGGTCAATAAACAAACATCAACGTTTAACTGTTTCTACATATAAGAATTGAACAACTGGAAACCAAAATTTAAAAAACAATACCATTTACAATAGATTCCAAAAAAGATGAAAAATTTATTAATCTAACAGTATGCAGCAGATCTCCATGCTAAATGCCATTCTAAGACCAAGAGACTGTCAGGATAGATCACAGTCCCTGAATCTCCTTAGATTTCATCACCCTAGTAGTTCTTATAATGTTCCTTCCATGCACAGGAGAAAAAAGAGTTCAAGACCCTCTTTCTAGAATTAACCCTAACAAAGGTTAACTTTCACATTTTCCCAGTTTTATCATAGAGATTTCTTTTTTTTTTTTTTTTGAGACAGAGTCTCACTTTGTTGCCCGGGCTAGAGTGAATGCTGTGGCATCAGCCTAGGTCACAGCAACCTCAAACTCCTAGGCTTAAGCGATCCTACTGCCTCAGCCTCCTGAGTAGCTGGGACTACAGGCATGCGCCACCATGCCCAGCTAATTTTTTCTATATATATATTTTTAGTTGTCCAGATAATTTATTTCTATTTTTAGTAGAGACGGGGTCTCGCTCAGGCTGGTCTCGAACTCCTTACCTCGAGCGATCCACCCGCCTCGTCCTCCCAGAGGGCTAGGATTACAGGTGTGAGCCACTGCGCCCAGCCCATAGAGATTTCTTTTACCCAACCTAACTCCAGAACAGTTCCCCTAGGAAGTTAGGTGAGACTACATAGAACACAACAATTGCTTAGGCTAGAGGAATTTATTCATTCAAGATATTTGTTATCTACAAGGTACTCTAACAAGGACTGGGAAACATGATTGTAGTTTTTATCATAAAGAGCTAAAATTAGCCTGGGCAACATAGCAATATCTCATCTCTACAAAAAATTAAAAAATAAAAAATTTAGCCAAGTGTGGTAGTGTGTGCCTGCAGTCCCAGCTACTCAGGAGGCTGAGGCAGGAGGATTGCTTGAGCTCAGGAGTTCAAGGCTTTCAAGGCTTTCAAGGCTGCAGTGAGCTATGCACTCCAGCTTGGGTGACAAAGCAACACCCTGTCTCTAAAAGAAAAAAAGAAGAAAATCTAAAAGTCTATGCTGAATACAGATATTAAACAAATAAAAACCTAAAATTAAATACCCAGGAAACTGAGAGGATAGCATATATCTATGATTTAGGAAGAAGTTTGTTTAATCCCTACACCAAGACTATTCACACGGCTCCTTAGTATGTCTTAACCCGCTTTCTCCTCATGAGTCAATTAGTATAAAAAAAGAAATTCAAATTGGGAGGAGAGAGATAAAGAGAGAAGCTTTCATGTTGACCCAAACACAACTTTTTTTTTTATTTTTTTATTTTTTTTTAATTCTTATTTCGGCATATTGTGGGGGTACAAAAGTTTAGGTTACGTATATTGCCTTTGCCCCCCTCCCTGAGTCAGAGCTTCAAACGTGTCCATCCCGTAGACAGTGCACATCACACTCATTATGTATGTATACACCCATCCCCTCCCCCCCAATGTTATTCTTAAATGTGCTCTTAGGTGATGATCAGTGAAACCAATTTGATGGTGAGTACCTGTGGTGCTTATTTTTCCATTCTTGGGATACTTCACTTAGTAGAATGGGTTCCAACTCTTTCCAGAAAAATACAAGAGGTGCTAGATCACCATTGTTTCTTATAGCTGAGTAGTACTCCATGGTATACATATACCACATTTTATTAATCCACTCATGTATTGATGGGCACTTGGGTTATTTCCACATCTTTGCAATTGTGAATTGCACTGCTATAAACATTCGGGTGCAGATATCTTTGTTATAGAATACCTTTTGTTCTTTTGAGTAGTTGCCCAATAATGGGATTGCTGGATCAAATGGTAAGGTCTACTCGTATCTGTTTAAGGTATCTCCATATTGCTTTCCACAGAGGTTGCACTAGTTTGCAGTCCCACCAGCAGTGTATGAGTGTTCCTGTCTCTCCACATCCACGCCAACATTTGTTGTTATGGGACTTTTTGATAAAGGCCATTCTCACTGGAGTTAAGTGATATCTCATTGTGGTTTTGATTTGCATTTCCCTGATGATTAGAGATGTTGAGCATTTTTTCATGTTTCTTGGCCATTCTTCTGTCTTCTTTTGAAAAATTTCTGTTCATGTCCTTTGCCCACTTTTTGATAGGGTTGTTTGATTTTTTCTTGCTGATTTTCCTGAGTTCTAAATAGATTCTAGTTATCAGTCCTTTATCAGATGTGTAGCATGCAAAAATTTTTTCCCATTCTCTAGGTTGTCTATTTACTCTCATGACAGTTTCTTTGGCTGTGCAGAAGCTTTTTAATTTAATCAGAGGCTGTGGTTATTAAAACAGCTTGGTATTGGCACAAGAACAGGGACACAGACCAGTGGAACAGAATCAAGAATCCAGATATAAAACTATCCTCATATAGCCATCTAATCTTTGACAAAGCAGACAAAAACATACTCTGGGGAAAAGAATCCTTATTCAATAAATGGTGCTGGGAAAACTGGATAGCCACATGTAGAAGACTGAAATAGGACCCACACCTTTCACCTCTCACAAAAATCAAATCACGGTGGATAATAGACTTAAACCTTAGGAGTGAAACTATTAGAATTCTAGAAGAAAATGTGGGAAAGACTCTTATAGACATTGGCCTAGGCAAAGAATTTATGAAGAAGACCCCAAAGGCAATCACAGCAACAACAAAAATAAATGGGACCTGATTAAATTAAAAAGCTTCTGCACCAAACACGACTTTGTGTGTCAGGTATTCAGCATCCCTACCCACCTCAATGAACCTGGCCTGTGAAAGAAGTTAGGAAAGCAATGAGCTCCATCTAGTGGCCAGAATTTTGATTTTTCTTCACAATATTTTATCACTTCCTTGTATTACCTATGAATTTGTTCAAATGTATTGCCTGTCTCGCCTAGTAGAATATAAGGGCCAATGGGCAGTCTTTGTCTTTTTTGTTGACTGTTGACAGCATCAACAGTCTAGAAGTGTGCCAGGCACATATTAAACATTCTACCCAATAAATATTTGTTAACAAATGAATAAACTTTTTTTTTTTTTGAAACAGGTTCTCACTCTGTCACCTAGGCTACAATGAAGTGGCATCATCATAGCTCACTGCAACCTCAAACTCCTGGGCTCAAATGATCCTCCTGCTTCAGCCTACTGAGTAGCTGAAACTACAGGCGCATGCCACCACGCCCAGATAATTCTATTTTTTGGTAGAGATGGGGTCTCGCTCTTGCTCAAACTGGTCTCGAACTCCTGGCCTCACACAATTCTCCCACCTTGGCCTCCCAGAGTGCTAGGATTACAGGTGTGAGTCACCACACCTAGCTGTATAAACATCTTATATGCACTGTTTATCACCCTAACTCCATTCCTAATGCTTCTCCCTGAACATTTACCATTTAATTATTAAACATTATGTTGAATATTTGAGGAGTTTGATAATTACTTACATTTTTGTGCTATTTAGAATAGAACCTTCTCCCTCTACTCTCTACAAAGGGTTGCATCATTATCTCTCTCTTAAGGACCTAGAGAACCTGGTGTTGACTTATGTTCCTTACATTGTTCTAGGGATCTATCTGGCATGAAGCATGTAGCACTGACTTTGGACTAGTAGTGATGCCAAGAGGACACTGCACACTGTAACAAACTCAGGGAACAAAAGGGCAGTCCCCACAGAAACTCTCCAGGGGCTGAGAACCCACATATAGCCCGTGAGAGGCCTCTGAAAGCTAGAAGATCCATTATAAAAGTAGACCAGGAATTCCAGAAGCAAAGTCATACTGAGAAAGGAAACATGACACCTTCCTTAGACGAGCAATTTCTACCGGGTTCTAACGCATTGATGCTCACCTGTGCATTGACATTTTCTAACACTATTAGCCAGAAGCTGCACAACTGGTCCATGTTTTGAAGGGCACAGAACTTATCAAAGTTTTCACCACGTACACTTTTTATTATTATATTTTTATTATTATAGTTTATATATGGATCTCATATTGTGAATAAATTTTTTCCTACCAGACTGATTTTTAAAGTCAAATTTATTTTTCCTTCTTAAAAATTGTTCAAAGATTGTAAAAACTGTCTCAGCAGTCCCCAACCTTTTGGCACTAGCCACCGGTTTTATGGAAGACAATTTTTCCACAGACTAGAGGGTGGTGGGGCGGGGGGGATGGTTTCGGGATGATTCAAGCATATTATATTTATTGTGCACTTTATTTCTATCATTATTACATTATAATATACAATGAAATAATTATACAACTCACCATAATACAGAATCAGAGGGAGCCCTGAGCTTGTTTTTCTTCAACTAGATGGTCCCATCTAGGGGTAACAGGAGAGAGTTGATTTATTATGGTCTCTGTGCAGTCAAACCTCTCTGCTAATGATAATCTGTATTTGCAGCTGCTCCCCAGCGCTAGCATCGCCTCCTCAGCTCCACCTCAGATCATCAGGCGTTAGATTCTCATAAGGAGACTGCAGCCTACATCCCTTGCATGCACAGTTTGCAGTAGGGTTCGAGCTCTTATGAGAATCTAATGTTGCTGCTGATCTCACAGGAGGCTGAGCTCAGGTGTGAGCAATGGGGAGCAGCTGTAAATACAGATGAAGCTTCAGCTTGCTCACCTGCTGCTCTCCTCCTGCCGTGCAGTAGGGTTCCTAACAGGCCACAGGCTGGTGCTAGTCCACGGCCCCAGGGGTTGGGGACCGCAGGACTATCTGATTGGTTCAAAAAACAAATACTAACAATTAAGTTGCTATCAATTCAGGCAAATGTCTATGTAGATAGATAGATAGAGAGAGAGAGAGAGAAAGAGAGAGAGAGAGACAACAGATAAACAGATACATAGTTACCTTACACAGCCATTCTATGGGTAAACTTACAATTCCTGTTTTGGTTTTTGAAATATTTAAACTAATGTTTGTAAAGCTATTATTACCTGGCGAGAAGCATTAATTTACTGTAATATTCTAATATATATATACACACACACACACAAATATTGCATTTAAAATAGCTACTGAGACTGAAAGGTGAACATAATTCTTCATAGCAGGAATGTAAGGTGCAAAAGTCTTTAGGAACTTACAAATCCACACTTAATTGTCATGTTTCCTAGAGCAGGTCTGTCTTAGCACTGCTCTAGGGTTATGGGATAAAAGGAAGTGTAGTTCTGACTGTTTGACCTTTATTAATAGTACCTAGAAGCCACAGACACCTCTTCAGCAGCATTTGCAGATAATAAGGCATTGCTAATATCTTCCACCTTGTTCTTCTTCCTGTCACTCTTCTATTGTCACCTGGAAGGCCCATGTAGAAGTAAAGTGAAATGCCTTTGGGAATCAAACTAGAAGAGTTGGTAAACCATTACAGGCATACTATGACTAAATGTAGGAAACAAATACAAAAGACTTAAACAAAATCAAAGTTGATTTCGCTCTCGTATAAATATAGATAGTGAGTCTGGAGCTGGAGTGGTGGCTCCATGATGTCAGGGCTCAGGATCCTTCTCTCTCATTCTATTGCTCTAGATCATCTTCAACTTGCAGATTCTATGTGGTGGTCCAAGAGGGCTGTAGCCATGAAGACTGCACTTAAACCAGCAGGAAAACTGCAAACCAAGGGAATGAGAAGGGGCTACTGCTCCTTTAAGACATTTCACAGCAGCTGCACATATAGCTTCCACTTAACATGCCATTGGCCAGAATTTGGTCATATGGCCAACCTAGCTATAACAAAGGCCAGAAATGCAGTCTTTATACCATGCACCCATGTACTTTGCTGAAATTTGGGGGCTCTATTACTACAGATAGAAGAAAAGAATACTAAATAGTGGGAGATAACTAGCAGCCCCGTCCTAAAGATTCTCTTTCCCTTTTTCTTAAGGAACGATTTTGTAGTACTCACTAAGGGCTGAGCATTGTCCTAAGTTTTGTTTGCTTTTGGTTTTTGTTTGTTTGGTCTATTAAATCATTGAGTCCCTACAAGAGCACTATGAGTAAGGTTCTATTATCCACAGTTTACAGATGAGGAAATTGAATCGCAGAAAAATGAAGTAACTTGCCCAAGGTCACACTGCTAGAAAATTGAAAAGCTGGAATTTAAACCAGGTAACTTGGCTTATCCACTATTCAAGACTGCCTTCTCTCTGCTACATTTCAGGATACTTTCAGTCCTTTAGATGAGGCAAGGGAAAAGGGCTTATCTACATAAGGAATATATCATCTTTTTATTCAGAGAACAAATAAGCAGAAGGCATAAGGGTAATACACCTATTAGCTAGTCATTTCAGGGAGTCACTTTACAGCCCCTTTTCCCACATTTAGGGCCTTTTCAACTGCTGTTTTCCTTTCCAGAATCATTTTTGCAAAACCTTATTATTGAATTCTGGGTTCAAATACCACCCCCTCAAAGAAGCCTTTCCTGACCATCCTATTTAAACAGCCAGCTATCTCCACCCATCATTGTTTCTTTCATAGCACTTACCACCCTCTGAAATCATTTTATGTTTACTTGTCTATCGCCTTTCTTCCTATCAGAATGTAAGGTTTAAGACATAACTTTCTCTGCCTCATTCTTCCCAGTAGCCTAACCATCTCTGTATTCGATTCATATTTGGTAAATGTGAGAAAAAGAAAAGTAGCCCCTGGAATCAGGAACTGACCTGATACTTAACCTGAGCATTGTTAGAAACTGGCTGTGGTATCCTTTGTGAAAACATAACAATCTCACAGAACACCATCAGACAAGGTCATTCTGTGATCATGATGAAGCGCAACAACAAACAAGATCACTTAATAATCTTGCTTAAACACAGACAAAAACAAGGTCACTGTGCAAACTACAAAAATATCAAACTATCCTCCTCTCCCAGCTAATAAGATTGTTGCTTCTTTGCCAATTACAGCTTTAGCCTTGCATTTGCCTCCCTCCTTCTAAGTAAGATGGATTATGATACCAGATCTTAGAATGATACCACTTATGATACCACTTCCTGACAACACCCAATAAATATAGATCAAACCTCCATTTCCTTGAACCCTTCCCCAAAATCACCTAATATGAGCCCAAATCTTGAGTTATTTCTACCCTGTAGGAGATGACCCATAATTCCCCAGGATGTGTGTTCTCCCTCGTTGCAACAAGCAATAAACCCAACTTTCTGATTTACAGGTATGTTCCTGGTAGTCTTTTGGCTGGAAAGCATTCGCAATGAATGACCTTCACAATAGCTCACAATCTCGGGGTAGATTCTCTATCGTAAGCAATAATTTCTCCACGCACCTAATCGTCTTCTGAACCTCCCTGTATCTAGTTCCTTTTAACCAAAGATTATTTTTGTTCTTCTCTAGGCCTGAATAACAATGCTAACGCTACTCCCACTCCCTCTCCTCTCATCCTTTTAAAATAGAAGAGGAAGAAAATTTAAACATAAAACTCGATTTTTAACAGAAACTCTCCTTTTGCTAACACCACCCTCCCCAAAGAAGTAACCAATGGTGTTCTTCTTCGTTCTAACTTTTAAAAGTGTCATTTATCTTTCTCCTTTAGTCACACATTCCCCTTTCCTTCTCATGTCGCTGATCAAACACATTTTACTGTTCAGGAAAGTAAAGTTTTTCTCCGCTTTTTTCCCCTCACCCGCATCTCAGGCGACAAATTCGTCCACAATCCCTTTTTCACATTCTCTTTGGCCTCGCCCTCTCTCTGGCACCTTCTGAAGTTATTCTAACCAGAACCCCCTGCCCTTGTACAAGCCCAGCGGCCTTAGCTTGCCATCCTTCCAAACCAGTCGTCATCATCCTATAACCTGCCCCACCCCAGTCAGTCACCCACAGCCAATGCCAGCCTGGGTCTAAATTCCATTCCCAGTCCTCGTCCATCCCCAAGTCCCCGCCCCATTCCGCCCCCTCTCTCGGATCTGGGACCGCCGCCTGCCTCCTCCGGGCCGCAATCCCCGCAGACCGCACAGCCAATGCGCGCGCCGGGCCCACAGCCCTTGGCCAATCCCCGGCCACATCCAGGCCCGGCCCATCCCGCCCCCTTCCTCCCCCGGCGCTGCGCCCTCCCCTCACTCGCGCTCCTCCAGTGCGGAGATCCCGGCCCAGCCCGCGCCGGTGCGCCCCCGCGCCAGTCCCCGCCCAGGCGCCACGCCCACGTCCGAACACGCCCGCCCAGGCCCGCCAGCCCGGCGGGACTCGAGCCTGGGAAGCGTGGTGTCGCCCGTGGCCGAGGTGAGTGCGGGGGGAGGCGCGGCTCTTCCGCGCGGAGGGACCGTGAGGGCCCGGGCTTGAGGGGCCTGGCCGCCAGGCCGGCGTGTGGGGCGCACCTGCCCGCGCGCGTGGCGGGGCTGGGGGAGGAGCCGGGCCGGACTAACTGCGGGACCCGGACTCGCCCTCCCGAGCCGAGGCGCCAGCGGGTGGCCGTGCCCCCTGAGCCCTGGCCTGGGAGGACTTCGGCAGCCGCTGCAGAGGGTCAGCCCTGCAATTAACAGAGTTTCTTTTGGACAGGGAATGGCACAGAGGTGACTGGCCTCCTAGGAGGGAACCCCTGGACCGCGGTCTTCGTCTTGTCCTTTTGCTCTTGGTTTTTGCAGTTTTGGCGTTTAGAAAGCAGTCTAGGAAGGGTAACTCTGGGATTCTTAATTTTAAAAATAAACAGAGGCTGTTAACTAGTCATATAAGTGATTCTTAGTGGAATCCAGAATTTTTAGTTAAAAGAGAAAAGCAGTCCAGTCTGCTGCTTTTGGAGTGGGAGCAGCTCTAGCAGCCCAGGCCCCCAGCCACCACAGAAACCTGTCATCCGAACACCGACCCGCGGGCTCCTCTCCTGCTACCTGAGGGGAGAGCTGGTCAGGGGGCGCCTGGCACCAGGCACTCCTGCAGATCGACCTTTGGAAAGTTACTTAACGTGCTAAAAACCTAATTCCTGCTAACTTCCAACCAGTGAACCATACTCTTTCGGGAGGAATTTATAGTTACACGAATCCCATTTTCACAGAACAGCTTTTCAGCCATTTCAAGATGTCTCTTTAAATCTTGGGCCGAGTAACTGGCCAGTTTTTTCCAGTCTTGCTCCAATGACATGGCTTTGAAGCCTGTCCTTCCCGCTGTATTTCCCCATCCAGTACCTGTTCACCTCCAGATGCCCTCTGTTGTAACAATGAGACTTACCAACGTTTTAGAAGTGGACTAACATCGTGAAAGGAAAATAATCTTTCCGTCGGTCGGACTCTTGTAACAGTGTGGGCTGTGCGTTATTAGTGGTAGTAGCCCTTTTTGCCTCATGTTAATATTCCTGGAGCTGGTGGTTAACCCAAATGTTCTGTACTTTGTCAAATTAACTAAATCTCTTCCTACCTCTCTTCCCCATATGTAAAGCATTTATAAATTGATAAATTAAATATAAGTCCAGAACTTAATTCATTTTGACTGCTTTGTCTGCCTGTTAGCTTTGGATTCTGCCCTCAACAATTTACCAACCTTCTCAGCTTCAGACCATCCCCAAATCTGCCAAGCATACCTTCTGAATCGTCATTTTAAACCGTCTACTCCATTGATAACAAATCGACAATTTAATTGTCTATTAATCTTGTGTATTTGAATATGGAGTTTACCTAATGTAAATATGCTATAATTAAATCAACCCGATTCACAATTTGCCTGTTTTTCTTCACAGAAATTGTTTTTAGGGAGAAACTAGCAAAATACAGTGAAAATATTGTTTAGAATTAAGAGCCATGTACCTTTTGATTTTCTCCAACTTTTCCGACATCCAAATTTATTAATGTATTTAGCTTATTGGTGAAGATACATATGCAATTTTAATTGTATTAGAAAATGCTGCTCAAATGTGTTTAAGGTACACAAGAAAAATAACTTGCTTCAAAGGGTCTGAATCTGCTCTGTCAACCTGCTTACATTTCTTGTGAGCAGTTTTTTCACTTGCTCCCACAGTTCTTTCCACAATGAGATTACCTACTGAAAGTAATGAGTGAAATGGGAAGAGAGCCTAGGTCTGAGTTTTGAGGCATTACATCATTTAATGGTGGATTGTGGGTAAGGTAGAAAGAAAATGAGGGATTGCAATATGTCACAAGCCAAGGGAACATGGTGTTTCTCGGGGAGAGAAGGCTTGGCTGGCAGTATCTGCAGCTGCAGAGACCTCACGGAAAGTGAGAGTTGCAAAATGTCTACTGGATTTAACAATATAAATGTCGAAACTGATTTTACCAAGAGCTACCTCTATGGAGCAATGGGTGCAGAAGTCAGATTACACTGGGTTATGGAGTAGAGATTGAGGAGAAGGAGACAGCTTGTAAAATGAGCAACAAGGAGAAGGTAGAGTCAAGAGTTTTATTTTTGTTTATTTATGTTTTTGTTTTGTTTTTGTTGCTTTTTAACCAGAAAAGACTTAAGCAAGGAAAGTTGAATATGCAGGAGAAAGGTGAATGTGCAGTTGAGTAAGATCTTTGTAGAGGTGGGAGGAAATGAGATCTAAATCGTGGGAGAATTATGACCTTCCTTCAAAGTATCTCCTCCGTGACTTTCTCCAGCAGTCCACAGCTGCAGGGACCTTAGGAAAAACAGACACTGCTGTTGGGTTTGACAGACAGATGGAAAGATGGGCAACGAGGGATAAGGCATTGTCAAAAGCATTGTTGAAGTGGTGGAACTTCATCTAAACTGGGCAAACAAGGGAGGTAAGGGCTGATTGGGAAAAAGGCAGCCTCCTGGAGATGTTGATGCTACTGAAGAATACTGATAGTTGGAATAATTAAGCAAATTGAAAGGATAGATAGTTTATGGTCAAAGAGCAGAATGCTTCAATTAATTATTTTGGAATTAGACCAGATTAGGGGAATGGCAATGTGCAGGTTATGACCGTAGGGGAGAATGATGGAGGCAGAATGGAAGATGAGAGCAATGACATGGGGGGGTGCCAGATATTTGATGGTTCATCTCTGAAGGCATTATAATTATCTAGGATGATCACAGTACTTGGGGTTGAGAAGAAAACCATAGGCTGCCTAATGATAAATCCTTAATGAATGACAGGCAGTCAGGAGATCAGCAGGTCAGGAGATAACATCCATGAGGCTATTGAGGGAAGTAATAGTCTGGCAGTGGTGAAATAGCAAGAAAGAGGTAGGTGATACAACATGGGCACAATAGTTAATAACAATGTATTGCATATTTGAAAATTGCAGAGAGAGACTTTGTATGTATCAAGGACCTAGTATTGATCTTTTCAAACAGCTTTCTAAATAACCTTTTTCTAACAACTTTAATTTACTGTTATAAATTGTGTTTTTACTAGTGACCATATCAGATGATTTTGAAATTCGAGTAGTTCCTAGATTGAAATATTCTGGATTTTATAGCTGCTAGAAAATGGAATTTTTACTTACTGAAATTGAATATTCTTCACTAAATTAAAGACTTATTTTTAAAATTCAGAATAGTCTTACAGATCTCTAGTTTAAAATGATGTATTAGTCATAAAAAAAGAATGAAATAATGTGTTTTGCAGCAAATTGGATGGAATTGGAGACCATTATTGTAAGTGAAGTTTCTCAAAAATGGAAAAACAAACACCACATGTACTCTCTAATAATTGGGAGCTAATTGATGGGCACACGGGCGCAAACAGATATAAAAATCATAGGAAATCAAGAAGGGGGGAGGCAGAAGAGGGGAGGGTCAACAATTTACCTATCAGATACAATGAACACTATTCTGGTGATGGGCCCACTAAAAGCCTTGACTTAAGCATTATAAAAGGTATATATGTAGCTAAATAAATAAATAAAAATTAAAAAATAAAATCATATATGTATAAATTTATATAAGATAAGCAGGAATAAATTTATTGGAATGATACCAGTGATTAGAGATTATATCATAGAAAGAAAACTTGAAAGAAAGAACAAAAGCTCAGTTATCAAAAATTTTTATTTATATTTTATATAAACTTCTGTCAGCTAGCTATAAGTATCTGATAGTGATATAACTGTAAAATATTTACTCTTCTTTTCAATTTTTCTTTTATTTTTAGCATGTTTTTGGCTCTTGGCAGTGGAACAAGATTCCTGAAGACAATTTATTCTTCAAAAATCCTTGGATTCTCTACTTCTGCTGTAAGTATTATTTGTTGCTTATAGGTAAATATTGTACATATTCAGCAATGTCAAAAAAAAGATGTAATTTTCAGGTACTTTCTTATAAATGTTTTATTGGAATGAATATTTCTCTTTTATAAGCCGAAGGCATCTCTTGTCACTGACAAGAACTTATGTTCACTGAGCAACTGCTTGCCTGCCTGTGGGCCAGACCATGTGTTGGCACTGTATATTCATTATCTTATTTTATCTTCCCCAACATCAAGTTATGAATTGTTATATTCCTATTTTACATATGAGAAAGTAGAGGCTTAGCTGGGTATAGTACCCTGCCCAAGGTTACACAGCTTGTAAGTACCTAACCAGAATACCACACTCACCCTTGTCTACTTGCGGCATGCTGAAGGGCATGTGCTTTCTACTCAAGAAGGGATATTTTTAAAAGTACCAAAAGTACAGGCTCTGTGACTTCCAGTTTATAGGAAATATAGCAGATAGAACAAGTGAAGTGTCATCATGGAAAATCAAACAGAAAAGTCCAGAATGTGGGTCACATCACAGGATTGATAATTGACCTAGTTACCTCTACAAGTTAGTGGCATAGGGAAGAAGTAGGAGGTGTATTTCAGGGGGACTGCTTGGGAAAGAAAGAGGTTTAAGAACCATAAACAGCAAATACAATGCATGGATCTTGTTTAGGAACTTCATTCGGTCAACCAAAATGTAAAAAGACATTTTTAAAGAGAGACATGAATGTGGACTGGGTATTAAATGATAACAAGGAATTATTGTTGATTAGGTTTGGTAGTAACATTGCAGTTATATAAGAAAGCATCAATATTATTTAGATATATATGTCAAGTGTGTAGGGGTGTAATGGCTTAAGGTTCAGGATTTGCTTTAAAATTACTCAGCAATTAAAGAAAAAGAAAAAAGAGATAAGTGACTAAAAATCTTGATAATTTTTGAATCTTGGTAATGTGTATGTGAGTGTTTTATATTAGGTTAAGTCATATGAAATCGGCGTTTTCATAGGACAAAAATGGTTGAATATTGGCAATTTCATGTTCAACCTAATTCTAATCTCTCAACTTTTAAGTAGGCTTGAAATTTTCATAAAAGCTATCATACGACTTTATAAATGTAAATACTATGAATTTTACCTCATAAACGCCTTGAATTCTTTCTCTCCTCTTTACTGCCACCATGACTACCTTAGTTCAGGTCTTCTCCCATACATAGCAGTTGGCTGAAGTGAAGGAAGTGGGTGTGGTCACCCAAAGGGATCCTAAGTAGCCATGGTACCGAAAGGGTGTTTGTGTGCAGAATTATCATTCGTGGACCTTTTGTGAGACCACACATATCCAGGACTCTTCCTGAGGTATTCTGATTCTATGAGTACAGAAAGTATTTTGAAAAATCTTTCCAGGTGATTCTGTGTACATTCCAGGCAAGAATCGTTGACAATGCATTATTCAAACTTGTAGATAATCTGTAATAGAATTCAACCTGGGTGTTGTGGTAGCTTTGTGTTTAATTTTCAAGTAACTGCCAAACCACTTTCCAAAATGGTTATATCATTTTAAGGACAATATTTTAAAAGTCCCTACAGTTCATCAGAGGCTTTGCATTTAAAATAGGTACAACAGATAACAAGATGAAAAAAATCTTCTATTGAAGGACAAATGAAAAAGCAGACTGGTCAGTGTTATCAAGAGCTGTGGTGAGGCCGGGCGCAGTGGCTCACGCCTGTAATCCCAGCCCTCTGGGAGGCCGAGGTGGGTGGATCGCTCGAGGTCAGGAGTTTGAGACCAGCCTGAGCGAGACCCCGTCTCTACTAAAAAAAAAAAAAAAAAATAGAAAGAAATTATCTGGCCAACTAAAAATATATATAGAAAAAAATTAGCTGGGCATGGTGGCGCATGCCTGTAGTCCCAGCTACTCGGAAGCCTGAGGCAGGAGGATTGCTTGAGCCCAGGAGTTTGAGGTTGCTGTGAGCTAGGCTGACGCCACGGCACTCACTCTAGCCTGGGCAACAGAGTGAGACTCTGTCTCAAAAAAAAAAAAAGAGCTGTGGTGATAAGTTTAAATTAAGAAAAACTTACCAGAACCAGCCACACTATTTACTGTAAACCTATTTAGAAAATTCTTTTCATCTATACCATCGTTAATATCATTAAAAACTCACTATGAAAGTTACCTCTGAGGAACGGAAGAGAATGGAGGAGGGGATGCACTTTTCTGGATTATTTGCTTTTTTTACAAAAACATTTTATTCATTCTGTAATTTTAAATAATATTTTGAATGTTAAAGGAAAAATTTACTGCTATACAGCAAGAAAAGAAACAAGAGGAATTCAGGATGAAAATCACTTTTAGTCCCCTGTTTTAGCATCTAGATATTAAAGCTTTAGAAATTAGAAAATAAAATTTATGTATCCTCAGGTGCCAGAATGCCAGAGAACATACTGATTGATAGGTGATCGATCGACAGAGAATGAGAGAAGGCAGGGAATAAGCAAGGAAGATTTAACAAATGAATGTTGACAAATGTGTGACATGTATCCATAGTATCATGCAGAATTAACCTGAGAAGTCCTGTTTTAGGAAGGGTATGTTGGGGATAAGCAGTCAATAGATTATTAATGGAAGAAGAGTAGGAAAACAGATGGGGTATGAATTACAATCTGAATGACTAAACCTTAAATGAAGGTTAGTCTAACAAAGGGTGAAATGTGATGGTAGGAGGGATTGTGGGGGTAGCGAGGGGGTATGTGGGAACTCCCTGTACTTTCTGCTCAATTTCATTGTGAACCTAAAACTGCTCCAAAATATAAAGTCTTTTTTTTTTTGAAGGGCTTCTGCAATTTAAATGCCCACCAGAGAAGCACACAAGCAAAATCAGTATTTAATTTATAGCAACTGGACAAAACCTTTTCCCTCTCCTTAGATCTGTCCTTCCATAAAGAAATCAACCCCCTTTTGATGTGAAAGTAGTATCTGTCGTACACAGATATTGTCCATACTCAACATCTCCTTGTCCCATTGGTGTAAAGTTACTAATCCTACTTGTATCTAAGAGAATCTTTTCTACTTTCTGAGTGGGCATTAGTTTTTGACTATATATTATGTGGGATGAACTATGTTTTTCCAGTTATACATTTGCTTCATTTAATCGACATAGCATTTACACAGAGCAAATATTGACTTTCCTTCTTAACAAATGAAGAAACTGAATTTCAGTAACCAGCCTACTTCACACATTAGTTTAGTTTTTTTTTTTTTCCTAACCATTACGCCTTAAGAAGTAACACTAGTAGTTTTGATGTTTAATTTTGAACTAAGATCTATCTGGCTTGAAAGCTCTTTGCATTAAACAACCTTGGAAATTGTGATTAAAAGGTAGGTGTATATTCCAGGGCACACAGCCTGGTATGCATGTGAGGGACTGAGCACAGGCTGGCCCTAGATGCAGATTTACCACTGTTCCTGGCAAAAGTACCCAACAGAAATGACCTGTCTCTGAGCCTCAAACCCAAATTTCCAGTTTGCCTTATTGGTTTAACCTGACTTTGCCCGGCCCTGATCCAATTAGCTATGGCTGAAGGCTGGGGTTGCATAATGTGGATAGGCAGAAGGGCTCAGGGCTGTTGATATGGGTGGGGACAGTGCTCAAACACTTGGCCCTAGTTTTTTAAGAGATTAAATCAGGCTTTTTGTTCCTGGCTTGACCTGACTCTCCATTTCCTGATATTCCAGCTATATATTTACCTAAGCTATCAGCTCTTAGGTTTAGAGAAAGCCTGTTTCCCATAGGCCCATTTCTCTAAAGTTATTGTTAAAAGATGATTTTCAGAAAAAGGTTAAATCATGACTCATAGAAATATAAAAATGAGCATGTGTTAAAGATTTTTATTTTACTCATATGTGGGAACCAGAAGTATAACCAGTTTAAAGGGAAAGTCAAAAAGCATACATGTATATGTAATAAAGGAATTAAATTGTGAATGAAGGCAGAACTGGGTTTTCCACAGGATGGAGGGAAGCCAATCTAAATTCTAGACCCAGTGCTTGCATCCTTATCAGTTTACCTTCAATTTACAAAAGTACAAAGTAGCTCAAAGGCACTGTCTAGCCCTGCTAGCATCAACCCCAAGGTTGTGCTGTAGTGTAGCCAGTGCATAGTTTTCCACTGAAGTACAAATTTTTTCCTGCAGTATGTTATCTTTGGGGGGTGAGGGGGAGGTCCACATGGCTTCCCTTTCACTCATGTGTTCAGTCAGCAAATATTAAATAGCTACAACATGTCAGGTACAAATAATTCTTTATAAAATAAAGTAACTAAATATGTGTTTTTTAAAAGTTTCAGTTAAATATGCACACTTTTGTGTTCATCATGACTGGATCTTTTTCCTTGTACATCTGTAAGTCATCTTTCCCTACTTTTTTTTTTTATTTCAGCTTATTATGGGGGTACAAAAATTCAGGTTATATATATTGCCCATGTTCCGTCCATCCCCCCAAGTCAGAGCCTCAAGCATGTCCATTCCCCCGACAGTGCACCTGGCACTCACCATGTAGTCATACCTCCATCCATGACCATTCCCCAGATGGTGTGCAATCTTTGGTTCTCCTGGAGAGAGTTGGAACCCATTATATTAAGTGAAGTATGCCAAGAATGGAAAAACAAGCATCACATGTACTCACCAGAAAACTGGTTTCCCTGACCATCACCTAAATGCACATTGGGGAATGACACCAATTGGATATCGGACTGAGGCGGGGGTGGGTGGAGGGGATGGGTGTATGCCTACATCTTTCCCTACTTTGCATTTCCACTTCTGAGTTTTACTTTCAGTTCTTCCACCATTATAGGAACATTCCGTTATTTTCCTCTGCCATCTAGTGGCAAAAGACAGTAATTTGTTGGGTTTTTGAATGGATGGTTATTATACCTTGGAAAACATCTAAAATCTGTAAGATAATTTTGTTATAGTCTGCTTGCTTAAGGGGGATTTTGTCCAGAGGGAAAAAGAAGGCATGATTTTAAAATACCCTGGCAGCTTTTTAAAATCAGCTTTATCAAGGTAAAATAAACTGCATCCTTTTGAAATTACAACTAAGTGATCATTGGACAGATGTATATACCAGGAAACCACTGCCACAATCAACATATGGGACGTTTCCATCATCCCTAAAAGATTCTTCATGTTCTTTTGCACTCCATCTCTCACTCTGCTGATTTGCTTTTCACCACTGTAAATTTAGCACCATAAATTAGTTTGCTTTATTTTTTTTAGTATGTTATATGAATGATACTATGTGTCATGTACTGTTTTGTTTATGGTTTCTTTCTCACTCATAATGATTTTGAAATTTACCAGGTTGTAGTATATCAATAGTTCATTCCTTTTTATTGCTGAGTAATATCCCATAATATGGATATACTATCATTTGTTTTCTTGTTCACCTGTCGATGGACCTTTGGATTATTTCCAGTTTTTGGCTACTGTGAATAAAGCTGTTATGAACATTGGTATGCAGGCCATTGTGTGGACAGTCATTTCTCTGGGGTAAATACCAAATAGTAGAATGGTTGGGTTGCATAATAGATTTATATTTAACTGCCAAACTGTTTCCCAAGTGTTTGTACCACTTTATATTTCCCCCAGGCTTGTATAGAGTTCCAGCTGTCCACCATCGTTGACGACACTTGGTATCTACAATTTTAGCCACTCTGATGGGTATCTAGTGGTATCTCATTGTGATTATAATTTTCATTTCTTGCTGACTAATGATGGTGAGCATCTTAGAATGTGTTCTTTGGCCATTTGTATATCTTCTGTGAAGTGGCTGTCAAATTTTTTGCCCATTTTTAATTGAATTGTTTGCCTTAGTCAGTTATAAAATTGTTTATATATTCTGCATAAAAGTCCTTTGTCAGCTATATGTATATAAATATTTTCTTCCGTTCTGTGGCTCACCAGGCAACTTTTTAAGAGATATTTGAGCCCATTGAATGATATAATAGATTTTATAGGGTTTTTTTTTAAGTCAGGCAATTATAATAATTATCATTTTTGAGTGTTCAATTCTCAGTCCCTCTATGATAGTGAAGTTGGGAGATATGATTGTATTTAGTCTCATTTAAAGAAAAGCAAACTGAGACAATGGGTAGAAAGGGAGATGAACCAAAGCCCTGTAAGGTTCAAATTCGTGGTTTCAGTTCCTTTCAGCCTGGCTGTATCTCTGCCCTTCCCCAGGTGATTGAGCTTTCTAATAAATTCTTTTTCACCTAAACTGTTTCAGATTGAGTTTCTGTCTCATCTAACTAAGATCTGATTAAAGTTTTGGAGCTGCAAAGGCATCTTATGCACTGATCTCTTCCCCACTGTCCAACCTGGAACATGCACTCTGCCCGTCAGCACAGGTTACAACTCTGCCCTGAGAAGTAACAAAATCTCCTGGAAGCATGAGCTACCAAAACAGTTAGGCAGCACAAAAAAAAGGAAGCAGGGAAGATAGGAAAGGATATAACAAAGTTTCTTTTTAAAATAGATCTATATTTAAACAAAACAGACATGTAGGAAGAGGTGTAAGTGCTAAGGAACGAAGGAATACTGAGTGTCATCATTGTAGTTGTTGGAACATCAAAATATACATACAAATATGTGTGTTTATATGTATGTGTGTGTTTATACACACACAGTCATGCTTTACTCAGTAACAGGGATACCAGAGAAATGTGTCGTTAGGCAGATTTGGTTGTTGTGCAAACATCATAGAGTGTACTTACGCAAACCTAGATGGTGTATCCTACTACACACCTAGGCTAAGTGTATAGCCCAGGGGTGGAGAACCTTTTCATGTTGGAAGCCCACATTAATTTACCTGTAATCAAATAAGGCCTCATTCAAGAAACTTCAATTAGATATACTTAAGAATATATATTATTTTGTAAAAATCTAAGTACTGTGTACTTAATAATTTCAAAAAATGAAACCTATTTGTTAATTTTAAAGATAACTAACCTTTTAATGACTTTATTGTGTCTGTTTTTTGTTGAAAAGCATTTGAATATTTGGTTGCAGCATGGAAGTCTGCAGTTTCTGTTGATCCTCTAGATCAGCAGCGCCCAATCTTTTTGGCACCAGGGACCAGTTTCATGGAAGACAATTTTTCCACCTATGCAGGGGGTGGGTGAGTGTGGTGATGTGGTGGTGATGTGAGTGATGGGGAACGGCTGTAAATACGGATGAAGCTTCACTTGCTGGGGGGCGGGGACCATAGCTCTAGATAGGCATCAGTCATTTGTGACCTTAAGGGCATCTTGACTTGGGTTAGGTAGGAGAATGTAGATTTGCAGCAGTAGGTGGTTAAAAAGCAAGAAAGCATTTTTCTGGCATATTGCTGAAGGCGTGGGTATTCTGCATTATTCCAAATTTCATTTGGATCTTTCTTAGCATCAGCCAGTGACCTTAAAATATCATCTACTGAGAGCTCAATCAATTCCATCCTGGAGTTCTTTAGGTGCCTTGGTGATATCAACTGAGAGAGGCTGAGATGCTAATTTGAGTGTGATATAATGATTCTCAAAGTCAGTGAAACTTTCATTATCTTCCCTAATTAATAGGTCTATAACAGCTGCGTATTCTTCAAATGATTTGCATATATCATCCTGCTCATCAGTGACCTTTGCTAACTGGGGAAAATGTTCATGTGAAATTTCCTTTTGAAGAAGTGTTTTGAAAAAAGATAGTTTTTTCCAAAATGCTTAGATTTTTTGCCACATATCATATATAGACTTAGTTTCACCTTGCAAAGAAATATTCAAGTTGTTTTGATTTGATATATCACACAGAAATGCTGTATTCCTATAGAAATGTTCTTTCAGTAATTCACATTGCTGATTCTGTTCTTGATAAAATTTCACTATCTGTCCTCACAGAGATAAAGTTTTGGCTAACACCTGTCCCTGTGATAGCCAATGCACTTTAGAGTGATACAGCAAGTCCACAATTAATACGTCTCATTCAACTTTAGCATATTATGAACCTGATAATGTATTGCATTTGCACAAATATAGTTAACAATAGTTATAATTTTTTGCAAAGTGTTACTTAAAATAGTAGCTTTAGCACAGAGATTTTGCTGATGCAAGATACAATGAAAAGAAATGAGAGCATCTGGATCTGTTAATACTTTTTTTTTTTTGATTTTTTATTTTTTTTAATTTTTTTTAATTTTAGCTTATTATGGGGGTACAAAAGTTCAGGTTATATATATTGCCCATGTCCCACCCATCCCCCCGAGTCAGAGCTCCAAGCATGTCCATTCCCCAGACAGTGCGCATTGCACTCATCATGTAGTTATACCCCCATCCCTTCCCCCCAACCCCCATCCCCCCGAGACAGAACATTCAAGCGTGTCCATTCCCCAGACAGTGCACAACGCACTCATCATGTAGGTATACACCCATCCCCTCCCCCCACCCCCCACCTCAGTCCGAAACCCAATTGGTGTTATTCCCAAATGTGCACTTAGGTGATGATCAGGGAAACCAACTTTCTGGTGAGCACATGTGGTGCCCATCCCTCCATTCTTGAGACACTTCACTCAATAGAATGAGCTGCAGCTGATCTACTTATCTCCAGTTTTCACAAGTCAGTGATAGTTTAAAATTAAAAATGGTAATAAATAGTTTTGGAGGCCAAGGTCAAAATGAACTTTTTTTTTCAGCTTATTATGGGGGTACAAAAGTTTAGGTTATGTATATTGCCCATGCTCCCCACCCCCCACCCCGAATCAGAGCTTCAAGTGTGTCCATTCCCCAGACAGTGAGCATCGCACTCATTATGTAGGTTTACACCCATCCCCTCCCCCAACATCTGTCTGACACCCAATTTGTGTTATTCCCATAAGAAATAACGGTGATATGGAATCTCTTCTGTTCTCCTGGAAAGAGTTGGAACCCATTCTACCAAGTGAAGTATCCCAAGAATGGCAAAATAAGCACCACATGTACTCACCAGCAAATTGGTCCCCCCGATCAAAATGATCTTTTGTGATGGAATTTATTACTCATCACAAAACAAAATTTTGTGATGGAATTTTATAATTATTCTTCTCTGCCATTTTTTTTTCCGTTTGAAAACATAGGCATGCATTGAAATAATGGTAACAAAATAATGACAACAATATTAAGAGTAATAATATTTAATTTTGACAGATAGCTATATACTAGGCACTAATCTGTTTTCATGTATTATATCATTTAATTCTTTCAATAACACTGAATTAGATACCGTTATTATTCCCATTTTACAAATGAGAAAACTGAAGCAGAGAGAGCTTTAATAACTTGACCAAAGTCACACAGTTTGTAAATAGTAGAGCAAGAATTTGTAGCTATATAATATGCCTCCAGAGGCCATGCTTTTAGCATGTATGTTATTCTGCCTCACTAAAATATGGTAGCAGTGTCAAACACGAGTCCATCATTTTGGAAGAGCATGTAAGTCTAGAGAACAATCATAGCTTTGGGTAGCAATCACATTGTCCTTTGTTATCTAGTCCCCACTCAGTTGCATTAATGGAATAGCAAACTGCCCAGAATTCTCCCTTTATACTTTTTGGTGGTTTGAGATGTTTCCACTGTCACTTCTACTGCCACCATTACCAATGCTGTGGTACTTCATTGCTTTAATTGCTGCTGTATGAACAGATGCTTCTGTCCTGCAGCTATATGTTGCCTATTTCCTCTTCTCCTAGTCTTTTGACATCACCTGAGTCCATCTCCAAATTGTCAGTTGAGATTTTCCCAAACTCTGGTACCCATGTTATAAATTGTTCCTTGTAAAGTGTTTCAGCATCAAATTTGGAAACACTGAGTTAAATAAAAGTTTTTTTACTATAGTAATTATTGGGTCCTTTTTTCTTTAAGCATCAGTTTTCTCATCTGTAAAATTGTATCACCTCAGCAAGGTTTCCCTGAATATTAAATGAGATACAGCTATGAAAACGTCTACATCATGATAGGCATTCAATAAATGTTAAATTTTCCACTTTAATTTTACTCATTTCCATAATTAAATCAAGATATGAGATTAGTGAAATAATATTATTATATGCTTCCAGGTACTAACCAAGTATGAGTCTCTGGATATCTAACCTCCATACCAACCTTGGAAACTCTGGTGTATCACATAAGCACCTGGAGCTCTATATCAGAAGGTAACCTGGGTCTCCAGAAAAGCCTGAGACTCACTTCTAAGTGGGACCAAACAACAAAAAAATCATATTTCTAGGTTTAAAGTGTTACTTGATGGCTAACAAGTAAAAACGTATACCAGGGCTTCACTGGATATTTCCTAAATGTTCCTTGGCCTAGCCCTTAGGAAACTAGTTGCAAATTTCATTTTCTTAGGGGCAATAAATGGAAGGAAGCAGTATACCTATGAGGGGACTGAAAGAGGTGCAGTCCCTGTGGCCTAATCATTACTATGGGAACAGTGGGCTGTTGAGTGATTTTGAGAGTCTATACTCGAATGAATGAATGAAGGGGGTGTTAACAGATGGACTGTTAAATCTGGCTTTCAAACAAATTTCCTTTGGTCCATGTAAATGCTTGAAAGTACCAGTTAAACATAAGGCTGAGAGCTATAAAGATACAGCAATATTTCCCAAATAGTGTTCTGTAGAAGTTGCTTCTCATGATGGGTTGATGGTTTTACTTAAAAAACCAAATGGTCCCATTGTTAAAAATAGTTTGGGGAAAAATGAATATGACCCCCATTTTGCAGATGTTAATACTTTTTTTATCTGTTTAGTAAACCTTTCATGTTCTCCTGTCATGGAAGGTACACAGTCTATATATACACTTGATAAATTTACCAAATCCAGTCTGACTTCACAACCCTTATCTTGAAAGTTGTTGAAGATATCTCTTCCCCATGTTCTCTTCACAAGAATGCCCAAAGCGAGTAACTCTTCTTAGCAAAGAAAACTTTCTGTTGTGACCCAAATGAAGTATAAAACCTGCACCAAGTCAGTAGTATCAGTTGATTCGTCCAAAGAGATTAAATAATATATATTTTCCTTTTGAAGTATTGCATGAAGTTGTTCTGTTAAGTTGAAGGCTAATTCATGCTGCCTATTAGTTATGGTTCTCCTTGAAAGAGGCAGTTCTCTGTACTTTTAAACGTTATCAGGGTCTAAGCATCCTACAACTTTGACAATACATTCTTTCACAATTTCTACATCACTGAATGGCTTCCCTTTTTTTCCTGAGTATATAAGCTACTTTATAAGGTACTTCAGTGGCATTATTTCCAGGTCTTATTGCTGCTTGAAAGAATTGTCTTTGCTTTTGCTTTTCATCTTTTAATTTCTGCAAATACAACCTTTCGTGCCTCTCCCTCTAATTTAAAATATTTGTGGTCCTTATGAGTGTTATAATGCTGATGAGCATTGAATTTCTTTAATGTTGATATTGCAGTATCACAAAGCAAGCAGATCATCCTGTCTTTAGCAGAAATAAGATAATATTGCAATTCCCAATCCTCATTAAAAAATCTGTTTTCTTACTTTGGCATTCTTTTGGTCTTCTTTGATATGATGGACTACTAAGCAGACAGAATTAAAAAGTATTGTTGAACTGTGCAACTATTCACAAATTCCACTTCAAACAGAAACACAGTGCACCGCTGTCAAAAGCTGATAACAGACTGAAGTACTTGACTCCCATAAACTCTTGCCAACCAGCCTCGTGGTAGTGGTGCCAGTCAGGTGGGAAAAGTTAGAACTAAATCACGAGCGGAACACCTGTCAATTTAGCCCTTATGGCTTACTAATGTTCTAATTGTGCTGGTCAATCTGGGAGGATTATGTCATTGAGACTTATTTTGTTCTTTGGTATTTTAAATATGTTCATTTTAAAAATAAAATAAAATATAAAAAGATAAACAAAAATGTATTAATAAAAATAAAAGGATTTGTTCATAAAATTTGGATTCATTCAAAAGGCCACACTTAAGGACCTAGAAGGCCACATGTGGCCTTGAGGCAGCAGGTTCCCCACCCCTGCTATAGCCCATTGCTCCTGGGCTATAAACTTGTACAGCATGTTACTGTACTGAATACTGTGGGTAACTGTAACAATGGTAAGTATTTATGCATCTAAACATAAAAAAGGTACAGTAAAAATACAATATAAAAGATAAAAAATGATACACCTGTGCAGGGTACTTACCATGAATGAGCTCTTGCAGGAATGGAAGTTGCTTTGGGCTAGTCAGTGAGTGGTGAGTACATGTGAAGGCCTAAGACATTACTGTACACTACCATAGACTTTATAAACACTGTACGCTTAGGCTACCCTAAATTTATAAATTTTTTTTCTTGAATAATAAATTAATCTTAGCCTACTGTAACTTTTTTTACCTTAAAAATGTTTAATTTTTTAAATTCATTGACTCTTTTGTAGTAACACTTAGCATAAAACACAAATTGTACAAAATATTTTTATGCCAAAACTTTCTTTATGTCCTTATTCTATAAGCTTTTTCTTTTAAATTTTTTTTTTTTTTTTTACTTTTTAAACTTCTTTGTTAAAAACTAAGATACAAACATACACATTAGCCTAGGCTTAGACAGAATCAGGATTATCAATATCAACGTCTTCCAGCTCTACATCTTGTCCCTGTGGAAGGTGTTCAGGGCAATAACACACATGGAGCTG
This sequence comes from Lemur catta, assembly GCF_020740605.2. Lineage (NCBI taxonomy): Eukaryota > Metazoa > Chordata > Mammalia > Primates > Lemuridae > Lemur > Lemur catta. The sequence continues at coordinate 56,324,576 of NC_059130.1, forward strand.
TCATCTCTTATGATAACAATACCTTCTTCTGGAATATGTTTGGAAGGACTTGCTGGAGGCTGTTTTACAGGTAACTTTTTTTAATAAGTAGAAGGAGTATACTCTAAATATAAAAAGTATAATAGAATAAATACACAAACCAGGAAGTCATTTATTAGGATTACCAAGTATTATGTGCTGTGCATAATTGTATGTGCTATACTTTTACATGAGTAGAAGTGCAGTAGGTTTGTTTCCGCCAGCATTGCCACAAACATGAGTAATGCATGTGCCATGATGTTATGACCGCTAGACATCACTAGGCAATAGGAATTTTTCAGTTTTACCATAATCTTATGGGATCACCATCATATATGTGTTCTGTCATTGACCAAAATGTCATTATGCAACACATGATTGTGTGTGTGTCATATATATAAAATAAAGCTTCCATAAGCATAAATCAAAAGTTAATGTGTTTGGTTAGTTTAGATAGAACTAGATGACTATAATATTGAGGATATTTCTTATCTTTATTGTGATAATGAATAGTTTTGTTAGGACACTCACCCTCCACATCAAACTTTAAAACTAAGGGAAGCAGCAGAGACCATATAATTAAATGGACAGTATACCTTACCTACAATTGCAAACACTGGAAATAACAAATGCCCACCAATCAGTAAAGTAATGAATAAAGTATGATGCATAAACAACTTCAAATATACCTAATAATTAAAAGTGAAAATTTTATGATGACTAAGAAAATTCATAAAATGCTTAAGATACAGTACTCTGTTCAGAGACAATGAAAAATATTTTAAAAATTACACATGATTGCAACTATAAATGCCTAGGAGAGCAACTGTTTTGGCCACCCCAGGAGCCAGGCATCACAGGAAAGGAGTGCCTATTATGCATGGTGCTCACTGTCTGCCCCTTCCTAGTCCTGGAGTGCTTATGTTCATCTGATTCTCAAGCCTGATTTTTTAAAATTTATTTTTTATTTTTATATACTCATGGGGTACAGGTGCACTTTTGCAGCATTGATGTGTTGCACTGTGGTGAAGTGAGGGCCTTCAGTGCATCCATCACTGGAGCAACACACACTGTACCCACCGAGACAACCCTGATTCTTACTGTTTTCACTTCTCCAGCCATTAGCTTTGCTGTTTCTACTTCTGGCCTTTTTTTGCACTTATTATTAATATTGTTGTTATCATTAATATTCATTCTTTTTTGCTGTGACCTTGGCTTCTCTGGATGATGACTTGATTCACAGCCAGTACAACGCAGATATCAACAGCTTTGATTTCCCCAGCTTTAGCTAGCCATTTGGGAAGACTTTTTCCACACCTGTCCCATCCCACCTACCTGCAGGTTTTATAGGAAAAGTCCTCTAAATATACACAATGGAAACTTTGAGATGCTAAGGTCTCAGAATCATTGGTAATTTTTTTTCATCTTTGCAAACTTTGCTTGTTCCTGCACATTTGCAGTAAACGTTTTAAAGATGGGTTAATCTTTTCTTTATCTTTGTCAATAGCGCCACCTGGTGGTCAATGTGTACAACTGCAGTTTTAGCTACAAGTTAAAGAAAGATTAAAGGTGCTGCTTATGATTTCACTAGCAGTTTTGCACTAATAACATAGTATAGGCCTGGCGTCGTAGCTCACCTGTAATCCCAGCAATTTGGGAAGCTGATACAGGAGGATATCTTGTGCCCAGGAGTTCAAGACCACCCTGGGCAGTATAGCAAGATCTCCTTCTCTACAAAAAAAGTTTAAAAATTAGCCAGGCACGGTGGTACCTGCCTATAGCCCTAGCTACTCAGGAGGCTGAGGTGGGAGGATCACTTGAGTCCAGGAGTTCGAGGTTACAGTGAGCTGTGATCACACTGCTGCACTCAGCAAGACCCTGTACCTAATAGTAATTACATGGCAGTACAGTATAATTATGACAGACAGTATCACTATGATAGCATATCTACCTGGTAGCAAAAGTCATCTCACAGGATTGGCTGGTCCAGAAATTATACAAGTCTTATAGATGTTCTCTCATATACCTGGGGCTCATGCCTCATTCCCCATAGCATTCCAGGTTTGTTTTAATTTCCTGATACTGGATCTACTCTGGACAGCAATTCTTAGACAGTGAGCATTTCCGTCTACTGCTGAATCTTGTTGTCTTTGGACATTGTGGGATATATCGCAAACTTATACCACTGTATTAGTTTCCTCAGGTTGCCTTCGCAAAGCACCACAAACTAGGTGGCTTAAACAACAGCAATTTATTCCCTCACAGTTTTGGAGCATAAAAACCTGAGATCAAAGTATCAGCAAGGTTGGTTCCTTCTGAGGGTTACAGGGGAGAGTGTTTTGTACCTTTCCCATATCTTCTCGTGATTTCCTGGCAATCTTTGGCATCCCCAGTCCCTGCCTTCATCTTCCCGTGGTGTTCTCCCTGAGTCTGTCTCTGTCCAAATTTCCCCTTTTTATAAGGACACCAGTCTTATTGGATTAGGGCTCACCCTAATGACCTTGCCTTTACCTAGTCCGTCTGCACTGACCCTATTCTGAGGTCCTGGGAATTAGGACTTCAACATATGAAATTGGGAGGGACACAGTGCAGCCTGTAACAGCCACCTATCTCTTTATACCACCAGACTTTATTTCTGCCACATTTTTCATAATTATTTGCTGGTCTTCCCGGCCAGACAGTTATATTTCCTTGCCCCACTGATGTGAGGCTTAGCCATAAAATTGCTTTGGCCAATAACATATGAATAGAAGTGATGTATGTACCTCCCAGCAAACGTTGGAGAGCTTTTTCCCTCTGCCATGAAACAGATGTATTCCAGATAGAGGCTGTTTCATCAGCCTGTGTCTCAGAATGACAATGACATGGAACAGAGCAACAGCTGAACTTCAGTGGATATGTAGCATGAACAAGAAAACCTTTATGATTTTAAGTCACCAAGACTTTGGGGTTATTTGTTACTGAAGGATAAATTCACTTAAGCTGACTGACACAATTAACTGACACTGTAACTTCACTCCTAATGTGAGTGGGTTTTTTTCGCTCATTTGTCAGATGTTTGTTGGAAACTTGCCCTGTGCTAGGCATAGTGCTATGTGTTGGACACTGATAATTCAACTTGACTAGATCGTGGTACCCAGATATTTGCTAAACACCAGTTCAGGTGTTACTTTTAAGGTATATTTCAGATGGCGATTAACATTTAAGTCGGTGGAACTTTGAGTAAAGCTGATTACCCTCTATAATGTGGGTGGGCCTCATTCAGTTGAAGCCCTTAGGAGAAATAAGATTGAGGTCCCCCAAGGAAGAGGGAATTCTGCCTTCAGACTCTAGCTGCAACATAAGTTCTTTCCAGGTCTCCAGCCTGCCGCCTGCCCTGCAGAGTTCAGACTTTCCAGCCCTCGTGATAACATGAGCCAAGTCCTTAAAATAAACATCTCACATGTTCTGTTGGTTCTGTTTCTCTGGAGAACCCTGAGTAATAAAGACACACATCAGAGAACAACTTATTCTCATGGTCTAAAGGAAGATGCAGACAAACAGAAGATTATAATATTATGTAAAACAGGCTGGGAAGTACAGCAGGTCCTCAGATAACATTTCATTATAATGTTGATGTGAAAAAAAAAAATTGATTCCCAGCCAGAGTCACTGTCTGTGTGGAGTTTGTACAGTCTCCTGGTGTCTGCGTGGGTTTGCTCCGGGTGTACTCGGTTTCCTCCCATGTTCCAAAGATGTGCACATTGGGTTAATAGGAGCACCTAAATTTTCCCAGTCTGATCAGGTGTGGGGTGAGTGTGAGTGAGTGCACCCTGTGATGGGACTATGTCCTGTCCAGGGCTGGTTCCCAGGATGGGCTCCAGCCACCTGCAGCCCTAACTGGAATAACTGGGTAAATAGTCATCTTATTTGTTTTTATTAATCTTTCTTAAATGTATGTGCAGCTCACGTTTATTTCAATATTTAATATTAGAAGCGTTTTAGTCTTTATTTAGAAGTTTGGTGATGTTTTTGTGACCAGAAATATGCCATAGGAACTTACCTCTTGTTTGTATCAATTATCCTTTGTGAAATTGTCTCATTATATGTCGTTTCGCTTAAAGTTTCCAAGAACCTATCAACACAGGTAAGTGTGGACTTACTGTAGTGCACATAGTGGGAGCACACAGGAGCACTTGACCTTGACTTGTGGAATCAGAGAAGGCTTTCCAGAGGAAATGAAGTCAAATGTGAGGACGGTAGACGGCAGGTGGACTAGGAGTGAGCCAAGTGCAGAGACAGTATGGCTGGTACCTGGGATTGGACTGAGTAGAGAACATGCATTCTCAACAAAGTATTTATTACAATGGTTTGTGGCCATCCAAAGCTCAATTGTAGCTGATGAAATCTTATTCCTTAACATTTAATTGAGGGGTGGGGAGATGATTAGGAAAACATGTCTAAGAAGGCTTCATGGGGGGGCAGTGATAAAAAAGAGACTGAGAAACATTGGTGTAGAAAGACCATTTGGGTTGAGGAAAGATCACATATGAAGCTACAGAAGTGAGAGACAATGTGGACTAGTTGAGAAAATGGAATGGTTGGGCATAGAGTTGGCAGGAGGGGGAGGCAGGGAGAACGGCGAGAGAAGAGGCTGGTCTAGATACAGGTTTTAAGGAAAATTAAATCAGAAAATGCATTTTGACCTCAATTATCTAAATAATTTTAAGTAAAAATGGACTTTGTATTAATTACAGCACAGCATGCTCATATATGATTCTGTCCTTCGTGTTTGTGGTCACGTACTAAATGAATCATTAAGCTTTAAACATTGTTTTAGAGATAGCAAAGGGCATTTGTTAAAATGTCTGTTTCAATCTATCATGCTGGCACCTTTTAGTTTTACAGTTGTAGCCTCTAGAATAGCATCATGTTCAGGTGGGTACTTAATCATAATGCTATTCCAGAAGATGCTTTAACCTCTGGGGAATTTTCATGTGATTAGCTTCACTGGAGTTTCAAAGATTAAAAATATGAGACAAAAAGAGGTTTTATTCTTGGTCCCATTATTGGGAATAGAATGAGAACAATGGTCTATTTAATAATCATTATCATTATCTTCCTCCCAGATTGAATTAAAATTACTTTAATATTCTGTTAGAAAATTCTTTGCAAAAATGCTGTCAATCACTTTTTTTATTTCCACCAATACTTTTGAGAGACAGTATAAACTTAATTTTATTTAGAATCTAAAGAACTAAAAAAATTATATGCTATGTGATTATTTTAACTTCTAATATTTTTCTAGCACAGCCTTAGCTTACTTGGTGTAAGTAGAGCTAATCTAACTTTCTAATATACTTTTAAGAGGCAGCATTCCAGTAATCTTTTTAGAAGGTGTTATTCTGGAGTCAGACTGTCTGGGTTCAAATCCTGCTTTAAACCAGTTTGTGTTTAAATGTTACTAGCCTTTATAAATTTGAGCATATGTGAAAAGTTGTGTGATCTTACCCTCTCTTTACCTCGCTTTCCTCGTATGTAAATTGTAGCTCATGATAGAACTACTACATAGAGATATTGGGAATATAAGTTAATGAGTTAATTATGTAAAGTACTCAGAACAGTACCTAGCATATACTCAGTACTCAGTGTTAGCTATTATTATTTGAGACCCCTTATTGAATAGTTTTAAAACCATTGTTGACTGCTTCCTGTATGCCATACAAGGAACTTACTTAATACATCTCACCTAAAGTGATCTTCAGAGCATGGCTCAAAATTTCTTTTCTTTTTTTAGCATTATTATTGTTCTTTTTAGTACATTTCAGGCTTTTGAATTGATTAGCTTTTTAGGCTAGGATGATACTTTTTGTCTGTAGGTGAGAAGATGAATTTGTTATGATGGGGGCCTGTTCATTGTGGTGAATATATCTTACTCTTGCTCTGTAAACCTATCTTGCCCTTCTTCAATAAACTTCGTTTCATGCTTGCCTTGCTTTGGGTGTATCTGGTCATTCTTCGGCCAAGAGCACACCAAGAACCAAGATCAGACAACTGCCTACCCTATATAAGGAGATCACAAAAGAGTGATTCTAAGAAGAAGAATGCATACTCTTTTAGCAATACTCTGCAACTAATCAATAAACTATATTTATAAAAAAATAGAAATAAGTAAAATATAATTCATTTTAAAAAGCATTCCTTCAGGCAGTAGGTGGGAGATGGATTCTTCTTCAGAATTTTGTACTGGAGTCTAGAATTTATCTTTACGGAACTATTATTTACCTGGTGGCAATAAGGAAAAGGAAGAGTTACTCATGATTTACTGGAAGTTTTGAGTTTTTATTAAAGTAATTAAAATTCTTTTAATATTTATACCTTTCAGAAAATGTCTTTGAAATTCACAAATGCAAAACGAATTGAAGGCCTTGACAGTAACGTGTGGTGAGTATCTTAGAATAAACAATAATAATTTGGTCAGGTTTTCCTACATATTTTTGTATCCGTAGTTGGGAATTTTTAGACTCATCCATAGTCTATAAATAAAGCCGCTCATTTAATATATCCATTAGGTGGAAATGGAAAGACTTTAGCAATCAATATGCTGAATTATTCATTTAGCAAGTGTGCCAAGTCCAGTGCTAGGCACTGCACACCTGGCAGAGAAAAAGACAAATGTGGTTGATGCCCTCATGGAACTTACCTTCTAATCCATGAACTTTTCTTATTAGTTCTATTCTCTAACAGTTGCTAAGCCAACCTAGCAGCACCTAAGTTGAGAAAAAATATATAGATATAGATATATTACATATGGTTAAAATATGGATAGCATGGAACTGAGGTTTGTATGGAGCATGAAGTTCATTACTTCAGCCATCATTTTATTAGGTAAACTCATGGGTGGTAAAATTTTTGTTGGGAACTCACGTTTTTTAATTCATAAGACTAAGCTAGGTCTTATTTTTCAATTTTGTAATAAGACTATAGGTAATGAGAAGTAAAAAGCAAATTTTGTAATTATCATCATTATTAATATCAGTATTTTTTTTTTCATCTTAGGATTGAATTTACCAAGTTGGCTGCAGACCCTTCTGTTGTGAATCTTGGCCAAGGACTTCCCGATATATCCCCTCCCGTATATGTAAAAGAAAAATTATCAAAGATTGCAGCCATTGATAGCCTGAATCAGTATACCCGGGGCTTTGTAAGTATAACAGAACTTTTTGGGGCACGAGCTTGTATTTTATATTGTATTGTGTGTGCACTTCTATCACTTATGTGTAATAGACTTTCTAGGATCCACTGTCCCAACCTGGTAACCACAGGAACTCCTGCCCTTGCCCTTATGTGCTAGATGAGCCTTCCCCTACTTCCAGCCCCTCCGTAGTTCTGTTTGGCCCTTACTTTACTGTTGTTCCAACATGGGCTCCTATGGGAGAAAGGGAAGGAATAATATTCTCTTGAGACATGTCTTTTCCATCTTGTTAACACTTAAGCAGCCTTAGCACTGACCCCTTAATTAATATGCTCTATTTCCAACTAGTTACTTTCTTCCTCTCTACCCTAACTCAACTCCCATCCTTCTGTGATGAAATGCCTAGGATATCCAGAGACTTCTTAGATATAGATGTACCTTTGAACTATATCTTATGTATCTGTTAACAGACTTAGATCTGTTATGCCTCAAGCCATCCAATTATCATACATCTGAGCATGTCTTTTCCTTTTAATGATAATGTAGAAAATGGGGGAGGGGTATAAGAGGAAGCCTATTCACTTTTTGTCATTTATAGTAGTCTAACTATAAAAATCCAACAAAGGGCTTTGCTTTGGGAATGAGAGCACAGGGAAAAGCGGTGAGACTGATGTGTGTCCCAGGGTTTGACACTGGTGGGAATCCCTGCTTTCCGTAGACTCTGACTCCCTGGCTCACCCTACAGACCCACATCTCAGATACTCCACATAGCTTCCTCCCCGGCCTATTCAAGTCCATAATGAAAGGCTAGAAATGAACAAGCAATAGATAAAATTAATGAAACCAAAAGCTGATTCTTTGAAAAGATCAAGAAATAAAAGTTTTAGCTAGATTGATCAATATAAAAAGAAAAACACAAAGTACTATATAAAGAATGAAAGAAGGAATACCATTACAGATCATAGAGACACTAAAGCAATAATAAGATAATATTAGGAGTAATTTTATATCAATACATTGACAACTTGGATGAAATGAATAAATTATTTAAAAGATAAAAATTACCAAAACTGACACAAGGAGAAATGAAAACCTGACTAGCCCCATGTCAAAGAAAGAAAATGAATTTGTAATTAAAATCTCTTACAAGCAAACCTTGATACCCAGATGACTTATTGGTGAATTCTATCAAGCATTTCAGGAAGAAGTAATACCATTTCTCTCCAAATGTGTTCAGAAAATAGAGCAAGATGAAAAACTTCCCAACTAATTTTATGAGACCAGTGGTATCCTGATAAAAAAGCCAGCCAAAGAAAAACAAAGAGGTGAAGAAAATTCAAATATCATTCAAGAACATAAAAACAAAAATCACTCGAAATTTTAGCAAATCAAATCCAGATGTGTTTGTAGATATGAAACATCATACATCCTGACCAAGTAAGGTTTATCATAGGAATGTAAGATTGGTTTAATATTCAAAAATCAATTATTGAAGTTCAGCATATTAACAGAATATGAAAGAAAAATCGTATGATCATCTAAGTATATACAGAAAATGCATTTGACAAAATTCAGCCCTCATTTATAATAAAAACTTTCAGCCAATTGGGAATAGAATGGAAATTTCTTAATCTGATAAAGGGAATCTGAGAAACCTAGAGATTACACTTGTAATCCACATAAAGTAGAAAAATTAGAAACACAGCAAGGATGCCACTCTCACCGTTGTTATTCAACAATGTACCGAAGCCCTATGAAATGGAAACATATATAGAGAAGAAAGAGAAAAAATTAAAACTCTCACTTGCAGAAAACATAATCACATACGTAGAATATCCTAAGGAGTTCTACGAAAACCTACTATACTACTATAGCTAATAAATGAATTGAGCAAGTTTGCAGGACAGAAGGCCAATATACAAAATCAATTGTATTTCTACATATTAAAAACAAACAGTTGGAAAGTAAATTTTTAAAATACCATTTATGATAGCATCCAAAAGCATGAATCATATAAGACTAAATTTTAAAAAATATGTGCAAGATCTGTATAATGAAAACTACAAAACATAACTTGAGAGAAATTAAGCAATACCCAAATAAATGGAGTGATATATGATGTTCCTGGGTTGGAAGACTAAATATTATTAATATGTCGGTTCCCCCAAATTAGTCTATAGGAGGGTTTGGCAAGCTATGGCCTACAGGCCAAATTTGACCCACTTCTGATTTTGTAAATAAAGTTTCGTTAGAACACAAACATGCCCAATTATTTACATATTTTCCAGTTTTTGTAAATATGTAGGTACCTATATGTATGTGTGTTTCTATATTGGCATAAGCACTGGGAATGGTGTTATACTATCACCAGACTATGGACATCTGTCACCTCAGGGGGATGGGAATGGAGTAATATTAAGCAGAGAGTGTAATTTTTTTCTTTATGCATCTTTGCGTAGTTTTACTTATTATATAAAGCATAACTTAATTTTGTAATTAAAAATTTAATTTAAAAAGCACAAACCCTTATCATTCTAAGGAAACATGTATCGTGTTTATAGTTGCTTTTTGGATCACCTTTTGCTCGAATTTGTTAGACCTGGTATTATAGTGAAATTCAAAGGGATCCAGTTTATTCCTCCTGTGTCCAAAGTGCCTTCAAACAAAGGTACATGACCTACATACATTTGCACTGTTATTTGCAAGTGACAGAAAATCAGGGTAGTTCCCCAAAGCAAAATGGGGAAGTAGATGCTAGACAGAAAAGAATAAGAAATATTGACTTTAATACCAATAAAAATAAGGTGGGGGGTAAGAAAGAAAAAAAAGAAAAGGAGGGAAGGGAAGAGAGCATAGAAGAGAGGAATTGAGGGAGAGCTAATCCAGGGTTTTAAGACTCCCTGCATGTCTCAGACGTTGTGCATTTCTAATCCCTTCACTCCTCTTATGAAAGCAGTTATCCTAGAAAACTACTACTGCTCTCTTGGCTGTCAACGTGAGTAATGTTTTGCTTCCTCCTAACAGTTGCTATCCCATCAACAGATGCATGCGTGTGTTTGGTGAATTCGTGTTTGGCCTCTCTCCCCAGTACATTGGTTGGCATAACCTTCCCCCCAGCAACTGGAAAGAGCAGATTCAGGGGATGTGCAGTTAATGCAGTATTTTAACTTACTTTAACTGAGAAACAAATCCAGTTTTATTCACTATTATTTAAGTATACTAGGAGTTCTTTTTAGTTCAAAGCAAATACTTTGAAGTTACATATTCCCAAACTCTGTATTTAGTAGGAAGTTTTAATCATTGGCAAGTCGTCATGACCACCCATGTAGGAACCCTCTGAATGTAGGAATTTTTTTTTTTTTAGTTTATTGCCATTAAAAAATACAAATTTTCTTTGAATAATTGTAAACATCAAACCCAAATTTTAAAAATTCTTATATTTTACAGCCATATTACCTCAAAGAAGTAGTTCCCAGAATCAAGTTCAAGTTTTTTCTTATATTTTTTATCCAACAGGGCCATCCATCACTTGTGAAAGCTCTGTCCTGCCTATATGGAAAGCTTTATCAAAATCAAATCGATCCAAATAAAGAAATCCTTGTGACAGTAGGAGCATATGGATCTCTTTTTAGTGCCATTCAAGCCTTAATTGACGAGGGAGATGAAGTGAGTATATTAACATTATCGTAATACCCATGTTAATAATTATCATTTGTCCCACCTTTGAAACTTTTACTTATTTTACATTGTTTTCTCTTATTTTTAATTATTTTTGAAGTCTAATGCTTATACAGTAAAGTTGGCAAATCTTAAATGTATAGCTGAATTAATTTCTATGTAACTATAAGAGATAGTATGATGAAGAGATAGTACATTTCCAGCACCCCAGAAGGCTCCTTTGTCCCCCTTCCTAGTCTGTATTCTCCCAGAGGTGACTGGTCTTCTGTCTTGTATCATCATAGGTTCATTTTGACTGCTCTTTTACTTCATATAAATAGAATCATACCACATGTACTCTTGGGTCTGACTTCCTTCATTTATCATTATGCCTGTTGGATTCATCCATTTTGTTGCATGTAGTTTAATCTTCTTATTTTTGTAGCCTATTTAAAAATAAATAGAGGGCGCCAGCACTAAGGGGAAAAAGAATCTTTTGTTTTCATTGCTAAAATAACCTTTAATCTGAACTCAATCAACAATTATTTGATTAATGCCTTTTATGCCCAGTATTATGTTAGCAGTACAGTGTGGGGATATATAACATAACAAGAAGAAAAAATGATTTTTGCATTTTATTCCTGTGATATCAGACCAACTTGGGTACCTACCTCAGTCATCTCTACCCCTTTCTCCATTATCATTCTGATACACCTGCTTTAATATTTTTTGACCTCTTTAATTTATTCAGAAATTACTGAATACCACCTGTATGTTAGGAACTACTAGAGAGAAGATTTTTAACACATTGACTACCATACTAGAAAAAAAATTTTTCCCTTGGGACCATGGTGTTTTATTACAAAAATAAAATAAAAACTTCAAAAATAAAACGATCCTTTCTAATTTAATGCAAAACAAAATTTATTGACTTCTATTCATTTAAACCACATTTTAAGAATTAATTTGTCAGTATTAATTGTAATAGTAAGAACATCAGTAAGCTTAAGATTTTCACGAACCAACTGCAGAGTTTTGCCCAGGTTTTGCTTCACAAGGCCCCAGGCTCAAAACTAGCTTGAATTAAATATAACTCACATGGCAGTTAATGTATTAAAAGATGGTTTCTATGCAGAAAGAGTTCCCTGTCCAGTAAAGGAGATAGATTTCCAAGCAGAATAAGAGGAATGTTGTATGTTAGTCAGCAGTGGAGGATGTATCATTTATGGCAGTGACAAAAGGAAGAGGTGATCAACTGTGCTAATGTAGGTCTGCAAAGCTCCAGAGAGGCGTTGCTTAAGCTGGGTCTGTAGAATGAATATTTATATCCATACTGTTAACTTTTTTTGAACTCGCATAGCCCTTTATCGTACCACTTTTATAAAAGTTACCACTCTCTACTTTGTATTATGTTATTCTTTTACATCTCTAGTTCCCTCTACTATGCCAGACAATAAGCTATTTAAGGAAATCTGTTAAGGAAGTACAGTCACACTTTCATGTACATAATCTCCTTTCCGCCTATAATGTAGTGCAGAGTTTTGTCTCACGCTTTGTTGTTGCTAAGCCTTTGTTGTTTTCCGCCTCTGCGCTCTGTTGGAGTATCTTTCCTTTCTTCTTTCTTCCCTGATCACCTCACCTAATATTTTGAAACAGCACACATCACTTTCTATCCTACTTGCCTATTTTATTTTCTTTACAGCATTTTTTACTATCTGAAATTATCTAATTTCCTTACTTGTTTTCTCATTCATTGTAAGTCTCTCCCAGTAGGATGTAAGTTCCAGGAGAACTTGTTTATTGCTGTATTGGCAGCACCTTAAATAGTGAGGGCTCAATAAACACTTCAAAAAAAAAAAGAGAGGAATTATTCCCATCATAAAAATAAAGAAATTAAGCAAAGCATATCAGGTATATTCTTTCCACTTTCCTGCCCATCTCCCCAGTTTATTTTCCTTTATTGAGCTCTCACTTTGTTCTGGACACTATATTTCTTCCCACTCAGGTTACAAAAATGGGTCATCTTAGTCCCTGAGAACTTCACAGCTGATTGAAGACCTTACAGTCCATGTGAGGGAAAGATCTACTCTTTGTTCATTGCTTTACCCTCCCCATACCACATTGTCCTTAGTAGGCACTCAGTTTGAGTTGAAGGTCTAGTGCAAACAAATGGGCTTTTAGAATGTATAACTCCAATGAGAAAGACTTTGAACAAGTATTTACATTCTAAGAAATACAAACAGTAAAAAGTATACATTTAAAACAATAATTGGGTGCCATAAATTTAACCAACAAAAAGTTAAATGAGACAACTAAATGTAGACTTGTAAAATTGTAAGTTGTTACCAGATTTTTCAAAAGCAATTTGGCTATATATATATATTCACATATATAAAACCATAAAAATGTTTATACCCTTTAATCTAGAGATGAATCGTGTGAATTCAGCAAATTTTTTGAAAATAAAGACACTACACCCTCACAAATAAACATAGCACTGTTATTGGTATAAGCAAAAGATAAGGAAATTATGCTAGAAATCAATAGACTCATATAGCCATTAAAATAATAAATATGAAAACTGTAATAGCATGAAATTTTCATGAAATATTGCTAGGTTCTAAAAGGTAGAAGAAAAATTGGATGTATGTGATGGTTATAAATTATGTGTTCAAACTCTCCTTATAGAAACACAAAGGGTCAGGGGAGGTAGGTCAGGCTGGCAGATTAGGTGTTGGGGGTGGGAAAACGACCAACTAATCCCTGGTTGGTTGGGCCCAGTGACCTGAAAGCCCTGCCAAAAGTGACTGAGAGAGAACATGGAGGGACAAAGGGACGAGAGTATATTCAAGGGGCCAGGAAAACAGACAGAATCCGGATATGAGGTATCTGGAGGGAAACTGTAGACACCAGACAAGAATAGCATCCTAACCAGTCTCCCGGCATCTGCTCATTGTTTGCGGATGCTTTTGAGAAGAGGGAAGCATCTTCACTCTCAGGATGTCATTTTTTCTCTTTTTTAGAGACTGGGTCACGCTGTCACCCCAGCTAGAGTGCAGTGATGTCATCATAGCTCACTGTAATCTCCAGTTCCTATGCTCAAACAGTTCTCCCATCTCAGCCTCCCAAGTAGCTAGGACTATAGGCACACACCACCACACCCAGCTGCTTTTTTTTTTTTTGGTAGAGATGGGGTATTGCTATGTTGTCCAGGCTGCTCCCAAACTCCTGGCTTCAGTCAATCCTCCCACCTCAGCCTCCCAACATGCTGTGATTATAGGCGTGAGCCACTGCACCTGGCCTGGATAATGCTTTTAAATTAGCACTTCATAACAAAGAGCGTTACAATGTTCTCTTTTCTTATAGTCTGCTTCTGTTACTATCTGATAGATCACTTATATTCTAGATTCTATTTTCTAATTTGAAATATAAAGAAATTCTTAATGATTTTGGCCAAAACGTCTTTTTGAAAGTATGATGGCCCCTTTCCCCAGATAAATCTACCTTTGCACATATAAAATTTTATATACAATTTCAGGTGTAAGCTCACTGATAGATCTCCCTCCGAGACCGAGGACTCCAATTAAAACTCCTTGGAAAAGTTTATCTCCGAGGTCTCTTCCCTTTGGATGTTAGCTTCATGAAGGCAAAGCCTGCCTTTTTCATTGCTGCATTGCAACATCTAGTACACAGTAGGTACTAAATATATTCATGAAATGAAATAATAATATGTCATATTCTTACTTGCTTTTATTTTAGGTCATAATAATAGTGCCTTTCTATGACTGCTATGAGCCCATGGTGAGAATGGCTGGAGCAACACCTGTTTTTATTCCCCTTAGATCATCTGTAAGTTTGCCAATATGATTCATATGCTTTAAGAAGTTTGGAAAATAACAATTATTAGATTATTAAGTATGAAATGTCTGATTTCCTTAACTACTAAGTTTGACAGTTGATATCTCTGACATTTCACTTTGACACTTCTTGTTTTATTTTTATTGTGAAGGTACATCCTCATTCTTTCAAACACACGGATTGGCTTGTGATTATCTTTCCAAGTGTTTTTTTAGAGCAATTGTTGTAAAACGATGGATAAGTCAAAAATTTGTGTTATTTCTGAGTATGAGTTCTGACATGGAACCGATGCCTCACAGACAGCTTGAAATATCAACCAAGTGTTTGAGAAGGACATGGCTAATGAACACGCAGTACGTCGATGGTTTGAGAAGTTCTGTTCTGGTGATTTTAGTCTTGAAAGTGAGCCACGTGGGTGACCTGAAACCAAGGTGGATAATGATGAGCTGAAAGCTGTAGTGGAAGTGAATCCCTCTCAACCTATGTGGGAATTAGCAGCAAGTTTTGATGTTCCTATTCCAACAATATTGTACCATTTGAAACAAATCAGCAAGGTACAGAAGCTGGATAGATGGGTAACACCTGAATTAAATGAGCACCAGACGAGAAATCGTCCAGAAGTTTTTCTTTGCTGTCACAACATAAAGGTGAACCATTTCTACACCATATTGTTATGTGTGATGAAAAATGGATTCTTTTTGACAATTACAAGCATTCTACACAATCGTTGGATAAAGACAAAGTGCTGAAACACCATCCAAAACTGAATATTCATCAAAAAAAGCTAATGGTGTCTGTTTTGTGGTCCAGCACTGGTAGTATCCACTACAGCTTCATGAAATCTAGTCAGTTACAGTGAACATTTGGACAAAATAATGAGTTTGCTTGTGATTAAGCAGCCAAGATTGGTTAATAGAGACAGGCCAATCCTCTTACAAGACAACATTCAACCACATGTTGCAAAAACAATGCTGCTTGAACAACAGAAGCTGGACTTGGAAACTCTCTGTCATCTACCATATTCATCAGACCTTTCACCAACTGTCTACCACTTCTTCCTGGCTTTGGACCTCTTCTTGCAAGGAAAAATATTCAATTCTCAACAAGCTGTGGAAAAGGGCTTTTGTGATTTCATCACCACTTGCTCTCTAGGCTTCTTTACTGCTGATATAAACAAGCTACTGTTTTTTTTGGTTTTTTTTTTGAGACAGAGTCTCACTTTGTTGCCCGGGCTAGAGTGAGTGCCTTGGCGTCAGCCTAGCTCACAGCAACCTCAAACTCCAAGGCTTAAGCGATCCTACTGCCTCAGCCTCCCGAGTAGCTGGGACTACAGGCATGCGCCACCATGCCTGGCTAATTTTTTCCTCTATATATTTTTAGTTGGCCAGATAATTTTTATTTCTATTTTTAGTAGAGACGGGGTCTCGCTCAGGCTGGTCTTGAACTCCTGACCTCAAGTGATCCACCCGCCTCGGCCTCCCAGAGTGTTGGGATTACAGGCGTGAGCCACCGCGCCCAGCCCAAGCTACTGTTAAGATAGCAAAACTGTGTCGATAGTTTAGATGCATACTTTGATTAATTTTACTGCTTTTTTGAGATATTATAGACCAAACTTTTGATTTTAAAGCAGACATTTCATATTTAATGACCTAATACTTTGTCACTGATAAAGTTTCTACTTTGATTGATTTGATTTATCAAATATCTGCATTTGTCTAGTTGTCTTTTTAAAATCTTTTCAAAATAACTAAAACACTACAATGAGTCACAGAATCTTCTATTAGTCTTATAATATCAGACATTCTAACTATAGTTATAGCTGGCTCCTATGAAGGAATGTAAGCACTTTAACTGCTGTTAATGTTGACAGGGTTCATTTTTCCATTTAACAGGTGTGAGCATAAGACTTAGGTCCTTTTGGGCTCTCAAGGCAAAACTAAAGCCTAGTTTCTTTTGTTTATGTTCTTTGTTAGTCATTTATTCAGTTACCTTTGCCATGCCTTTCTCTAATTTTTTTTCTTATTAGGTTATTTATTAGTAAGACAGCAAACATGAATTAACTGAATTAAATCACATCTTCATTCTTCATGCTTAGAAACCTGTTGATGGAAAAAGATGGTCTAGTTCGGACTGGACATTAGATCCTCATGAACTGGAAAGTAAATTTAATTCCAGAACCAAAGCTATTATACTGAATACTCCACATAACCCCCTTGGCAAGGTAAATAAGTCTTTTCTTTCTTCATACAGTTTTCTGACCTATCGTTCTCTCCTATGTTGGATAATAATTGGCTGTGCTTTTTCCTTTAACACGTGTAGGTGTATACCAAAGAGGAACTCCGAGTAATTGCTGACCTTTGCATCAAATATGACACACTCTGCATCAGTGATGAGGTTTATGAATGGCTTGTATATTCTGGAAATAAGCATTTTAAAATAGGTACTGATTATTACATAGAGTCACGAATCTAAATGTGTTTGGGCACATGTGGAACAACTGATTGGAAACCATCCCGGACCAGCTTTAAAATAGTCTTTGTAATGGGTATCTGTATGAGCACTGAAAAATAGTATTTGAATGAATGATGCTTGAGTGAATTAATGAACAGCTTAAAGAACAGATAGTACAAATTTAGGGGAATAGATTTTGGATCACAATATAAAGATAGGAAATAAGAGAAGTGGTTCTTTTGCCTATATCCCTGGCTTCTTTGCAGGAATCCAGCTATTACTTGGTACTTCAAACACAGGGAGCTGACATCTTCCTGAAGAGGTTCTGAACTGTCTTTGCTGAGCAAGTTGCCAAAATGCCAGGTCAACAGGGAGAAATTAAAGGGGCAGTAAGGTATTGCTACTCAGCCCTTGCCTGAGATTTTGCCAGTACCATTGGGCCATCTCACAAATGCCGCAGTGTCTTCTGGGGTAGTCCAAACTTATGTAAAATATAGGATTATAAGCTGGGCTGCAACCTTTGAGTCCTTGCACCTGCCCTTCCTGTGCTAGAAACACTTTTCTGCCAGATATCCACATGGCTCAGTCCTTTGCCTCCTTTGGGTCTTTGTTCTGATGTCAGTTTTCATGACTACCACATTTGAAATAGTTACACCTCTCTCTCCAGCATTTTTGTCCTTCTGTTCTGTTTTCTCATTTGCAGTAAAACTCAGAATCTATATATTTTACTTCTAAAGTGCAAGAAGGTAGGGATTATTGTTTGTTTGGGTCTCTTCTGAATCCCCATTTTTCAGAATAGACACATGGTAGACAGTCAGAAAGTAATTGATGAATAAATGAATAGGAAGGATGGAAAGATGAGGGAAGGATGACTAAAAGATATTGTGGCAGAATAGGTAAATTAAAAAATTAGTACACTTAGATATAAACAATTGTTGCATTATGGTAGGTGTCATAATTGTTCCTGTAGTACATTACAAATAAATTGCTATAGAGCTGGGAGGAGAAAGCAGCTACTTGAGGGAATCAGAAAAGAAGTGGGCAAAGGGTGGGATTAGCTAGGCAGAGAAACAGAAACTAAATTCAGATAACCCAGCATGTACTTAGGCAAGGAGGTGTGAAAGACCAAGATATACTTAAGAAAGATTAAGTGGTTTGATTTATACAGGTGTGTTATAGTAACTGGCACAGATCAGGGTAGAATCAGGATGATTCTAACGTACTTTGTTTATGAGAATAAAGAGGATTACCTTTGTTGAAGAGGTCAGTGGTTCTGAAACTTACTTTAGTGGTAGATCACCTTGAAGCCACTGTATTCTGCATTATGAAATAGCAGTATTAGGAATTGCATCCTAAAATTAGAAGCAATTTTCCTAACAGAAATTCGTCAATTAGAAGTCAATATAAAAACCACAATTCTATCTGTGCAGAATGTATTCAGGGAAAAAAAGAAAAAAAAACCCACAATTCTATTCATACTTGTCTGTAACAAAGAGCTATTAAAATAAACACATTTGAGTTTTACTGGTTTTTGTCATGCCATTAATATGCATTTACTAAATGCTAATTTGTTTCGCTGTCGGAGCATTCACTATCAGATAAGTGGCAGCAGTTGCTGAAGGCTTAAGAAAATTATATGGAAGAAAACTTAAAATTGACTTTTTAAATTCTGTACATTAATTTGATGACCACAGTGCCAGGGAGCATACTTTAAGAACTAAAGGTATGACAAAAGGGGGAATTGGTTCCATGATAAGATTTTTTTTATAGGTAAAAGTAAGACCCAGCTGCAGATGAGGGTCTTAAGCAAATTAGATGCCCTGACAGTGGCGATGGTACATGGGGGCTGCTTAAAAGTAGTAACTGTAGGTATAGAGTGTTGCATTTGAAGGTGAGAAGAGAACAAGCAAGTATGATTCTGAGATTTCTAGCTTGAACTACTGGGCAGTGATGAGGAGCTTAACCAGAGTAAATAGGGCAAGAGAAGGAGCAGGTGTCTAGGAAGAGCTAAGCAAAGGAAATTCCTGCTTCTCATGCTTGAAACCTGCTTCTCATGTCAGTTTGAGTGTCTATGAGATGTAGAGGAATAGATATCTGTAGACAAGTGGAATTACAGGCCTAATGGTCAGATTCAAATTATGAGGGGATATATTTTTGGTAGCCATTAAAATTCGGTACTAGCTGGACCCATGGAATGAATTTTCCCAGGGAGGATATATAAACAGAGGGGCAGCCAGGGATTTGCAGGGCATAGTAGTACCTTAACACAGCAAATGTTATCATGTGTCTCAGTTGCATCAGAGTCCACCATTGCCCATCTTGTTCTTGACCTTTGTCTCAGGTCATTTGAACTATTTCTCAACATGAGCAAGTAATTTTTTTTTTTGTAATTAACTCAATTTAGCAATATTTGCTCCAAAAGATCACTTTAAGTGATCCTGATATTTATTGTTTAGATTTACTATTAATAATTTTAAGCCCTTCAGGGTAAAGTGTAACTAATGACATTATTTGCTAAGGATATGCAAGACATATATTTTTAACTCAGATTTTTTTAGTTGTTTTAATAGCCCATAAAACTAAAGGGAAAAAAAAAGAATTCACTATTTCATTATTTAGAAAGTACAGCTTATTTGCATAAAAACTTAGGTATTCTATCAAATACAGTGATCTTTGATACATGAACAATGCAAAATGGCTATTATATCAATTTGAAAAGTGCGACAGTTCTTTAATATAATGCAATAAGGCTACATCATGAAATTAGCATCATCTTCTCATGTTCCTGTTGTCACAGAGGCAGTTTTCCCTGGTGCAGCACTCCTCGTGTCTCTAATCTTTATGGCTTCTATTGAAGCCTTAGTTGCCTATGAATAATGGCTATAGCTGCTTTGGCTGAATTAAGGATTGTGAGTCATAAATGAGCAGTGTAAAGACCAGTTGCCATTCAGGTGTAACTGTAATCTAAACTTACAAAATAGTGCATATTGTTTTCTAAAATCATCAGACTTGGAAAGATTTTTTTTTTTGCCTGTAAGTTACCACATTCACACACCAAACTGTGGTCATCTCTTCTGCCTATCCACATTAACTTCTGTGGTCCCCAAATCTCCAAGATTGAGAAGATATTTTAATATTACTTAAGGCTCTTCTTATGAAATAGTAGAATTTGCTCTTATTCAGTCAGATTTTTGATTCAAATGATGTTTCCTAAGTTGGGTATGGCAGCACACGCCTATAGTCCCAGGTACTTGAAAGGCTGAGGCAGGAGGATCACTTGAACACAGGAGTTTGAGGCCAGCCTGGGCAACATAGTGAGACCCTGTCTTCTAAAAAAAAGAAAATAAAAATAAAATTAAAAAAATTTTAAAAAGAAGCAAATGATGTTTCCTGGTCAGTAAACTGATATTTTAATCAATAAAAAAAAAACCTTCTCCCCCATTTATATACAAATAGACTGATTTTTGTAAAATTAATATAAAATTCCTTATAAGTTATTCAGCTGATCAGCTTACTCCTTAAAAAAAAAGACATCCACATTTATGACTAAAATAGTCATCAGCATTACTTAGCTCTTCTTTTAAATAGTGCTATAATAGATTTGATATTTTATGAATGAAACCTATGTTTGATATTTGAGTAGTTTTGGTTTCTCTCATATATAACTTATAGTGAAAGCATGTTAGGATTGTATTAGTTTCTCTGGGTAATCCTTATTTTCCAAGAATTTACTTATACATATTGTTGTTTCTAATAGGTCTTCCTGATTTTAAATATATGCTATTACTTTAAAGGAAGTGATACTCTGCGTTATCCCTAGTTTGGATGTTCTCAGATCAAATAGAAAAGTGGGGCATGTGTCATGGTTTTCTTTTGGAGTGCTTTGGAAGACTAGAAATGACTCAAAACTTGAAGGGATATAATTACTTATATCAAATATTAGAATAGTCCTTCTTCAAGTGGAACTTCTAAATATTTTCCAGGTTTATCTCTTTGGCTTTTGTTATAGTCCACAGAGAATACAATTATAACTTTTCCAATTTATATCATTTTCCTACTATTACAAGTATTGGCAGGTATTTCATGATAGACTGAAATTACTTATATTAATTTAATTTGATTGTATTAAACTTATATTAATTAAAATTAATAAGTATTTCATGGGTGAATGGATGAATGACTTTATTAAAAATGTTAATCAGCTTGAAAACCTTTATACAGTCAATTCTTATTATTTGCAAGTTCTATATTTGTGAATTCACCTACTCTCTAAGATATATTTATAACTCCAAAATCAATACTCATGGAGTTTCATTTAAAGAGGGGCAAAAACTTAGAGTTACCCTACACGCACATTCCCAGTTGAAGCTGAATAAGTCAACACTGTGCTCCTTGTTTCAGCTCACACCATAAACAAATATTTTCACTGTGATTCTGCTGTTTAGAATGGCCCCCAAGCATAGTGCTGAGTGCTGTCTAGTGTTCCTAAGCACAAGAAGGCTGTGACGTGCCTTATGGAGAAAATATGTGTGTTTGATAAACTTCATTAAGGCACAGGTTCTGGGGCTGTTGATCATGGGGATATTAAAGGGTGATAGCTAAAAGGTACAGGGCTACTTTGGGGGTGAAAAAAATGTTCTAAAATTTACTGTCATGATAGTTGCACAAATCTGTGGATATACTAAAAACCACCAAAATGTACACTTTAAATTGGTGAATTATATATGGGATTTATATCTTCATAAAGTTATTAGGAAAATAAACACACAGACATACACACACACACACACACACACATTCTTGACCCCGCACCCAGAGTTTCTGAATCAGTGGTGTAGGATGAGGCCTTTCTTACAAATTTCCCAGTGATGCTGATATTGCTGGTATGAGATCACATTTTAAGAACCATTGTTCTAGGAAGCATGGAGAAATAGCCTCAGAAAATGGGTAGAATAAAAGGGACTGAACAACAGCCAAAGCTATGCCACAAAATTATTGTGTTGAACATACAGTCACTACAAACACTGAACACAAGATGCCACAGCTCCTGTGACAGCTGCCACGTGAGCCAGCCTGAAACACTGCCTGCTCAAACCACTGTTACTCCTGCCCAGGAAATAATTTTGCTCCTTGAAATTATTAAATCCATTTCTATGTTATTTTGATACATTATAGTGTTGCAATGTTTTAGCTGTGTTTTGAGTTAAAGATACATTATCTTAAAACCCTACTAAAATAACTATACTGACTACACTATAATACACTTATTTTCATTGAATGTATATATCTTTGTTACGTTTTCATTATCCTGAATGTGGATTGATGTGAAAGTAATTATTTTAACTTTTTATTTTTTCCTATTCAGCCACTTTTCCAGGTATGTGGGAGAGAACAATAACAATAGGAAGTGCTGGAAAGACTTTCAGTGTAACTGGCTGGAAGGTGAGATGACTAAAAATCTTATTGCTTAAAAGTAGGCATCTGTTTCTTTTGTAGACTATTTTGTGTTTTAAATGCTTACATATTCACTTTATACAGGTTTTATACTTAATGATCTTTTGCTTAATTTTTCATTTTATAGAATCAACTAGTGACACATTTTTCTCTGCACTACTTTCACAGTGTGAATACTTTGGAATTGCATATATTTAACAATTGCATTAAGTTTAACTACTCTCTTAGATTTGGTATATACAATTAGATTATTTTTTGAAATATTCTTTTATTTTTTCCTTTCCCAGATTGGCTGGTCCATTGGTCCTAATCATTTGATAAAACATTTACAGACAATTCAACAAAACACCATTTATACTTGTGCTACTCCTTTACAGGTAGGTGTAACTCAGTGTTGAAGCATGGTCTTTTGGTGAAGGTGTTACTTTTATAATATATTGTATATTTGAATTGACTTAGTTTTTCTCTTTATGCCCTCCTTTAGCAGGGCTTTCTAATATAATTTAAGATTTCAGGAGTAGACACATATTCTCTGCTTCAAGAATAGTTGGTGTTGTTAATACACCAAGTTTTAGCTTTGAACAATCATACATTGCTGGTGGGGAGTACAAAGTGCTACAAACTCTGTGGAGGACAATGGCAGCACCAAGCAAAATTACAGATATGCTTGCCCTAGGAAACAACAGTCCATCTTTTGAGAATTTACCCTAAAGCTATTATCTGCACATGTAAGAAGTTATGTATGTGCGTGGCTATTCATTGCAGATGATTGGAGATAGTCTGTTATCCATCTTCAGACACTTGGTTAACTAAACCATGATCTATCTAAACATTGAAATATTATATGACTGAATTAGTTTCCTATTGCTGCTGTAACAACTCACCACAAACTTAGTGACTTAAAACAACACAAATTTATTATCTTAATCTTCTGCAACTGAGAAGTCTGAAATGGTTCCTGAAAGGTTAAGATCAAGGTGTCAGCATTGCTGTGTTTCTTCCAGAGGTTCCAGGAGAGAATCCATTCCTCGCGCCTTCTACATTCTGGAGGTTGCCTGCATTCCTTGACTAGTGGTCACATCACTCCAACCTCTGTCAACACATCTCCTCCTGTGACTCTGACTCTCCTACCTCCCTGTTTCCCTTAGAAGGACCCTTGAGATAACATTAGGCCCACTGGATAATCTGCCCATCCCAAAATGCTTAATTTAAATCACATCCATGAATTTCCTTTTACCATGGAAGGGAACATATTTACAGGTTCTGCATTACAGGTTCTTAAAGACATGGACATCTTTGGGGACCATTATTATTCTGTCTGTTTAAAAGAAAAAAAAAAGAAAGAAAATGAGGAAACTCTTCAATTACTGATATGGAAAGATTTCCAGAATATATTATAAAGTAAAAAAGCAAGATACAGGGCAGTATATATTTATGCTATAGTTTATGTAAGAAAACTGTGTGTGTTTTCTTAAAGGATCTCTGGAAGGTCCAAAAGAAACTAGTAAAAGTGGGTATTTGTAAGGTAAAAGGAGTAGGTGAAATTAACAGCAAGAGACAAGGATAGGTTCAAGACTTTTTAATGTGTATCTTTTTAATATTATATATCTTTTAATATATCTTTTTGTATTATTTTCAAACAGTATTAAAATATTTAATATTTTATATTTTTACATATTTATAGAAATAGAGATCTATTTTCCATTATTCTATGAATAATCAAAACACTGAAAAAATATTATTTTTCTAGAAGGCAGTTAAAAGGGCAAAAGAATAAAATGTATTGGCTATACTGAACTTAATTTTTTTGCTTCCTGTCAACAATACCTACTGAATGAGAAAAAATTCTTATTTTAAAGTACTCTGTTTAGTGACTCTCTAAAATAATCCATGATAAATACTAGTTCAGACTTTAGGTTTTATTATATATTAAACTCATTTCATCCTCCCAAAATAAATCCATTCACTCATTCAACAAATATTTACTGAGTATTGGACATACAGCAGACAAAAATTGCTGCCCTCATGGAGCTTACAACCTAATGGGGAAATACAGATATTAATAAACCAATAAATGTTTTTAAAATATGTCAGATGTTGATAGATATGAAGAGGGAAAACAAGTAATAAAGAGGAAGGATATAAAGTTCCATGGGGGTTAGGGGAGACAATATAAAATGTTAAATAGGGTGAGCTGCGAAGGCCTCACTAAGAAGGTAACATTTAAACAGTGAACTAAAGGATATTAAGCAGTCACATGGTTACTTAGAGAACAAACTGAGAGAACACCACGTGCGAAGGCCCAGTGGTAGACAGCCTGGCTGGCATGTTTATAGCAGAGGACAGACAGCATAGAGGCTGGAATGGCATGAGCAAGGGAGAGGAGTAGGAGCTAAGATCAGAGGGGTAGCTGGGAGTCAGACTGAGCGGGACCGTGTATGTCGCTGTAAGGACGGAGTGCAATAGGAAGTGAGTGGAGAGTTTTGAGCACAGGAGGGATAGGGTTTGACTTGTGTGATCAAAGGAACTTTGGCTGCTTTGTTGAGTGAGAAGGCTGCTGCAGTGGTCCCGGAGAGAGATGCTTGTGGACTGAACCAATATGGGGATGGTAGCAGTGGTGAAAAGTGGTTGGACTCTATTTTGAAAGTAGAGCCCACAGTATTTGTCAATGGATTACATATTGAGTATGAGAAAAAGAGAGGTGTCTGGGGTAATGCTACAGTTAAGATGGATGTTTATGTCTCCTGCACTTGGAATTTTCTAGGGCAATATCTCCTCTATGGTAAATGAACAAGTTACTAAGGAAAAGGAAGCTATAGCTAAGAATCTGGAACATCTTTTCTCTGAACCATCTTCTTCCTCATTTCAGCCACATGCCTGGTTTTGTCCTCAGACTACCATGCTTGGTTCCAGGGGAACCACAGATTTCTAGGCTAAAGCAGCTGATCCTTATTTATCTAAGATTTTTTTGGTACTGGGGAATTTCTTTTGGCAGGAAGGCATCTCTATGATACTGCCCCCTCTTGCCGTCTCATCTCTTTCCTCACTGTCTCTCTTGACACCCCCCAGCCACACTGGACCTCTCTCAGTTTTTCCAACAGAACAAATTATATCCTGCCTTTTTCATTTATTTGTTTTCTGTCTCATCCCTTTCCCTCCTTCCAATATGCACTAATTGGAAACTTCATGAAGACAAGGACCATGTCTATCTTGTTAATTGTTATATCCCCAGCACTTATCAGGATGTCAGGCTTAACATAGGTACTTAAGGTATATTTACTAACTCAATTAATGTAGTCTTTGGTTGTTTATATCTTTTGCTTCTGATTCATTTCCTTAAAATTTGACTACTTTGCACTGTCTGTCTATCTCTTACCTATTCCAAGTTCTTAATTATTTGCCTGGAATTCCTGGTTTGCTCTGAGTAGCATTATTTCTAAGTTGCCCCTGTTCACATTTGCCTGTTAAGCTTCTGCTCTTCTGCTTGTACAGGTCCTTGTTCTTTATAGATGCGCTGATTCTGACTTGTTTACCTATTCCTGACCTGTTACATTCTCAGACACCTGCCTGATCCTTAATGTCTTAGTTGGTCTGGCTGCTATAACAAAGTACTGTAGACTGAGTAGCTTATAAACAACAGAAATCTATTCCTCACAGTTCTGGAGGCTGGAAAATCCAAGATCATGGCACCAGCAGATTCAGTGTCTGGTGAGGGCTCGTTTCT
Source organism: Lemur catta (assembly GCF_020740605.2). Classification (NCBI taxonomy): domain Eukaryota; kingdom Metazoa; phylum Chordata; class Mammalia; order Primates; family Lemuridae; genus Lemur; species Lemur catta. The sequence goes on from NC_059130.1 coordinate 56,350,912, forward strand.
TCATGAACGGTGCCTTTTTGCTGTGTCCTCACATAACAAGCTAGCTCTCTTTTGTAAGGGCACCATTCCTGAGGGAATCACCTGCCCTAAGTACCTCCCAAATGCCCTACCCCCCTAATACCATCACCTTGGGGGTTAGGATTTTGACATATGAATTTTGAGGGGATATAAACATTCAGTCCACTGCACTTAACAGCACCAGCCTTTTCCTTGGCCCAATTTCTCTCCTGGCTCTTCTGACTTGCCTGAAGACTGGTAGAGGAGTCACTCTATGTGCTCCAGAAACTCATTTCTAATCTCTGTTACACTTACACCACCTTCTTGGCATATGAATGATTATGTCAAGGATTTGCACATCTATGGGGAAGGAAAGAGGTACATTTCCCCCTCCTCACAGTGGGTCAGCTTTCATTTCCACTGTGTCCTCCAAGGTAATGCGCAAAAACTGACTACTTCATCACTTCTCTGGTCATTTTTCTGACTCAGATTTAGCAAGTCATTCCATAGCTCACCTCAGTAGAAAATATCTTACTGTCTTTTTCTTCCCAAGTATGCCATCTTTATATAATAATACCTCTTTTTTGATTTGGATTTCATGACTCATTCTCAGCTCTTCACATTAGATTTAATCATTTAGCTATAACTGGTTCCTCCATTAATCTATAGAGTTTATAAGTTTACAGTAATTCAACTGTGATTTTCTGAGTGACCTTTTTGCCAATAATGTTACTCAAATAATCTTTATTTATTATACCAATAAACCAAGCAAGAAGTAACATTGGCCATATTTCCTTTCCACGTTTTTCAATCTTAACACACAGGAAGCCTTGGCTCAAGCTTTTTGGGTTGATATCAAGCGCATGGATGATCCAGAGTGTTACTTTAATTCTTTGCCAAAAGAGTTAGAAGTAAAAAGAGATCGGATGGTATGTCTACTTGAGAGTGTTGGCCTAAAACCCATAGTTCCTGATGGAGGATACTTCATCATTGCTGATGTGTCTTTGCTAGGTTTGTAAAGATTTTTATTGTTTCAAATATATGGAAACTTATGTGTAAAATTATAGCAGAATTATGGAGAAAAGATTGGTGTCAAAGCCACAGCAGCATTTTATCTATAGAAAAGGATGAATTTTCACAATGTCAATGTTTTTCTACAATTATCTTTACTTCTAGGTATTTCGCCTCTTGTTAAATGGCTTTGGAGTTGGTGTTGCTCTAGGTATTCTGTTAAACATAGAATTTGCTGTCATTCTGTTCCAGTGTGTAATTTAAAACACAGGTACATGAAATGAGATATGTACTCTGTGTTCATTTGAGTAAAATTTTAGTGTCCTTTTCACTTAACAAAAAAAATACTATTTTGTTAGAAAAATAAGATTTGTAGAAATTTTGAAACCATCAGGGAATATTTTCCTCTTTAGAATGAAGTAAACAAGGAGAATAACTATATTAAGGATCTACTATGTACCAAGCACTCAAATGCCCTTCTGAAGAAAACATTAGCTGCATTTTTGCAGACAAGAAGATTTAGAAAGTTTTAAATAACTTGCCTGAAGTCACACAGCTAGATTCGAAATAGGTGTATCGCCAAAAAGCAAGAGTCTTTATATTACCTAAAGCTGTTATATGTAATTCTGACATGCCATACAAATCTAAAGTTAGAAGCAAGATAGTGTTTTATCTATAACTTACTTTTCTTAAAAAAAAAACAAAAACATTAATTGTAGTGAACTTTAAAGCCTAATTTATTCTGACAGAAATTACAGCCATTCTAAATATAGCTTTAAATGTTTTAAAATCTTATTACAATAAAGTTATATGCCAATGAACTGGAAAAACTGAAGTTTTTTTATTTATACTAAGTTTTATAAAGCTGGAAAGAATAAAAGAAATTTTTTGTTTTATAACAAAACAGTGATTATTTTTTAACATTATATCCTTCACATAGAAATTTTCTAATACAAGTGTTTGATGTTAGCAATTTCTCCTTCTTGTAATATTTTATTGGCATCTTCACAGATTTCAGGAAAGTAAGGTGTTATGATTTTCCTGTAAGTAGGTTTTGAGGTCTCTTTCTCTGGAAAATGACTATAAACTCTAGCCCTGCCCTGGTGGGGCTCCAAGGGAGGTGTTCGTGGATGTTCACAGTGTGTCTTTCATGGGATACTTCTTTATCCTGGTGAACAGCCTAATGCCTAAGTCTGACCCATGACCAGATGTCCCTCTCACAGGAAACTTGTTTATACTGGCAGACACCCTTGTGGCTCTTGTCTGACTGTGTCCACGTTATTCCCACCAAGATCTCTATCCACTCTCTAGGAGAGCTCTGACCAGGGGGAGAATTAGGTTCACATGTGTTGGTCAGGTGAGATACAGAAGAGGTAGAACACCTCCCAGAGCCAACAGGAAGTAGGGAACCATATGAATTCACGACATAAGGCTCAAACTGAAGCAAACTTTTCTTTCCTGTCTCATTGGCTTATTTCTTCATTTGTTGTGAGAGAAGAAGAGGCTGTGCCTAGCAGAGGCTCTTCGAGTCCTATTGCCAGAGAGCTGTACTGGCAGGCTCCCAAGCTCCATTTGTATATAAAACCCCTTAAGATGTTCCATACTCTGAGGTTTGGAAAGCACTTTTCCCATATTGGGTGTCAATGTGAAGCTCATTTCATGAAATGATAAAAAGAAATAGCACAGTTGTCATCATTTATATTTTTGCCTTTGAATCAGAAATCCACAAGATTTTCTACATGAATTATTTTGTTTATTTATAAGAAAATGATTTGTACTTCATATGCTTCCAAAAGGAATTTTAGCCTATTCATATTAAAAGTCTTCTAGGCAATAATATATAAATAGCAATGATGATATATAAATCAAAAATCAATGACACATAGGGTGAGGAGAAAGCAAACATTTCATTTACCGGGGAGGTTTATATATTATAATTAGTATTATCTTGAGACCAAACTTCCTGGGACCAAAGGCAAATAGAAATAGAATTAGTTACATAATTCTTGAATAAAAGGAATTTAACAGCTTTTTAAAGAAGAGTTCTTTCCTGGAACCAAACTTTTCCAGATAGTAGACTCTAAAAGAGATTTATCACATTGCGACATTAAATATCAAAAGGACTGTGATGCAACGTGGAGTATTACACTAAACTCTCAATTAGTTTCCCATTCTTTCCTCAGTCAACCCATCCTACATGCAATACTATTAATAGTTTAGGACTTAGATCTTGAACTAGTGTGGTTATAATAGGAGCAGAAAGGATTTCAGTTAGAAAAACTTTTCTTCTTTCTTTCTTCTTCTTCTTTTTTTTTTTTTTTTTTTGGTAGAGACAGGTCTCACAATGTTGCCCAGGCTGGTCTCAAACTCCTGGCCTCAAGATATCCCACCTCAGCCTCCCAAAGTGCTGGGATTATAGGTGTGAGCCATCACACCCAGTCAGAAAAACTTTCCTGATGATGGAAAAAAAGAAAAAGAGATATCCTTTATGGTCTTCCTTCATCCATGTGGAAAAATGTTAATGTCTATAAAACCTTCCTACATATGAAGAAAATTTTTGTTTTATTTTACTCTTTTGTCTGCTTAGATTAATTTGCAATGTGGGAATTCTTCCATGTACTATAGGTTGGTCCTATCATTTGCTAAAGATAAAAACAAAAACTTCCATCTAATGGTAGCTTAAGAATAAAAGTAGACCATAATATTCATGAACATAGTAATTACTTCTCTGTACAATTAATAACAATGGCTAACTGGTTAATATTTTTTGAGCATTTATGAGGTAGTATGTATTATATTAAGAGCTTTACAAATATCACACTCTCACAAAAGTCATATGAGATTGGTGCTATAATATTATATAACTATTAATAAAGATGAGATACAGAGAGACTTAAGTAATTTACTGAAGTTAATCAACTACTAAGTAGCAGAGCTGACCTCTGAACCCAGAGATCCATTTCCTAACCAATAAATTTATCCATTTTCTGCTTTACTAAGTACCTTTCCAGACCAGTGAGCTTCATCTTAGAACTCAAAAGGGAAACATTTGATTAGAAGGTAAGATGACAAATAAGGAGATTATTACAGTTTTTCTAGTGAGATAATGGGATCCAAAATTATGGAGGTGGAAATGCAAAAACCAATTTGGATTTTCACAGATTACTTAAATATGCTAATGCATGTGGTTTAAACTCTTTCCTTCAATAAAGAACAATGTTGTTTAGTTCCTTTGAGAATCTCTAGTTCAGGCATTTCAAAAGAAATAGATTTCAGCTACCTTCTGACTATAAAACCTTTATAATTGTATGTATTCCCTTCTTTCCTTTTTCTGCACCATAGCAATAAATTCCTTTTTTCTAAGCTTTACAAGAAAAAATGAGTAGTACAGTGTCAGTTACAGTTAGTTAATAACCTTCTGGTCTTCTTTCTACTCCTGTAGGTAATCACGCCTTTCTCTGGGCTGCTTTGTACTTTGAATACACTACTATTGTGTACTTGTCACATAGAACTTTTTACATAATTTACAATTAGTCTCTTACTTTTTTTAATTTTATTTTTTTTACATATAATTGTACATATTCATGGGGGTACATAGTTTCAATACATACAATGTATAATGATCAGATGGGGTAATTAGCATATCCATCATCTCAAACATTCATTTCTTTGTGTTGACAAAACTCAATATCCCCCTTCTAGCTATTTGAAACCATTAATATATAATATGTTATTGTTAACTGTAGTCATACTACAGTGGTATGGAACACTAGAACTTGTTCCTCCTAGATTCTCACTTTTTTAAGCTGTCAGTTTTTGTTAGGGCCAAACTTGAATTAAGCACACATATACACATATATCTTGAAATAGTAATTTGAGTTTCTTTTTTTTTTTCCTCCCCCTCCCCCCCTCCCTTTCAGTAATTTGAGTTTCTTACCTATAAAGAGAGGATTGTAACTACCACCCAGAATTGTGGTGACAACTAAATGAGAGGATCGTGTAACATGCTTAATAGTAAGCATATGGTAGTATTTTATTAGCATTATTATGTGGAAATTTTACATTCTCCTTAAAGTATAAGGGAGAATGAAGATAAAATCATTAGGTATAGTAAAAACATTCTTAGACTTGGTTTTAAAACTGCAGGTGACATTTTCTTCAGTGTCAAGACTTTCATATGGTTAATTTGAAAAAAACCACTAGTATTTACTAAATAAAAGAAAAAAGTAAGATACGTGCCTCAATTTGTTTTCAGCAATAAATTGTAAAATTTTATTGATTACAGTAACCATCAACATTAGTTGCTTTGGGCCATTCAAAAGGATCCAAGAATATAAATCAATAAAGTTGAAACAATATGAAGTATGGACTACTGAAACTGAATGCCAGAGAAATATGTTGCCCAGACTCTAAAGCAAGTTTGAGGCAAGAGATTAGAATAGGAATACATATTTGAAGTTTTTTCTCCAAATTTAAAATTTAAAAAACAGCATAATATGTGAAATTAAGAGATAAAAAATAAGGATCACATTTAGAAGATCCAAACAGACATTCTTTATAAATAATAATATTAATTTATTCATTCAACAAATATGCTTTTTACTATATGCTAGACACTGACCTAGGGGTTGAGGATACACTAGGTTACAAAACAGACACTTTACCTTTGTGGAGCTTACAATCTAATGAACGGCTATTTGGAGATATAATTATTACTGATGAATACTTTATAAATAATTCACTTGTTATTTCATTAATAATGATCATAGAATCTTATTTATAAATAAAAAGGCAACAATCCTCTTCCTTCTCCTTTCCTACCCTCTTCCTGTGCCAAGAACTGCATGTACAAGCATGATCAACCAGGCGTATATGTGGGTACTGCCTTAGCTTATCAGTAAAGCTTCTCTGTGAATTCCTCACTTCACACCGCACCATGCAGTATGAGACTCCAGTATATTCTGTGAATATCTTCTGAGAAAATTTTAAACCAGACTAATTTAAATCAGAAGAAAATTTTGAATCTTGATAGACTTAAGTGAAATGCATACTGCCTCAGATATAATTCATAGGCCACCTAATTTTCATTGTTGTTCTAGATGCAGACCTCTCTGATATGAAGGACAATGAGCCTTATGACTATAAATTTGTGAAATGGATGACTAAAAATAAGGTAATGTTTATCGGCCTTTGCAATACTGTGTCATATTTTATAGTTAATTTATGAAGGAAACCTGCTGACATGCTTTGGAAAACATTAAATGTAGTTTTGTTACATGATATGCCACTTGTGGCTTTTGAGGGAATTTTAAAACCATTTTTCTCTTTGGAAATTGTTGTGACTATTTAAAAGTATCTATTAGTTTCTAATATCTACAGTCTCAGAATTAATATTTGAAGTGTAAGTAATTTTCTTATTATATCTTGCTATTTATTTTTCAGAAACTATCAGCCATCCCTGTTTCAGCATTCTGTAACTCAGAGACTAAATTACAGTTCGAGAAATTTGTACGATTTTGCTTCATTAAAGTAAGTTCCCTGTTCTACTGAAAAACATATTTATAGTGTCCTCATTTCAATTGATAAAGCACTGGGGTTTTTTTTCTGTTGCTAAAAATGATATGCTCATATGCAGTGTTTAAATTTTGGTTTGCTGCCATGAAATTAACTGCCTACCAGACAAAACTCTCTTTGAAGGAAGACAACATAATACAGATTCATTACTATATAATAAACATCACAAGGTTCAGCATACAATTAAAAAATACTTGATATGTGAAAACACAAGAAAATATGACCCATGAAAAAAAAAAAAGTAGTCAATAGAAATAGACCTAAAGGTGTAACCAGATGTAGGAATGAGCAGACAAAGACTTCAAAGCAAATGTTATAAGTATGCTCAAGAAATTAAAGGAAAAGATGGTCATGAGTAAACAGTGGAATTAGAACTATGAAAAAAGAACGAAATGGAAAGTCAAGAACTTAAAAGTATAATATCTGATATGAAATATTTATGGGGCTTAACAGAGGACTGAAGATATCAGAAAAAAGAAGATATCAGAAAAAAAAGAGTTAACTTGTATACAGATCCATAGAAATTATCCAATCTGAAAAAAAGAGAGAAAACTATTTTTTTTAATGAACAGAACCTCAGATCTAAAAGACAATATCAAGTGTTAATACACATGTCATTGGAGTGCCAAAAAAGAAGAGAGAATATGACAGAAAAAAAGTTTTAGGAAATAATGGCCAAAATTTTTCCATATTTGGTGAAAAGCAATTTAAGGATCTAAAAATCTCAGTGAACTACAAGAAGATAAATATTAAAAAAAAAAAAAAGCTATGCGCATTATAATGCATCCAGACAAAAACTACACATTGCATGCACAGGAACAAAGAGAGGAATGTTAACTGACCTCTTATCAGAAATAATGAAGACCAGAATACAATGAAATAACATCTTCTAAGCACTGAAATAAAAAAATTGCAAGCCCAGAATTTTATATCCAGGAAAATATCCTTTTAAAAAGAAAATGACCTCTTTCTCTTCAGCGGGGCGACCGAGCTGCAGACGCAGAGATGCAGATCTTTGTGAAGACCCTGACAGGGAAGACCATCACCCTTGAGGTCGAGCCCAGTGACACCATCGAGAATGTCAAAGCCAAAATCCAAGACAAAGAGGGCATCCCACCTGACCAGCAGCGTCTGATATTTGCGGGCAAACAGCTGGAGGATGGCCGCACTCTTTCTGATTACAACATTCAGAAAGAGTCCACCCTGCACCTGGTGCTTCGTCTGCGAGGTGGCATCATCGAGCCTTCCCTCCGTCAGCTCGCCCAGAAATACAATGCGACAAGATGATCTGCCGCAAATGTTATGCTCGCCTGCACCCCCGTGCTGTCAACTGCCGTAAGAAGAAGTGCGGCCACACCAACAACCTGCGCCCCAAGAAGAAGGTCAAATAAGGCCCTTCCACGGGTCCCTCCTCCTTTCCCCACAGGGCAGCCTCCTGCCCAAGCCCCATGGCCCTGGGGCCTCAATAAAGTTTCCCTTTCATTGACTGGAAAAAAAAAAAAAAAGAAAAAAAAAAAGAAAATGAAATAGACATCCCTGACAATTAAAAGCTGAGAGAATGTATCACCATCAGACCTGGACTTTAAAAGATTCTGAATGTATTAACTGCTGTTTTTAAGATGTTCTTGCTACTGAAAATAGTTTTACTGAGATCAAGACACTATCTATACCAACTTACTCATCTATAAACCTAATCAGAATAACGTAAACACTATTTTCAACTCTTAGAGACAATCTACAGACACACTATGGAAGACTTGTTCAAAATAGAATAGAAATGTTAACAACCTAGCAATGTAAACATTCAATTGACTGAAACTTTAAAGAAAGGGTAAGGCTATAAATATTCTTATCTTATAGTGGATTGAGAAATAGAGGTATATTATTTGAAATTTTAAACATAACTAGCAGAAGCAATAAGTAACATAAGACTTGTAGTTTTGAAATGGTAAACACAGCCCTTCGCTATTCTCTTTTTGGAAATTATTCAGAAACAACTAGAAGAATGGAAAGCAAATTCACAAATTCCCCAGGGTATGAGGAAGGGTTGCCAAATACAGTGCAGTTGATGGTAGAGGGAAGATACTAGAAAGGATCCTGCTTCTACATCTTCGAATTCTATAGACAAAGCCAGCAGGTGGCATCCTCATTACTGACAATAGGAACAGTAGGTGCCCTGGCAATGGGAACTTCTCTAGACTCCTTTGGCATCATGGAAGAAACAGAGTAGAAACATACAGTTACGTCATCTATGATAGAAACTATACGAGACAGAATGGATTTCCTTACTCGCCCCTGTTATTATTGCTAAGAGCTGTGTTGAGACAACGTGGAAGAAATATAATAAATTGGGGGTAGCAAATTTAATTATTTGGGAAGAAATAAAGCCTAAGAGAACTTCCTCTCACTGTACCCTACATCAATTGTATTAATAGTAAGTTTTACTGTGAGGCAAGGAGAATTTCTGCTCTTTTCTAGTGCTGCCCCAGCTCCTCCCTATAGAGATCTGCAGACGCATATTCAAATCATGGACAACAGCAGGTAGCACACACTTTACCTAGAACAATAGCAACACTACGTGTGCTGGCAGTGGGAGCTTACAAAGAAAATTCAATCAAAAATGTTTAATAATCAAAAACGAACCAGCTATGAATCCATAAAAGGACACCATAAGGAAAAGAGAAAGGTATAAGAAAAAACAAGTGTCAGAGAGTATTCACCAGAAAAATGTTGCTAAGGAGGAAATAAAAATTTTGATATTTCAAATTTAAAACCCTTAAAACAGGAGATTGAGGCAGAGATTCTAAAAGTTCAGGGAAGATGGGGTAAGATAATATAAGAAGATGAAATGGGAGCTGTCAGAGCTCAGGTAAGAAATTAAAGGGAAAAAATAAAGCTATTGGAAATTATAATGACTTTGGAAACACCATAAAGGACACTAAATACTTCAGTAAGCATGTTAAGGATTGAGAAAAGTGAACGAAAGGAAGCAGAAAGGAACAAAGAATTTTAAAATATTAAAAAAATTATAGATGTGCAAGAAAAATGAAATGTAGTGTCTCTGGGAAAAGAAAAGCCAAACAAATGGAACCTGGAAAGAATTTTAATAGCTTTATTTTCAAAATGCTTCCATTAAAAAAAAAAGACAGAAATCTAAAGATCGAAAGGAAATGCCTTGTCTCAGGAAAAATTGTTACACAATGATCAACACTGAGATATACCTTATTTGATATATTGGACTTCAGAGAGAAATCCTTTGGGCAAATTCTAGACAATAAGATCAAGGCCTCCATGCAGACCAAGAGAGGAGGACCAGCGTGGACTCAAACTCCTTTACATCAACATTCAGTATTGTAAGATAGTGTAGAATAGCTGAAAGTCCTTAGGGAAAGTTAACATACCTAATACAATGTCTTGAAAAGGCTAAAAATAAAAGGATGGCAAAAAACATGCCAAGGAAATGGAAATCAAAAGAAAACAGGTTGAATTCAGAGCAAAAGCAAAGTAATACAGCAAACACAGCCCTTCACAATTTTATGGGTAAAATCTTCAGGAGCTGTCAAACTTATGAACAGATGTTCAACCTCATTTATAATAAAAGAAACAAAAATTAGAACTCAATGACATTTTATCTATTGAGTTGCAAACAACCAAAATAACTAAAAAATTCCATAAAACACTCTCTCACACATTGACAGTGGGAGCATAATTTATAACATCTCAATGGTGGTTAGTGTGAAAATTTCCATCCAAATGTAAATTCCCATATCCTTTGACCCAACAATTCTACTTCTAGGATTTTATTTCCTGTGGATTTACTTGCACATTTTGAATGACTTGTATTCAAGGATTTTCACTGAAGCATCATTTGTAATAGCAGAAGATTGCAAACAACCAAAATATTCACTAGTGGGGGCTACTTGAATAAATGATAGTATATTCAAATCAGTAAAAGAATGAAGCAACTCTCCATGTAGTGATAGCGCATAAGCTGAAATCACAGAGCAGAACAGTTTGTATGGAATGCCATCATTTGTATACAAAAAGGAAAACATAGGTAGATAGAGAGATAGATGCTTATAAATGTCTAGAGTATTTCCAGAAGGATACATAATATTAATAAAATCCCAATGTTGCCTTTGGAGAGGAAACCTGAGTTACCAAGGGAGATAGGTGGGACCCTAACTTACTTATAAAAAAAGAAAATTGAAAAGCTGTCAATATAAAAGTTTCAATAACTTTTTTTCTGAACCATTTCAGAATAAGTCATAAACTTAATTACTGCTGATGCTGCTATCACCCCCAAATACTTTATTGTGTATTCTTCATAAACAAGGACATTCTCCTCCAAAACCATAATATAACCCTCAAAATCATGAAGTTAATGTTAATATATCATTCCATCTAATCCTCAGATCTAATTCAAGTTTCACTCATTGTCCCAATAATGTCCTTTTTCTAACAAACAAATCAATAAATAAATTCAAGCCATAATCATGTCAATCAATCCAGACCAGAATCATGCATTGCATTTAGTTGTCATATCTCCTGCAACCTGGAATGTTTCTCATTTTCTTTGACTTTCATGATTTTGATACTTTTAAAAATTATTAGCCAATTATTTTGAAGAAAGTCTTTCATTTAAGGTTGACCTTTCCTCCTGATTAGATTCAGGTTATGCACTTTGGCAGGAAAAAACTGAAGTGATGCTCTATTCTTTCCCTTGCATCAGGTGGCACACAATTTCTATTTTTCCTATTGCTAGTGATGTTAACATTAGTCACTTGATTAAGGCAGAGTTTGCCAGTTTTTTTCTACTGTGAAGTTGAACTTTTTTCCTTGTAAAATAATAAATATTTTGTGGTCAGGTACTATGAAAATATTCCATATCTCATAAAAAAATTATTCATTTTACCAATTCATATATATCAGTAAGGACTCATGGATTCCTATCTTATTCAGTGGGCTATAATTTATTAGAACTGTTATTATTTATTTTGATACTCAGATTTTCCTAGATTTGGCTACTAGGAGCTCCTCTTATATCTAAATGTATTTACATTTAGATATAAACACACATATTTACATCTTTATTTATTTCTACCCAAATATATTAAAAACCACCACAGGGTTTATTCTAGTTTTCTCCCTTTCCATATTTGTAACTCCCTTCCTCAACAGTGGAAAGCCTGGCTCCCATTGTGTGATCATTAATTTAATCAATACCTCTGAATGGGATCGGTCTCCTGTCAATGCCACTGCTCCCCCCACCCTCCCAGTCCCTGAGTAGATACCCTTGACCCCACTCAGACTTTGCCATTTTTTACCAGGCTGCTGCCACTGCGTCCTCATGCCCCCTGGGCTGCATCACCACATGTGGACCTGCCCTGTCACCCTCTTGCAGAGGTGCCTTCCTCCGAGACTCCAGTACTCCACACCAGGCCACACTGTCACCCCTGCACAGAAGCTCTCCTCGCCCCTCCTGGGCTCTGACAGCCATGCCAGATGCCTGCATGGGGCCCCCCTACCATGCAGGAGCCTCGTTTACCCACTGAGGCTCTGGCACCCTGTTCCAGGTCAGCACCACCACTGCTGCCACCACCACCTCACGCCACCCACACTGGCCACCCTGCTCACTCCACTCTGGCTGCATCACCCTGGCCCCTACACACGGACACCCACTTGCCTCAGCCCCACCTATGGGCTTTCAGACTGACTCATTTTGGTAGAGAGGAAATAGAAAGAAAAGGTAGAGAAGCGGAATAAGAGAAGGCTGGATTTTTACCGTTTACCCTTCAGTTTAGTTTTATACCATATGCATGTATTACCTATTCAGAAAGCAGATGGATTATTTTTCAGTAATTATAACTGAAACTTTGAAAGGAGGGAGCAGAGTAGTATGAATGAACTAAATTTCCCTTGTTTGGAGCAAAGTACAGGTATGGTGGTTAATGTGTGAAGTTCACAAAGAAGGAAATAGAAGCATAAGCATATTTCTTAGATTTTCGTGGTAGCCATTAGAACTAAAATCAGAAATTGCCATAAAAGGTTACCTTGGAGGATGGAGGGATTACTAGGAAGGGGTGGGAAGGGGCAGAGCAGACAACTATTATTCTTCTGTACTCTTTGACTTGTTTCTGAAATTATAACTAATTTGGTGAACTGTTTTCCTCTTTGGGGGTTCTGCCTTTGCATTTTCACTTTGAAAATTTTCTATACCTGAGATCAGATATTCACTTAAATATTCATATAGTGCTATTATGATTTGTATTCTTTATATTTAAATCTTTGCTTCATCTTGAATTTATGCTGATATGTAAAGATGATGATTATTTCATTAATTTACAGAAAGATAGCACACTGGATGCTGCTGAAGAAATCATCAAAGCATGGAACATGCAGAAGTCTTGATGTGTGCAGAATGGGCCAGTGTTTCTGTTCTGTTAGATGACCTAGTATGAAATTTCTACTTAGTGCTGCCACCAGCTGAACGTTGAAAAACAAATATTTCAGTACAAATGACATTTAAATAAATATTTCCATTGTTATTCCAAAGAAGTTAACCCTACTCCTAACAATATTCAGGAGGTCTGATTTTATTTTTCAGTTGACATGTATTAAAACACTTGCCACTATCATATTATGAGAATCAGCATAGCATTGTGGATAAGAACTGTGAGATGCTTAACCTCTCTGTTCCTCAGTTTCTTTGTTATAAAAGGGGAATAAGGCCGGGCGCGGTGGCTCACGCCTGTAATCCTAGCACTCTGGGAGGCCAAGGCGGGTGGATCGCTCGAGGTCTGGAGTTCGAGAACAGCCTGAGCGAGACCCCGTCTCTATTAAAAATAGAAATAAAAATTATCTGGACAACTAAAAATATATATAGAAAAAATTAGCCGGGCATGGTGGCACATGCCTGTAGTCCCAGCTACTCAGGAGGCTGAGGTAGAAGGATTGCTTAAGCCCAGGAGTTTGAGGTTGCTGTGAGCTAGGCTGATGCCACGGCACTTGCTCTAGCCCGGGCAACAAAGTGAGACTCTGTCTCAAAAAAAAAAAAGGGCGGGGGGATAAAAATACCACCTGCTTTATATGAAGGTCATTTTTGAGGATTAAATAGACTGATATATATAAAGCCTAGCAAACAGCACTCACTCAGCTGACGTTAGCCAGTTTCACTTCTCCACAGTTGTGTGAAAACCCCTAACCAGTTATACCCCTCTACCCCATATATCTGCTTTGTCTACCCACTTGTACTTTCCTCCCCTTCATTTGCCAGTGGCCTTGAACTTTGCTCACAGATTTGCCTCTCTATCCCAAGTACTGCTTTGGAGTGGCTTCAAGGTCCACGTGGATAATCTAAGACTTTCCATACCTTGACCTCCTCACCTCTGGTGATGTTCACCTCCACTCCACTTCAACCACGCACTCCCTTGGGCACTCCCTAAGACTTTCACCACTCAAGTCTGTTTCCCGTTTTAGATAAATTCCTCATCTCCCAGTTTAGCCACCTACCCTTCCAGCTCATGCTTGCTCACTCACTTGCACTCTCCCCCTACCCCAGCTCCTCTCTAAATATCACTTATTCAAATCCACTATTTCTCAAAAAATAGTCCATGGCCCTCTTATATCAGAATCAACTAAGATCCTTGTTGAAAATAGAGATTTTGGTCTTACCCAAGACCTAATGAATAAAACTTTAGGATCTGGCCGTTACCAGGTGATTCTTACACACAATAAAGTCTGTTGATTATTGCTATAGCTCATAGAACCCTCAATTTTATTCCTATTGGTTCTCTTGTATCTTCACTCCCTCATCTAGCATTGACTTCATCGTCCATCACTTCAGCCAAGATACTTTTGCTGCCTTGAATTACTCGTCCCATTGTTCTATCTTATCTGGTTTAAAAAAAAAAAAAATTCAACTTTAGGGTTGAAGCTCCCTGCCTGCCCCTGGGCTGCCGATTGCACAATTGGGCAGGTTCCAGCAACCATGAATGCCTATCATTGACCTGAACTCAATACAATTCTTCAGTGCTCCCCTAATGAGATTTTTGTATCTTTACCGCAGTAGCAATTCCTAATATTCTCCCATTTTCTCTAATAAAATTAACCAACCTCCATTCTCCTTATACCTGAAAGCCCACCACCACCAGCACAATTAAATCATAGCAAATGACCTCATCTCCCACTTCTGTGAGAACTAAAACATAGGCTACCAGCCCAGCACTTCCAACTGGGATCCTACTAATAAGCCTATGACTTATCTGCAACAGCATCCATCCTTTCTTCATCCTTCCAGTTACAAAGGTCATCCTTTGACCTGTCCAGGACTGACAGGTTGGGGGTGGTGGCAGAGTGGGGATAACTGGTAGTTAAAAATTACCAGGCCCAGCCATCCAATTACCAGAAGGAAGCCCGGGACCCTAAGAGCCAACTATTGCATAGCATTAAAAATCCCATGGAACATGTTTAGCTTGTCCACTCTGGCTGAGGACTTAATAAAATTTTCACCAGGGTTTAAAGCTGCTTTCTGCAGTTCTGGACTTGTCTAGTGCTAATCTCACCACCTGTGCTGTGGATCTCATTTCTTCTCATACTCTCAAAATTGTTTCAGTCCATTCTCTTGAACCTTCAGCCTCTACTGGCTCTCTAGCCCAGAAAAGGGACATGTTCAAATCTCTCCCATCTTAGAAAATCCTTTCCTTGATTCTGTCTGCTATCCTGTTACCTCTTCCTCTTCAGGGCAAAATTCTTCCTTCCTTCCTTCCATCTTTCCTCTCTTTTTCTCTCCTCTTCCATCCCTCCCTTCTTTCCTCTCTTCCTTCCTTCCTCTCTCCTTCCTTCCCTCCCTCCTTCCCGCTTTCTCTTCCTTTCTTTCTTCCTTCCTTCTTTCTCTCCTTCCTTCCACAACCTCCTTCATTGAGCTTCTATGTGCCAGGCACTGTTCTAGGCACTTAGTATATATCAGTGAACAAATAAAGATCCCCGTCCTCTAGGGCTTTCCATCTAGCCAGGGGAGGGAGACTAACTAAATCATAAACATAATGAAATATATAGTATGTAAAGTAACATAGGACCTCCGGGACTATTATAAGAATGATGATTTAATCTAAAAAATCAGAGTGACATTCCGTTTTTTAATATGTAAAATAATGTCTATTGCAGTATTGTAAATAATTACTCCAAACAGGAAATCAAAATGTCCATCCACAGTCTAATATTTGGACAATATAGTAATACAGTGGAATGCCATACTGTTTTCATAGGATTTCTTCACGATGCCTTCAAAGAGTCAGCCCGAGTTCTTAGTAGACAGTGTTATACTGTCTGTAATGACTGTAATACTAGAATCTGGTACTGTGCTCACTGAAGTCTCGTACGTCAGCCCCAACCTCAGGGAATCTAGAATTTCTGTGTGCCCACTGGGGTGAGGGTTTCTGTAGTTTGGTCCTACAGGCCTAAGTCTAGCTCCATGTCTGGGTGATCCAAGGGACAGGGGTCATTATCCTTTCCGTTGAGCTGGGTCAAGCAGAGCTGACTTAGGGAGGAGGAGGGAGTGGATTTTCAATATGGAGTCTTTGGGTGAATAGTGCAATGCTGGACCAAGGAAACTTTTTAAGTTTGACCTAACATCCCTGGGACTTTAGAGGCCAAGAGCAGACCTGAGCCTGCCAGATACCCAACTAGATATTCAGGCCTAACTGTGTTCAGAGACAATATAATTCCTACAATGGGAAACCTAAAGGGACTGCAGAGACCCAAGACTCACAGAACAGGATCAACGCAGGCTCTGGCTGATGAACCCAGCTCACACCTATTATCTAGTGCCTGTTAATGGTTCCGTTGTTATTGCTGCTGCTGCTGCACAATGTATTTGGCTCTGCAGTTTTTCAAATAACACCTGCATTTGTACTCATCTAGGTTGAAGTTTCCAGCTTCTTCCTCTCTCGTTGAAGTTTGGGTACTTTGTCTTCTCATTGACCCCACCTTTTGTTTTCTCTTTCCTGCTGTTGAGAGTATATTTCTTACACTCTCTTCTTGAGGCAACCCCAAGTTCTTGAAGCTTGTGCATCTTTTAAAGGATCACTCTGGCTGCTATGTGGAGAATAGACCGTAGAGCCAGCAAAGGTCACAGTATGGAGACCTAATACAATAATTCTGGTGAGAGATCATGGTGGTGGCAGTGGAAGGGTAAGCAATGGTCAGATTCTGGATATATTTTGAAGGTAAAACCAACAGGATTCATTAACAGAGTTTAAAAGGGGCATGAGAGAAAGTGAGGAATCAAGACTGAGTCCAATTTTTGGCCTAAGGAACTGGAAGGATTGGATGCCATCCCAGAGGTTGAGAAGCTCCAAAGGGCTCAGGCTGGAGGGACGATCAGGAGCTCAGTTTTACACACATTAAGTTTGAGATGCCAGGGCTAGGCATGGTGGCTCACACCTGTAATGCTAGCACTCTAGAAGCCCGAGGCAGGAGGAGTGCTTGAGGTCAGGAGTTCGAGACCAGCTCTGAGCAAGAGCAAGACCCCGTCTCTAAAAAAAAAAAAAAAAAAAAGTTTGAGATGCCAGTTCAACTTTCAGGGGAGGATGTTGGGTAGGCACCTGGATAGTCAAATGTGGAGCTTAGGAAAGAGGCTGCAGCTGGACATACATCATTTTGAGAGTCTCTGGCATATTGATGATATTTACAGATATGAGACTATATGAAACCCCAAATACATGCATATAGGTAGCAACAAAACAGAACTGATGACTTAGCTCTGGACTTTTTGAGAACTTTACTGCGAAGCAGAATAACTCATGAAAGGATTGTTCTCATTTGATGACTCCACTTACACACACATACGCACGTGAACACACACACACTCCTCTCTTACACTCAACCTTCTGCAATCTGGATCCCATGCCCAATGTTGTTCTAAATTCTCTGTGGCCTCCATGTTCCTAGATTTAAAGGCAACTTCTCATTCTCATTTGACTTTATATCTTATTGTTGAACACTACAGACCACTCTGGCCTTCTTAAACCCTATCTTTTCCTGTTCCTATGACACTGAACACCCCTGCATTGCCTCCCACCTCTCCACCTGCTCTAAGTCACCTTCTCCTGTTCCTAAATATTGGTGGTTTATACTGGATTATGTTCTCTTCTTACTAAATGATTCCATTTACTGTCTATATACTAGTGAATCTCCGGCCTAGTCTTTTCTGTTGAATTGCAGACCCAACACCTTACTTGTCTTCTTCATGGGAATGTTTCACAGGCAAACTGAATCCAGTGTGGTCTCTTCCCCTCAGTGGATGATTCCACCAATCCTGTAGCTCAAGTCAGAAAACACAGAAATCATTCTTAACTTTTTCTTCTGGCTTTTCTCTCCACATCCAAGTAGGCCCTCTATATATTATCCTATCTCTTAAGTCCATCAATTCTCTCTGCACCTCCTGCCCCCACCAGCACTATGGTGCAGGCCAATGTTGTCTCTCAGTTAGATTACTATTCAACTTCCTGACAGGTCTCCCTGCCTTGTACCTTGCGATCCATTATCCCTGTAGACCAAATGATCTTTCTAAAATGCAAATGTGATCATGTTACGTATATTAGTTAAGAATATTTGTGTTGCAAGTTATAGAAAGCCTAAGTCATATAGGTTTAAATAAAATAAAAGGGAATTTTCAGTCTCACCTGAAGATTTAAGGAACAGTTTTGTTTCAGTTACATCTGGGTCCAGGACTTAGATTATAATTGTCACTGAGTGCCATCTTGCAGCTCTGTCCCCTGTGTGTCAGCATTCCCTTCAGGCTGCCCCCTCTTGTGATAGCCACATGGCTGAGCAGTTTCTGAGCATCATACAGTCCCACTAGCAGATACAACAAAAGAGGACACTTTCTCAGAAGCTCTAGCAAATAGTATGTTGTGTCTTGTTGGCCCATCCCTGAACTAATCCCTGTGGCCAAAGGAATTAGACATGCCAAGTGTCTTAGGCCAATCTGGGGTCAAACCACACAAACTACCTTGGTTGGAAGAAGGGACAGAATGAAGATGGGAGGAAACGGATGGGCAAGCATCTTAAGTGATTTAAAACCCTTCATTGCTCTCCATTGCCCTGCATATAAAGGGCCTACAACACCCTTCATGATAGGGCCTCTGCTCACCCCTCCAGATTTATCTTTCTCAGGCATTCTTTCTGACTCAAAGATCTAGTCACTGAACTCATTTCAATTTCTCAGATGATCCCTTTTCTCTCTCTGCCTTTCAGCACATATCATTTCCTGATGTTCAAGCATGCTTCATTTAGGTGCTATGATGGTTAATTTTATGTGGGCCACAGCACACAGATATGTGATCAAACATGATGCTGTATGTTTCTGGGGGACTGTTTTTAGATGAGATTAATATTTAAGTCAGTAAACTTTGAGTAAAGCAGTGAAGGTTTTGGATTTGCCAACCTCCATAATCATATGAGCCAATTCCTTATAATAAATTTCTTTCTGTATATCTGCCTACCCTATTGGTTCTATTTCTCTGGAGAACCCTAATAGCAGGGAATTAGCAAAAATAAAGATAAGTTGTCTGCAAATTTCCAAAGTGAGATAAGAAGACATTCTGTGACATTATACTACACAATAACTAAGAGATACAGACTTCAGACAGTAAACAAGATGAACTTTTAAAGAATTTAGTGGAAGAGAGGGTATTTGGCAAAAACTGTGGTGTGGCTATCCAAAATCAATAATATCCACCTTCTCCTTTGACTACTTATACTATTAAGGATAAAAAGCCAAAGTGCCCAATTTCTCAGCTTCCTTTGCAACTGGTCAAAAGTGCCTGAGAAGGGCTTCCCTTCATGGAGAAAGATAAAAGACAAAATCCTCCTCAGCCATTTTTGTCTTTTTTGCCCTTTTCACGCTCTACGTTCTTCCTGCCTGGAATGTAGAAATGAGACCTGGAGGTGCAGCAGCCGTCTTGGATTCGTGCAGCAACTAGCGTGAGGGTGAAGGCTTACATACTAAGGAGGGCAGAGCAGAAAAATGGAAACAGACTGGAAACCTGGAAGCAATTTGAAGCCACTGTACCGAACCCCCTACACTTTGTGATGGGTGAGATGAAAAAAAAACCACCCTATTTGTTTAAACCACTAAGAGTTTTTGTTATTTACAGATAAATGTATTACAATCTGATATAGGTTATATGGCACAAAGATCAAATTTCTCTTCTAGAAGATAAGTTGGCCTAAGGAAAAGGCCTGGAGGCAGAAACAGAGGCATATTAGAAGGCTTCTGCGATAGCCCAGAAAAAAGATGGTGAGGCCCTGAAGGATTTAGTATGAGAGAAGGGCAAATTATCCCAAGTTTTTGTCAAACTCATGAACTTTTCCTATAATTCCTATGATGAAAGTAATTATATAACCACACAATTACCAAATATTTTAAATTAAAAATTATTCCCAGATAAAACAAAGAGTCTCTTTGGTCTCAGTTGGATAAACCCAAGGGTAAAACAAAACAAAACAAAAACCTCAACCATGTTACTAAGACATGAGAATTTCCTTTTATTGCTGCACTGAGAATACATCTAATTACTCAATCATGCCAATTAAATAGGAAGTTCACCTGCTGACAAACAGCTGTCTTGGGATATATCAGAATAAATTGTAGAAATAATTGGATTTTCTAATCAATATTAACTTCATCATATTATACAGCTGCTACTTTCCTTTACATTTAGGTACAGCATTTCTTTCTTATAATGGTTAAAGCCTTTCATTTGTGGCAAAACTCTCATGGTTAAGAAAATAAAATTTTGTCCTTTTGTCAGTGAAAGTAGTCATCCTGTCTGAAGTATTTTTGTCATAAACTCATTAATCACACATTAAAAGTATAAACATTGTACTTTAACTGAAACCTGAGAGCTATATCTTCTAAACACCATAACTCCATTTTCTGTATAAATCCCTGAGATGACTTATTATAACACTATTTTTATAATTGCTCTTAAGCATTCTGCTAACCGATACATGCCTGAAACAGTACAAAACTTACAAAAACCATTCAGCTTTCTAAAATTCTTCTCTCTAGAATGTCTTTCTCCTGGTAAAACAAAACTGTCCATGCTCCATGCTTGGAAGTGATAATTTTAAAGAACTCATGACACTTCTCTGCTGAAAACCCTTCAGTGACTCTCTCTCACTTAGAGTAAAATCCAAATTTGTTACCGTAACCTTCAAGTCCCTGCATGACCTAACCCCTGTTCTCTAACCTCGTCTCCTATTCTCTCCCCATTCTGGCCCCCCTGGCCTCCGTGCCAATCCTTGAACACCGGGTACACTCCAGGTTGGCCCTTTGCACTTGCTGCCTGGAATGCTTCTGCCCCAGCATGCACCTCACTACTTCAGATCTTACCTCCATCATCCCCTCGGGAGAACCATCTGACCTCCCGTGTAAAGTTGTAAATCCTGGTTCTCCCCATCCCTTTTCCTGCGTTATTTTTCTTTTTAGCACTTACCATCATCTAGCTCACAATATGTTTTTCTCATTTAATTTGTCTATCTCCCTTCCAAATACATGTTCCATGAGGACATGGATTTTTACTCTTCTGTTTACTGCTGTATCCCCAGTACCTAGAGCAGAGTCTGGCATATAGTAGGCACTCAATAAGTGTTTTCTGGATGAATGATTTTCTGCCAATTGAATTTGGCCCTCAGAACGCCATTATTTTTGTTGTTGCTATTGTTTTGTGTTTAACCGCAGGTCTCTCTTTGGCCAATATCTTTCACTTATTAATGATTTCCTGAAGTGGCAAAGATTGTTCCTAAAACTGCAGACTACAGTTTGCATGTTTCAGGGTCACTTCAGCCAAGCTCCTGAAACCTCTTTGCTTGGGCTTCAGTTAATCAACAATGTGGGACTCTGTCTGACCCCTGGAAGCCCAATGCTAGGGTACAGGACTCAAAATCGCACTCAATCCCTGGGGCTGCAAGACAGTTAGATTCAGTAGAGTAGTGGTCTGCAAGGTATAGTTAAGCCATGGAGTACATATTCACATATACACATATCCATATGCACACACGTTTACACACTCACAAAAGCTTGGAATTTTCTATTTTAAAAGTCAGGAATGGTTGAAGACAATCTAAATGTCCATGAATATGAGAAGGGATAAATAAAGGTACTTCTAAAATATGTGAGGCTAAGTAGAAGTTACCTGCCCCTGCCCCCCCACCACACCCATCTGTAGAAAAACTTTCTTCCATGAAACTTAGGAACCCAGCAAGCTGCACGGCAGGAGGTGAGCAGCAGGCAAGCAAGCTAAGTAAGTTTTATCAGTATTTACACACCATCCTCCACCCCCATGGAAAAATTGTCTTCCATGAAACTGGTCCCTGGTGCCAAAAACGTTGGGGACCGCTGGCTTATACCACCCCTTCCCTGTCCCCCAGAAGTGCTGTGCCAGTGGGCCAAGTAGAGAGAGAAACTTTGTGCCTGGGGGAAGGAGAGAGGAGTGACTTTGCATTGGAACTTCAGGGCCACCCAGTCACAGGGGAGCACAGCACAGGACAAAATGATGCCAGCACCCAAGGAAGGAGCATTTAGACCAGCCCGGTCAGAGGGAAATCCTCTGCCCCAAAACCCAAGTTCCAGCTACCCCAAAACTGGCTGACTAAAAGTATCCTCGGGCCTGGAATAAATTCATAAGGCAATTGAGCCACAAAGGCCCCAATCCTTGGGCAATCCTTGCAGCTGTGCTGGCTTGGAGCCAGTGGACTTGGGGTACGTGTAACCCAGTGAGACACCAGCAGCAGTAGTCAAGCCAGTGCCTGTGTCATGCCTCCCCCAACTCCAGGCAGCACAGCTCAGGGAGAGTCTTCTTCCACTTGGGGAAAGGAAAGGCAAGAGTTCAGAGGACTTTGGTTTGCAGCTTGGGTACCAGCTTAGCCACAGTAGAATAAAGTACCAAGCAGACCCCTGAAGTCCCTGATTCCAGGCCTTAGTTCCTGAACGGCATTTCTAGACCCATCCTGGGCCAGAAGGAAACCTGCTACCCTGAAGGGAAGGACCCAGTCCTGGCAGGATTCACCACCAGCTGACTAAAGAGCCCTTGCGCTTTGAATACACAGGTAAGCAGACAATAGTCACCACAGGCTTTGGGGGAGACAAGGCTGGCTTCAGGTGTGGTCTGGTGCAGTCTTAGCTTCACTGGCCATGAGGAAGTCCCCACGTCACTCCTCCCCCAACTCCAACAGCCCAGCACGGAGAGTGAGAGGCTTGCCTGGTAATCCAGGGAATTCTCCCATATCTTACCTAGATCCACCAAGGCAGTACCACCAGGAGTCAGCAAAAGTCACAGCATTATTGGCCTTGGGACACCCCCAGTGATGATATAGCTATGGTGAACAAAGATGTAGATCATAGCACTCAATTCTCTTTAAATATCTGGAAAGCCTTCTCAAGAAGCATGGGTTCAAACAAACCCAAACTTTGAAGATTAAAATAAATAACTAACTCTTCAATGCCCAAACATTGAAAACACCCATAAGCATCACGAACATCCAGGAAAACATGACCTCACCAAATGAACTAAATAAGGTACCAGTGACCAATCCCAGAGTGATAAAGATATGTGACCTTTCAGACAAAAAATTCAAAACAGCTGTCCTAAAGAAACTCAATGAACATCAAGACAACACAGGCCGGGCGCGGTGGCTCATGCCTGTAATCCTAGCACTCTGGGAGGCCGAGGTGGGAGGATCGTTTGAGCTCAGGAGTTCAAGACCAGCCTGAGCAAGAGCGAGACCCCATCTCTACTAAACATAGAAAGAAATTATACGGACACCTAAAAATATATATAGAAAAATTAGCCGGGCATAGTGGCGCATGCCTGTAGTCCCAGCTACTCGGGAGGCTGAGGCAGGAGGATTGCTTAAGCCCAGGAGCCTGAGGTTGCTGTGAGCAAGGCTGACGCCACGGCACTCTAGCCCGGGCAACAGAGTAAGACTCTGTCTCAAAAAAAAAAAAAAAAGACAACACAGAGGAGGAATTCAAAAACCTATCAGAGAAATTTAACAAAGAGATTGAAATAATAATTAAAAAAAATCAAACAAATTCTGTAGATTTTAATTGATAAACTGAGAAATGCATCAGAGTCTCTCAACAGCAGAATTGATCAAGCAGAAGAAAGAATTAGTGAGCTTCAAGACAGGCTATTTAAAAGTATACAGAAGAGGGGGGAGAAAAGCATGCCTACAAGATCTAGAAAATAGCTTCAAAAGGACAAAACTAAGAGTTTTTATCCTTAAAGTGGAGATAGAAAGATGGGAGTAGAAAGTTTATTCAAAGAAATGAAAACAGAGAACTTTCCAAATCTAGAGAAAGATATCAATATTCAGGTACAAGGTCATAGAACAAGCAGATTTAATTCAAACAAGACTACCTCATTTAATAATCAAGCTCCCAAAGGTCATGGACAAAGAAAAGTTCCTAAGGGAAGCAAGAAAAAAGAAAAAAATAACACATAAAAGAGCTCCAAAATGTCTGGCAACAGACTTCTCAGTGGAAGCTTTACAGGCCAGGAGAGAGTGGTATGACATATTCAGAGTGCTGAAGGAAAAAACCTTAAACCTAGAATATTATATCCTGCAAAAATATCCCTCAAACATGAAGGAGAAATAAAGACTTTCCCAGACAAACAAAAACTGAGGGATTTCATCAACACCAGAAAAGGGGGTGGAGTTAAAGGGTAGAATTTTTGTTAGATTTCTCTTTGCTTGTTTATTTGTCTGTGTGTTTGTAAGCTGAGTTGTCATATATTTAAAATAATTGGTTATAAAATATTTTTTGCAAGCATCATGGTAACCTCAAATCAAGAAACCTACAACAGATACACAAAAAATAAAAAGCAAAAAGTTAAAACACACTAACAGAGAAAATCATTTTTAACAAAGGAAGACTGGAAGGAAGGAAGAGACAACCACAAAACCAGAAACCAAATAACATGGCAGTGGTAAGTCCTTACCTATCAATAATAACATTGAATGTGAACTTTTCAATCAAAAGACATAGAGTGGCTGAATGGATTAAAAAAAAAAGCAAGAGCCAACAATATGTTGTCTGCAAGAAGCCCACTTCACCTACAAAAACACACACAGACTGAAAATAAAGGGATGGAAAAAGATATTCCATGCAAATGGAAACCCAAAAAGAACAGAAGTAGCTATACTTCTATCAGATAAAATAGATTTCAAGACAAAAAAGAGCAAAGCAGGTCATTACATAATGATAAAGGGGTCAATTCAGCAAGAGGATATTATAATTCTAAATATTAATATATATGCACGTAACACTGGCGCACCCAAATATTGATATATGAAGCAAATATTATCACAGATAGATAGACCTCAATACAATAATTGTTGGAGCCCACAACAACACACTTTCATCATTTGATAGACGATCCATATGGAAAATCAACAAAGAAACATTGAACTTAATCAGTACTACAGACCAAATGAGCCAAATAGATATTTACAGAATGTTTCATCCAACAGCTGCAGAATACACATTTCTGCAGCTCATGAATACATTTTCCTCAGCTCATGAATCATTCTCAACAATAGACCATATGTTGGTCCATAAAACTAGCTTTAAAAATTCAAAAAATTGAAATCATACCAAGTATTTTCTCTGACCACAATGGAATAAAACTAGAAATCAATAACAAGAGGAGAATTTGAAACTATACAAACACATGGAAATTAAACAATATGCTCCTGAATGACCAGTGGGTCAATGAAGAGATTAAGAAGGAAATCTTAAAATTTCTTGAAATAAATGAAAATGAAAATGTATGGGATACATCAAAAGCAATAATAGCAGGAAAGTTTATAGCAATAAGTGCCTACATCAAAAAAGTAGAAAAGCTTCAATAAACAACCTAATGATGCATCTCAAAGAACTAGAAAAACAAGAGCAAACCAAACCTAAAATTAGTAGAAGAAAAAAATAATAAAGATCATAGCAGAAATAAATGAAATTAAAACCAAAACATTAACAAAAGGTTGATTTTTTGAAAAGATAAGCAAAATTGACAAACCTTTAGCCAGACTAAGAAAAAAAGAGAGAAGACCCAAAGAAATAAACCAGACATGAAAAGGAGTATTACAACTGACACTTCAGAAATTCAAAGGATCAGTAGAGAACAACTATATGCCAATAAATTGGAAAACGTAGAGGAAATGTATAAATTCCTAGACACATACAACCTACTGAGAATGAACCAAGAAGAAATCCAAAACCTGAATAAACCAATAACATGTAACAAGATAGAAGCAGTAATAAAAAGTCTCCTGTCAACATAAAGCCCAGGACCAGATGGCTTCACTGCTGAGTTCTAACGAGCATTCAAAGAAGAACTAATACCAATCCTACTTAAATTATTTCCAAAAATCGAGGAGGAGGGAAATACTTCCAGACTCATTCTACAGGCCTGTATCACCCTGATACCCAAACCGGACAAAGACAAAACAAAAAAAGAAAACCATAGGCCAATATCTTTGATGAACATAGATGCAAAAATCTTCAACCAAATCCTAACAAACTGAATTCAACAACACATTAAAAAGATGATTTGTTATGATCACATGAGATTCATCCCAGGATGCAACGATGTTTCAACATATGCAAAGCAATCAATGTGGTACATCATAGCAAAAGAATGAAGGGTAAAAACCATACAATCATTTCAATTGATGCTGTAAAAAGATTCAATAAAATTCAACATCTCTTCAAGATAAAAACTCTCAAAAAGTGGGTATAGTAGGAACTTACCTCAACACAATAAAAGCCATATGACAGACCCACAGCTAGTATCATACTGCATGGGGAAAAACAAAAGCCTTTCCTCTAAGATCTGGAACAAGACAAGGATGTTCCATCATTGTTATTCAATGTAATACTGGAAGTTCTAGCTAGAGCAATCTGACAAGAGAAAGAAATAAAGGGCATCCCAATTGGAAAGGAAGAAGTCAAATTATCCTTGTTTGTAGATGATATGCTTTTATATCTAGATAAACTTAAAGACTGTACAAAAAAACTATGAGAACTGATACATAAATTCAGCAAAGTTTCAGGATACAAAATCAACTACAAAAATTAGTAGCATTTCTATATACCAAGAGCAAACAATCTGAAAAAGAAACAAAGAAAGTACTCCCATTTGCAATAGCTACAAATAAAATAAAATATCTAAGAATAAATTTAACCAAAGAAGTGAAACATCTCTATAATGAAAACTATAAGACTATAAGACACAAAAAATGGAAAGATATTCCATGCTCATGGATTGGAAGAATCAATATTGTTAAAATGTCCATACTACCCAAAGCAATGTACATATTTAATGCAATCCCCGTCAAAATACCACTGACATTCTTCACAGAAGTAGAAAAAATAATCCTAAAATTTATATGGGACCACAGAAGATGCAAAATAGCCAAATCCATCCTAAGCAAAAAGAAGAAAACTGGAAGAATCACATTACCTGACTTCAAATTATACTGCAGAACTGTAGTAACCAAACAGCATAGTACTGGCATAAAAACAGACACATAGACCAATGGAACAGAATAGAGAACCCAGAAATAAGTCCACACGTCTATAGTGAACTTATCTTTGACAAAATCACCAAGAACATACAGTGGGGAAAGAACAGTCTCTTCAATAAATGATGATGGGAAAACTGGATATCCATATGCAGAAGAATGAAACTAGATCCTTATATCTCACCATATATTAATACAAAAATAAAATAAAAATGGATTAAAGACTTAAATGTAAGACCTGAAACTATGAAACTACCAAAAGAAAACATTGGGGAAACAAGTCAGGACATTGGTCTGGGCAAGAACTTCTTGAGTAATACCCACAAAGCACAAGCAACCAAAACAAAATTGGACAAGTGGGATTGCATCAAGCTAAAATGTTTCTGCACAGGAAAAAAAACCCAATCAACAAAAGGAAGAGACAACCCATAGAATGGGAGAAAACTACCCATCTGACAAGGGACTAATAACTAAAATAGATAAGGAGCTCCAACAACTCAATAGGAAAAAAAATCAAACAATATGATTTTTAAATGGACAAAGGTTCTGAATAGACATTCTCAGAAGAAGACATACAAATAAATGGCCAACAGGTTTATGAAAAAATGCTCAACATCATTAGCCATCAGAGAAATGCAAATCAAAACTACAATGAGATATCCTCTCACCCCAGTTAAAATGGCTTTTATCAAAAAGACAATCAATGACAAATGCTGGTGAGGATGTGGAGAAAGGGGAACCCTCATACACTGTTGGTGGGCATGTAAATTAGTGCAACCACTATGTAAAACAGCATGGAGCTTGCTTAAAACACTGAAAATAGAACTACCATATGACCCAGCAATCCCACTACTAGGTACATAACCAAAGGAAGGAAATTTAGTATATCAAGGAGATATCTGCACTCCTCATGTTTATTGCAGCACTATTCACATTAGCCAAGATTTGGAAGCAACCTAAGTGTGTATCAACAGATGAATGGATAAAGAAATTATGGTACATATACATGATGGCATATCATATAGCCACAAAAAAATGAAATCCTGCCATTTACAACAACATGGATGGAAATGGAGAACATTACATTAAATGAAATAAGCCAAGCACAGAAAGACAAATCTCACATGTTCTCATTCATATATAGGAGCTAAATATTAAAACAATTGATTGCATGGAGATATAAAGTAGAATGACAATCACTAGAGGCTGGGAAAGGTAGCAGGGAGGGGGAGATACAGTGGGGATGGTTAATGGGTGCAAAAATGTAGTTAGTTAAAATGAACAATATTTGATAGCACAACGAAGTGCCTAGAATCAACAATAAAAGGTATACTTTAAAATGAAAGAGTAGTGTTGGAATGTTATAACACAAAGAAATGATAAATACCTGAGGCAATGGATATCCCAATTACCCTGATTTGATTAATTTATATTGTATGCCTCTATCAAAAAATCACATGTACCCTATAAATGCATACAATTATGATATACCCATAATAATTAAAAATAATTTTTGAAAAAAATGCATGAATAGATTAAAATCCATGGGTACAATATGGATGCATTTAACATGATTTTGAACTATGTAAATTAGATATTAGGCCATATAAAAATATTAATACAGTCTTTCTTGTGCCTAGCATTTTAAATAATTTAAGCACCCCCAAATAAAAATTTTGTTAAAAAGTTGTTAAATGGCCAGGCATGGTGGCTCACTCCTGTAATCCTAGCACTATGGGAGGCCGAGGCAGAAGGATTGCTTGATCTCAGGAGTTTGAGACTAGCCTGAGCAAGAGCGAGACCCTTATCTCTACTAAAAATAGAAAAATTAGCGGAGTGTGTAGTGCACACAGGCCTGTAGTCCCAGCTACTCTGGAGGCTGAGGCAGGAGGATCGCTTGAGCCCAGGAGTTTTTAGGTTGCAGAGAGCTATGATGATGCCACTGCACTCTAGCCAGGGTAACAGCGAGACTCAGTCTCAAAAAAAAAAAAAGTTGTTAAAAGAAAAAAAAAAAACTCTAGTAGGTCCTGTGCTTGCTTATACAATTGCAACAATGGTAGTGTCACTTGTGCTGTAAACATTACCTTCTTCTGGCCCAGGTGCTAAGGTGGGGAAGAGTTTGAGAAGTTGGAGGAACTGAATGACCACCTGTGTGGATACAGCACTGATGTTCCATTGCTGTTTTCTGGTGTAGCCTTTTGTTCAGGAAATGGAAGTAGCTGTCTACAATGCTCGAAAGATCTTAAGAAGTCACGTAAATTTTCTCTTAACTTATAATAAATTAAGTGGAAGAGTATATTTCCATATGAATAAATCCAAATACTTTTAAGTTGCAAATGAAAGTACTCAAAGGCAGGATCTATCATGTAGTTTAGTTGTTTGAAAGCAAGACAAAACTAAAGTTTCATTATCTTGAAGTATATTTCATATCACATTACTCTGAAACAACTTTATGAAAATCTGAGAGAACCAAATATGTCTAGTTATTTTATATGTAGAGATTTGTGACTATTTACCTTAATGGGGAATTCTCAGGATCTCTGTTGTAAACTGCTATTGATCATGGGTTTGGGGAAAATAGTTTTTTTAGCATTAGCTTTCACATGACAGAAAAGTAGAAATATATAACCTACCCCTCAGTTGCAAAATAGACGCTAATGTAAGACTACAGCCAAAGTTTAAGATAACTGGATAACTGGAAGAATAAATATGATAATCCATAGACACATTTAGAGTGAGCATTTGATGAGTGTACTATAAAAGTAGCTTTTATGGTCAAATACTGGATCAGAACTGATGACTGCAAAAAGTGGCATGGACTTTTATGCCGCTTTTATACTACATTTTGGTGCAAATGCCATAGAATAAAGTCATTTAAATCAGTGGAAGATGGCTAACACATTGTGGGTTTTGTGGTTTTAACAAAAAAGTTACATTCAAATCCACTTTAATTTTTTTTAACTTGAAAAAACCCAACCCAATAAAAGTCCGCTTGTAATTGTAAATGAACCAAATGCTACCTTTATTAATCTATACAGGGGAATTGCTTATGTCATCCAATACACTCATTAAGAGACTTGGTTTAGTAGTGAATACATTGTCAATGCTTAGATAATAATACTACTACTACTAGTAGCTTGGACTGCTGTGATGTCTGAATATGAGACAAGGAGCAGATACTACCCATTGTGGCTAAGATCAGTGGTAGGACAATGGGTGGCAAATGTTTCACCTCATGAATGTGTGGGGCAAGATCCTTTTATCTTGTTAATCTGAAAGAGCAAAATCCTAAGTAGGAAAGGTCAGAAAATAATGAGAATAAGCAAGTATAATAGAAAATTTTTTAGAAGAAAGAAAATACTAGGGAAAAAAATTAAAAAAAAACAAAGCTAGCTATAATGGGGAAAACTTGGTAAAATTCAGTAATTTGGCTTAATTATTTTGAAGAATGGTCTGAATGTTGATGTTTGTAAATACATTCTTTCATTCAATGCACCAATAAATCACACAAAGCAATATTTATTGAGTGTCTACTGTCACAAAAGTGTCACAAAGGTCCAAAGAAAAAATTAGGATGCTTCAGCCCTCAGTAAGCTCACTGTAGTTTACTTTCAAGCACCTGAAGCAACAGAATCAGCCTTGGGAAAGCATTGCTTAGAAAAGGTCCTTGGTACGTGGGTTGTTTTCAACACTTACATTGCACTAAGTCATTAGGGACCTTCTGTATACCTTTCCCTTACTTCAGATATACAGGTTGCTTCCTGTTTTATAACATTAAAGTCATAAGTTTTCTATTTTTAGCATTTCTTGCTTCCAATTTTCTATTATAAATAACATTGCAGTGGGCATCTTCATGTACATAGTATCCCACATTTTAGATTATTTCCTTACTCCAGTTCTCAGAAGTGGGATTACTGGTTCAAGAGGCTTTAACAGCTAAATCATTTTTGGAGTATTGCCAAATTGCTTTCTAAAAGGGTGGTGTCAGTTTATAATACTGTGAGCAATACATGACAGTAATGAGAGAAGCAGTTTTATATTCTCATCACATGGCCATACTTTACAATTAATATTTAACACTTTCAGAGTTTTAATTTAAAATTCAAATAATATGAGATAATTTGCAAATAGGTACTCACTTTACACAAAAAGGCTTTTATCTTGTGATTTTCGTGGAAGCAATAAAAATCAAATGCTAAAATTCAGCCTTTAAGAAGGTATCAAGTAACAAGTCCCATGAATATGAACATGTTCCACCTTTTCATTTTCTCCCAGTAGCTCATCAGAGCACTTGATTAATAGTACTTTAAAGGCAAATCTAATCTAGACCAAAACAAATGTACTCAAAAACATTTTTAGAAAATTATAGTGTCCTTCATCATTCAATTTTCCAATGTTTTTTACATAAAATGAGAAAGTTGTTACTTTGGGAAAATATTAACTTCAAGACATATAGTAAGACAACACTAAATAGTGTGGCAAAACTTTTGAAGTCACATACTTAGTGCAAAATGGTATCTTTTAGGAAAAAAAATTAATTTTAAAACTCACAAGCTATTAATGTGAACCGCTTTAAGATTGTTTATTTTCTTGTGTTTTGTTTTTGTCAAAAAAGCCAGCACTTGGAAACCTGCTGGCTTTTCCATTTATTCTCAAATGGAGGACAAGCTGCCAATACTTGGGAACCAGAGTTTTAAATAAATCAATAAACAAACAAACAGAACAGTTAAATTCAGGATCACATATACAAGTACATTTACCAGTGGGACATGAGCCAGGTGCATTTCAGTTTAGGTAGCACATGATCTGACAAACATAAGTGTCCTTGTGCAGACAACTGGCTAGCATATTTTAGATTACAGCTGCCCTATGAAACCAAGAGTGATTGTTGCAGTTACCCTGCTTGTTGAATCCATCTATTGATCTTAAAATCTGTAAATCTATATTTCTGTATATTAAGTTGATATTAGGAGGCATACTTCATAGATTCTCAAGCCAATTCTCCAGGGTTCCAATCCCAGCTCTGCCATTTACTAGCTATATGACTTCAGGCTAATTACTTAACCCTTTAGTACCTCAATTTCTCCATCTATGAAATGGGGACAATAATAGCACTCAATTCATAGAGTTGTTAGGAAGATTATATGAGTTAATCTACGCAAAGTTTTAAAATAGTACCTGGCATATAGTAAGTACTATATGAGGTATTGCTACTATTCCTAATATCATGATTTCTAGTTTTTATTACTATTTCTACCTAAATTTAAATAAAGCTTTATAGCCCTTATTAAGAAATCAAAAAGATAGTGAACACATCTACAAATATCTGTATTTCCCACAACATAGTTAATTTGGGCCTAAAAATACAGTTTTGCAGTAACAATTACATAGTATGCATGCATAGAAGTGGGAAAATTTGAGAGTCAGTTATTTCTGGCTATGAATTCTACCACTAACTTACTGTGTGACTCTGGAAAATTTACCTAATCAACCTCTCTAAGCCTTTAGAAGGAGAAATAATACTTGCCTGACAAAATAGGGCTTAAGTATTTTCCTTAATTTAAGTAAAAAGGGGAGGTCTGAAGTTCTATGTCAGTAGGTAGATAAGAGAATGAATATGAGGACCTCAGGCCTACTTCAAAGAACTCAACTATTGGGTTAAGTATGGAATGTCTGATTTCCTTAAGTACTAAGTTTGACAGTTGATATCTCTGACATTTCACTTTGATACTTGCTTTATATTTATTGTGAAAGTACATCCTCATTCTTTCAAACAGATGTTTTGGCTTTTGATTACCTTTCCAATTTTTTTTTTTTTTGGAACAATTTTTGTGAAACCATGGATAAGCAAAAAGTTTGTGTTATTTTTTAATGTGAGTTCCCTCGTGGAACCAATGCAGTGCAGACAGCTAGAAATAGCAACAAAGTGTTTGGGAAGGATGTGGCTAATGAACGCCCACTATGTCGATGGTTTGAGAAGTTCCCTTCTAGTGTTTTTTTTTTTTTTTTTTTTGAGACAGAATCTCGCTTTGTTGCCTGGGCTAGAGTGCCATGGTGTCAAGCTCACAGCAACATCAAACTCCTGGGCTTAGGCAATCCTTCTGCCTCAGCCTCTCTAGTAGCTGGGACTACAGGCATATGCCACCAGGCCGGGCTAATTTTTTTCTATATATATTTTTAGCTGTCCAGATCATTTCTTTCTATGTTTAGTAGAGGCAGGGTCTCACTCTTGCTCAGGCTGATCTCGAACTCCTGACCTCAAGCGATCCTTCCGCCTGGGCCTACCGGAGTGCTAGGATCACAGGTGTGAGCCACCGCACCTGGCCCCTTGTAGTGCTTTTTGATCTTGAAAATGAGCCACGTGGGTGACCTGAGACCAAGGGACTTACTCTTCTGCCTGGTGAAATCAAACCATCAAGAACAGGCCCAGGAAAATTGCCAGCTGAAAACTTGGTGTGATATTGGTAATTTAGTAAGTTATTATATTGCTATGTAAAAAAGGTTAAAAAGTCCATATTTTTTAGAAACATACACTATGTATGGGGTTCAGGTGACAGATGGGATTTATTTTAAAATATGTTAGCACAGGAAGAAGTAAAGAGAAGAATACATGAAATAAATGTGGCAAAATCTTTATAATTGTTTAATCAGATGACAAATATTATGGGGATTCATTATAATATCCTCTAATTTTTTGTGTTTGAACATTTTCATACATGATAAAATCCAAAAATTTTTTTAAAACCCTCATGTTAATAAAAATAATACATATGGCCCAGTAGCTACCACGCATATGAGGCTTGTCTAAAATTCTAGGAGTCTAATTCCATCTCCAAAAGAGTCCAGTCAGATCTGGTCATACAGTTCACCAAATCCTTTTTTTCCTAGCCCAGCAGACTTTGTCTTATAATTTCCAAATATTTGCCAAACCTTGCTTAAGTTAGGGAATTGCCATTTTCTCCAACATCACCATCCAGACATCCAGACACTTCTGTAATAGACACTTATATATTAATGTTTCCAAAAGTGAGACCATAAGATAAATTTAATGAACCTCCAAAATATCATGCCAGGTGAAAAAATCCTGACACAAAAGACAACATATAATTCCATTTATATAAAAAGTTCAGAAAAGGCAAACCTATAGAGACAGAAAGTAGATAGCGGTTCCTGATGCTAGGAGTGAAACGGGCATTTACTGTAAGTGGGTTTGAATGATATTATCGAGATGATGGAAATGTGTTAAAAGTGGATTGTGGGGATGGCTGTACAACCCAGTAAAATTGCCAAAAATCATTGAATTTTAAACACGTGAATTTTATGATATGTAATTATATCTCAATAAAGTTGTTTTTTTAAAAAAGATAAATCTAGGTAGTCATGAGTATTTTTTTAATCATCTACTAGGTATGTAAGGACGTTATACTTTAGAGGAACTATAACTAGCACATCAACTGTGATTTCACAGAGAGATATAAACTTTTCAAATAAATTTCTAAGTTAAAAAAGATGAGTTAATCTAAACAATTGATTTAATTAAATTACCTTAATTTATGTGATTGATTTAAATAAAAATGATGATATATACTAGAAGTTTTGGTAAATGCTAGTCTAGGTCATTGATTCTTAGCTAATAAAACCCAGCTGTGTGTGTATGTGTGTGTGTTAATCTCAGGATCCGAAATAAAGATTAAATGGGATAATACTGATTTAAATGCTTCATTAATTGTCAATGCTATACTAACAAAAGAAAAGGAATGGCTTACTTAAGCTGCCTTTATTTTAATATAAAAGAAATCTTTACAAGGTTATGACAAATAAGAAGCTTTCCAGGTGGGGCAGGAGCAATTTATCCAGTCTCTCTGACTCCCTCCTCTGGAGTTTCAATTTCTTCCTTCAGTAAACATTATTGAATGTCTGCCAGGAATCCACTGGGTGCCAGATCCTTGTTCTTGATCCTCAAGAGATGTCTAGTTGCCCTCTCCTCCTCTTCTTCTCCCAAGCTAAGATGTTCTACCATGAAACCTCTACTGGATTGGGGTGGAACACCTCCAAGCCCTTTCCTGGTTGGACGTGGCACAGCTGAAATGGGTTGGCATTTTTGACACTTTCCCAAATATTAAGAGAGGAAAAAACCCCACAAGAATATAATCAAGTTTTTAAATTACAGAAAGCTAAAAAAAAAAAAAAGAAAGAAATCATCGTCTCTCGTCCCCATCTAGATTTCAGTTTCTAAATTCCTGCCTTTCACATTCCTTGTTCTTTCTATAGAGGCTAGCAGCTCCCACCTTCTCAAGACAACAAAGCTGTTCTCAGCGGCTTTTAAGTCCCATCCCCAAATGAACAAAACAGTCGGTATATTCTAAGTTCTCGTTCCCATAGAAACCATGGAACACCCTCTCTCTTCCAATCTCCACATTGTCAAGGTTGATTTGTTTTCAGCAAAGTGTTGTGTTGTTTTTGTTATTATTACTATTTTGACGTTAGTTTCCCCAATGAATAAATCTAGGGACCTTCTGCAGTATCTAGACATTCTGACAAGTTCTCTCTACTTAGCTATCAGCCAAATTTGCAAAGGCCATGAAAAAAAAAGATCAGGGCAGGCCTCATATCTTCGTGCCTCTGGTGCACATAGTGCTCTCACATGGTTTTGTTTCATCTCCTGCCAATTCTAAAAGGGTATGCAAGGCAGATACTATTACCCCTCGCACTGATGAGTTAAAGGACGTGCCTAAGGCACAGCATGCTAGCTGCTAGCTGATGACAGAGGCTGAACTGACAACTATTCTGGATGACCTAAGTGAATTTCTCTTTTTGTTCCAAATTTTTTAATCAGAAAGAATCGCCCCTTGGGGAAGTAAGAACTGAGCTCAAAGGGGAGTAACTGACTGGGGGACAGGAGTGGTGAGAGGGAAGAAGGGGTGGTTAGACCTCAAGGATGTGCGCTTTGCTCCCACCACGAAGCCAGGGTTTTCTTTTTGTTTTAAGTCATTCAAATTGAGAGTAGCTCTGGTGTAGCCTGTTTGCTGGATTCCCTTCAGACTTGTGCTGGTAGTTATATTGACTCACCCAGCAACGTAGCAAATTACAGAAACACAATAAGAAAATAAGAAAAAGCAAAGCACGTGGCGTATGGGATCTCACTATTCTTGGCCTTTCTCCCGACCCGTAGCCGCTCCCTGTTACGACTGCGCAGGTAATTCGCCTATAAAAGCCGGTCTCTGAGCGTCTTACCGCCACAATCTCTTCCTGTTTTCGTTGCAGCTGTTGTCGCTTGTTGCTGAAGCCGCAGTAGCCGCGAAGATGGCGTCTACTAGCCGGTTAGTATGTCAGGCCGAGCCCGGCTGGCTGAGGGGCGGGCGGCGGCCGCCGGGGCAGCCGTGTGGGGCAGAGCGCCCCGGCGGGACGCGAGAGGCGGCGAGACTGGCCGGCCGGCCCGGACAAAGGCAGTTGCAGGCGGCAGGGCTGTCTGGGGCTGTCGCAGGCGGTACCGAGATGTCGGCGTTACTGCCTCAGAGACCGAGGTCGTTTTTTCGTCCGGGCACCACCCTGTGTGGGCCCCGGTGGGCTCCTCTGCCCCCAGCTCCTGGCCTCCCGTCTTTTGCTAATATTTTTACCTTCTTTTTCTGTTAATTTTTTCTACACTGATTTTTTTCCATCTCCGGCCCAAATAGCGAATAGCCTGAGGGTCCGTGATTTCTCCTTTCCAAAGGTGTGGGAAACCATCAGTTAGGTCCCTGTCAATATGACAGCTAGAAAGTTAGGAACGTCAGCATTAGTAAGCCGGGTGGGAACTGGTTACCATCGCAGCGGCCCTCTGAAGTGGAAGCTTGCGCACATCGGAAGCGTTGATTAGTTCTCTGCTGAAGGGTTTCTTTACAAATGTTGTCTGCCTACTCCTAAAGAAAATCTTTCCCGCAGAAAATTAAGTTGTATATGCTGGGAAGTCGCTTTTTAATATATATTTTTAAATGTACTCATATGTACAGGAAATGTGTGCAGTGCCCCCAGAGACAGGCTTTAATCCTGTGACCTGAAAAATGCTTGCAGATCCTAATTATATCTCTCATTACACTATGAGGTAGATATTATTATTTTTGCATAAGTGTAAACTGAGTCATGCCAATGTTGATTTTTCAACAACTGGCCTCTAGTTAGCTCATACTGTATTGAAAGTTTCAAATTAATTATACAGCTTCTGGGAGGCAACTCTGGCACAATTTTTCTGAACCTATTATCATTTATAGAATTGATGAATTTCACCAAAGTCATTTTCACAAAATAGTAAGCCAAGACTCACCATTTTATGGGGAAGAGAAAAAAAAATTGGGGGTGGCCAGCTTTAGTTAATGTCCTGTTTGGAAATAATTCTTAAAGCCAATGACACTCTTGTTTACTGATTCAAAATCTGTGATTGAATACTCAGTCATTCTGTATGGGTGTGGTTGTGTCAGGTAAGGCTTCCTTATAAGTAAATGGAAAACTTAAGCTTTCTCAAATCACCCAAATACAACTTAAATTCTCTCATGGCAGTAGGTATGGAAGGTAAATGTGGTTATATTTAGGCACAGCTTTTGCATATAATAAACAGATTTTATTTGTTAAAAATAAGTTGCAGTAGTTAAGTAGTACATATAGTAAATTCACTGGATAGATTTTTTTTTTACCCAAAGAATACCCTTTCCTTTGTTTGCCTTTACTTTCTTCATTTGTTTGTAAAAAGTTTGAAATAAATTTTTTCTAGATACATCCAGCTCTTAAATTTATGTCATTGCAGTTCTCTCTCTCAAGTGTTTGTACCAGTGAGAACAAAGTAAATGGCAGTATTTCTACCTTTAGCATTTTTTTTCCTGAGGAAGAGATATACTTACTAGCCTATGAAACTGCCTGGTGTTCTGACAGAACAGCACAAATGTTGTGAGTTCAGATCTAAGTTCCACCGCTTATTAGTTCATGACTTCAGGCAAATCATTCTCTGAGCATAATCTTTAAAATGGAAATAAGGCTTGTCTTGCAGGATTGTTGTGGAGATTGATAATAATAAATATATAGCACTAGACACATAGTAGGTACCCTGTAAATGACAGCTATAAAATGGGGTTTGTGCTTATTTGGCACCTTAGGGAGTCTATATTGTTTCAATGTCATCGTTGGTGGTTTTCTCCATTCCTTCCCTATTGTTTCTCTTTATAATTACTTCCACCACCCCCATTCATGTTGTTTCTCTTTCATATTTGTGGGTAATTTGATTAAAATTTTACTATAGCATGATTTTATTTTGATAGGTAACATACAGTAATAGTACAAAAGCAAAAGTACAAAAGATTATACAATGAAAAGTAGTATCCCTTCTTTCCTAGTTCCTAGCCGTCTAATTCTCCCCAAATCAGCCATTGTTGCCAGTTTCTTGGTGTTTTCCTAGTGATTATACTTTAATAAACATACACATGTAGCTGTAACCTCCCCCGCCCCTAAAAGTGGCCTAATATAAACCCTGTCCACTACTTTTTTACCTTTTTTTGTGAAGTTACCACACCGATTTTAAATGCACAGCTCAATTACAAAGTGAGTATAAATATATGTATATATATTGATATAGATAGCTACCACTCAAGTCAAGAAATCAGATACCACTAGCACTAGGTAAGACACTAGCAAAGCCACCTTTGCATCTTTAGTCATTACCCCTTCCCAGGGAAAAGCATATCCTGACTTCTAACACCATAGATTTGTTTTGCCTGATTTAAAGTTGACATAAGTGGCATATGTATTCCACTGTCTAGTTTCTGTTGGTCATCAGTTTTAGATTCATCCATGTTACTGTATATAGCTAGTTCATACTTTTTAAGTGTTGTATAGAATTCCTACCATACTGTTGACTTAGTAAATCTTGAGATGTTTCCATATCTTTTACACACACACACAGACACACACCCCTGTCTCTCCTCCTCCCCACCCGGGTTTTCTATCTACTTTTTAATAGTGCAAAAATATTATTGATCAGTCATTTGGATGCTGTGTTACGTATGGCTTCCTGTTTTACTAATTTGTAATTAGTTTCTTCTAACATTTTCCTTTATTTCAACATAGGTTTTTATAATTTGTACCAACTGCTTAATTTTGTCATAATTTATTAAAATATTTTCCTAACAGGAATTTATGGAATAAGCATGAATAAAGCAATTCTCTTTTCCAATTTTCCCAATGAGAAGATCCAAGATATGTTCTAACTTGACTACATAAATTTGGGGGATATGGATTATTTCATCAGTTTTCCGGTGGATCTACCTTCTAAATTGAGAATAACCATTTCTAATTGTATTTGCTAGCATGAGAAACTTTATCCAAAACCACAGATACCTCTTTACATACTATAAGTATAATTGATCTTGTCTTTAAGATGTATGTGATGGCTGTAACCTAACCATTTCCTATATTACTTCAAATGGATTTTTAAAAAGAGCTTACTTGCAGTGATACCAAGCTTTTGTGATTGTAATACCCCCAGAAATAATTATTAAATCTACATTAAAT
The DNA here is from genome assembly GCF_020740605.2 of Lemur catta. NCBI lineage: Eukaryota > Metazoa > Chordata > Mammalia > Primates > Lemuridae > Lemur > Lemur catta. Next base: position 56,390,623 of record NC_059130.1, read on the forward strand.
ATCTTTGTTGCTTTTAAAGCTGATTTTGTTAGGTCATTTAAGATTAATGTGTCTTCCCCAAAATTCAAAATAAAATGATTGAGCAAATTATTAATATTACAAGTAGATTATAAAGTAGCTTTTGAATCCATTCTTGAATGCTGAAAAACCCAATTCTGGACTAAGTGAAATCATCAGGTCTTAAGTTTAGCAGGGACTCATCTACCATCCTTCATTTATATACCTGTTCAGTTCACTGTACTATTTTAAAACTGATACTAAGGTAACTAACAAGTAGAAAAATACAGGCTTGAACTTCATTTTCTGACCAGAGGAAAAACGTGACAGAGGACACAGGCTGGATGTTACATGTATTATCAGCTTATTATAGTAGCTAGTCATTACTACACTGATCAAGATTTTTTTAAATCTTAGTAGCTTACATATTATGAGAAGAAACACTTGTTTTCTATTTATGTTTTGAAAGCTTTGCATATCTGCAAACCAGTGAATAATAAAAAATAATTCCAGTGGAATCTACCTACTAATGACTAGCTAGAATGTAAAATAATCTAACTAGGATGTTTACTTTGAAAATTTAACTTTCATGTGTCTTAAATGTACACATGAAAAAATGTTCGAAATCTTGCTTTTTTTAATTTTTTTTTCATTTAGTTTGGATGCTCTTCCAAGAGTTACATGTCCAAACCATCCAGATGCGATTTTAGTGGAGGACTACAGAGCTGGTGATATGATCTGTCCTGAATGTGGCTTGGTTGTAGGTGAGTAGTTATGATTTTAATTTAAATCACTGTTACAGTTACTTTGCTTTTGTATATTTTCTAAAGTCATTTAGTGAACACATTTTTGACTTTTTTCCCCCACAGGTAATTTATATTGTTAAAAAAAAAATAGGAAGCAGAAACAAGAGTAAAATCATCCAGAGATACCATATTTTATTGTATATTCAAATGCATATTTTCATAATGTGGGATAGGAGCTGATCCCAAAGAAATGAAAAGGCCCACAGTAACTTCCTAAGTCCTTAGTCTTAAAGTTTGAGGGGGGCTTGGAAGAGGTGGGTGACACTCATGCATATTAAATAATGAATAAATGTAATCCAACTTTTGTGGCTTTTGTATACTTTGGAAAGTATATAAATATGATTTATTTCAGAGTAATAAAGGTGTATCTGTACTGAGTCTCACCCAAGGCCTTTTTGTCAACAAAAAAGATGTGGTATAACTTTCATATGGGATCATCTTTTGATGAATATCTAGTATAAAATTTTTATTGGCAGAAATACCACTTTTTAAAATTTTACTTTTATACCTACTTGCTTACTAATCTAGATATGCAGCAGAATTTAGAGTAAAATTATTCTTATAATGGACTTGCAGCCAGCACCTGAGAATAGTGGTAGTACTTAGCAGTTTGAATTAATTTGGAATGAAAATGCTGGAAGAATTGTGGGAAGTATAACCGAAACATTGGTAGTGGCATACTGTGGAATTGTCTTACTCAGTAGATATCTGTAGTACTCATCCAAGAAGGCTGCTTGCTTCAGACCTACAGTGAGAGTTTTAAAGCATAGAGTTGCTAATAGGAATTGAGAACCATTTGCAATTGTATCCTACTCAGTAAATAATATTAACAGCTAATAATTTACTATATAATTGGCACTGTTCTAAATGATACATGTATTTACTCAATTTATCCTCTTGACAAACCTGTGACATGAGTACTGACATTATTTGCATTTTATAGATGAGCAAACTGAGGTTCAAGTAGTCTGGCAGTCTGGCTCTATTGTCTGCATGGGAATGAGATTTCTATTCTGTATTATTGCCTTTTTATTTTTAACTTTTAGTTTTTTTAATTTTTTGAGACAGTGTCTGGCTCTCATGCAGGCTGGAGTGCAGTGGTGCACTCATAGCTCACTGCAGCCTAAAACTCCTGGGCTCAAGCAATCCTCTTGCCTCAGCGTCCCGAGTAGCTGGGACTGCAGGTGTATGCCACCATACCTGGCTAATTTTTTTACTTTGTTGTAAAGATGAGGTTTTGCTATGTTGCCCAGGCTGGTCTAAGACTCCTGGACTCAAGTGACCCTCCTGCCTTGGCCTCTCAAAATTCTGGTGTTACAGGCATAAGCCACTATGCCTTGGCCCTGTATTGCCTTTCATAAGAAAATGATTTCAATATGGGATTGGCAAACTATGACCCACCATCTGTTTTTGTATGGCCTACATGCTAGTTATGACTTTTGTACTTTTAAATAGTTGAAAAAAAAAATCAAAAGAATAACAGATTTCAGGACACAGGAAAATAATATCAAATTCAAATTTCAGTATCCATAAGTAAAGTTTTATTGAAATACAGCCACACTCACTTGTTTACACAGTGTCTATGGCTCCTTTCACATTACAATAGCAGAGTTTAGTAGTTGCAACAGAAACCACATGTGGTACTCTCATCACTTTGTTCTCCTGCTCAGCACACTACAGATTGTAGTGATGCAGTTATCACCTACAGCATTTTGAGTTCCATACATGTCACCATACTGCAACATTTTATTTTTATTACCATTGCATACCCATCATGCCAAAAGAAAAGTGAACTTTGAAGGACATACTTGAAAGGCACAATGGAGTGTGCATTATTTTATCATTGAATTAGATGGCAAAGCATTGTTTATTATGCATTAATAGTATGGCTATGTTAAAAGAATACAATAAACATAGACATTACCGTACTGAGCATTCATCACAATATTCCTAACTCAGGAAAACAATGATCAGAAAAAAATTTTATAAAGTGAAAATATCTTAATACAACAGAATTTCTTCACAAAAGTAAAAATAAAAACGAGCCTGCAACTATAGTAAGTTTCTGAGTGGCTTCTTTGTAGGCCAGGCAAGGAAAGCCATTTACCAATGATGAGTTAATTAAATTGTATTTGATTACAGCAGTGATGGGATGTGTCCGGAGAAAATAAACTTATTTAAGACTGTTAGCTTCTCAGCAAGAACAGTTGCTTGAAGAGTTGAGGACTCTGGGAGCAACAGTAGTCAATTAAAAATCAAGGCAAATTATCTCAAGTATTTTTTCCTTGGCTCTTGACTAGACAGATGTTACTGATACTGCTCAGTTTATTCAAGAAGTCAGTGCTGAGTATGAAGTGACAGAATTAGCCTCTGAGAGTTGCCTACGTGGAATAACTGTAGGAGAAAATATTTTCAAAGAAATTGCAAAAATACTAATTCAGTACAACCTGAAGTGGAATCTGCTAAGATGCGTTATAACTAATAGTGGTAAAAATGTGTAGAGCAGAAGATTTAGTTGGACAAATTTACTAAGTGTGAAAATATAAGGTGCTTAAAGCCTATGCTTATTCATTATATTATTGATTGGCAAGTACTTTGTGGAAAAGATTTTAATCTACTGTGTGTTGATAAACCAGTAGTGTGAACAGTGAATTTCATTCTTGTGGACGTAACTGTCCTCAATTTTATGAAATTTTTTGTTAAAGAAATAGAAGTTGAATATCCTGACTTGCCCTACCACACAGTAATTTGGTAGGTTAGCAGTAGCAAAGTTTTGTTGTGGTTTTTTTTGAAGTCAGAGTCAGGGTTGAGGTTTTTCTGAATTGATACTGCCTTCCAACTACTATTGTTGAACACTGGATGGTTTTGAAAATTAGCTTTTGCTACAAAATTGCTAATATTTCTTAATGAATTCAACTTAGAATTGCAAGGCAAAGGAGTGCTTATATGTGAAACAAACTGCAGTAAAGTCAATTCTACAACAATTAAATGTTATTTGAATCACATGTAATGTCAAATTGCTTTTATACACCGTATACTTCTAGTGCTGTCAGAAGTTAAAACAGTATCTTCATTATTACACAGATTTGCAGCAGATATATTTTCCAAGGTCAAGCTATATTTTCAGCAGTGTTTTTCAGGCCTGGATGCAAGTGTAAAGGAAATTTTCATATTTCAAAATTCATTTTAACTATGCACTTAAGGGGCTTCCATCTAACCTTGAATTGTAAATGACTAATCTGCAGTGTAACAACCTGTTAAAAGGTAAATATCAGGAGAAGAATATAATAAAATTCTATAAATGTCTTCTAAGCAATAAATATGCTCAATTAAAATATGCTGTGGATTAATATCAGTATTCGCAGTACTTATCTGTGTAAAAAGACACATTAAAATGAAATACATAAAATCCTGTAACACATCATTATTGACACGTGAACATTTATAATTGATTTTGATAATAGGGAACATTAGCTTTGAACTGTAGTTAAGCGAAATGTTATCCCCAAGAAAGAGAATTCCATTCTTCTCATCAGTAGATATGTATTACAATAAATTATACTCAATTATTATTATATTTTAAATTTTATCAATAAAACTTAGTGGATTTTTTCTTTTTATATGAATACCTACTTAATATACTCAATTTTGCCTCTTTACCCACAAAGCCTAAAATATTTACTATATGCCCCTTTACAGAAAATGTTTGCTAACCTTTTGAGTTAAATGAGAGCATTCTAATTGTTCCATAGTATTAATATCAAACTGATAATCTGTGAGGCAGCAATGTAAAATTGAAGATAATTTCAGCTTCTTGGCCCTATTAACCTCTGTGGCCATTTTAAAAAGAAGTAATGCAAAAATAGCCCATTATATTTCCAGCTCTTCTATCAGCCTCACTTCCACTTTAATCAGCAAGACAATTGGATAAGATTAATCAACTGGAGAAGGAAGATATAATTCACAAGGTTTATATGCTTTCTTGTGCTTGGAATCCTTAACTTTTATGTGCATTTTTCTGCTGTATCAAACCAAAGGAAGTTGATTTTCTTTTAGTTTTGCTTTATTGACTTGCTAGTATTGAACACTAATAAATGTTAAATCTTAAGTTCTGAAAAATTTAAAATAGAAACCTATAAAACTTCCTTTCTGTAGTTTATAGCAATATTTCTTTGTGATATTGGTTATGACATACACAAAATATTACTAACACTTATTTTTAAAATATATAGTATGCTCATTCACAGATATTTTTGGTTAAATGTGTAACATGTCCTATAAGTGAAGAATCCATTCCGTGACCAAACAACGGTGGGTGGAAAAGAATCTGTTAGCAAAATTCTATTTTGCTGAGAATATTGCCAAGCAAATTAAGTTGAAAATAGCTTAACTCAACATGACAGGTCATGAGTCTAGATTGGTATATAGCCACACGTGTGTGTATATATGTATCATTGTTATATATAAGTAATAAATTTAGATTGTGTTATACAGTCATGCATCACTTACTGATGGGAGTATATTCTGAGAAGTAGTTTCATGACTGTCTGAACATCACAGTGTACTTATAAAACCAAGCCTAGGTGGTACAGCTTACTAGACACCTAGGCTACATGGTATAGCCTATTGTTTCTAGGCTACAAACCTGTACAGCATGTTACTGTGTTGAATACTATAGGCATTTGCAACACAGTGTTAAGTATTTGTATATCTAAACATAGAAAAGGTACAGTAAAAATACAGTATTATAATCTTATGGGACCACTGTCATATATGTGGTCTGTTGGCCAAAATGTCATTATAATTATATAGCACATGACTGTATATGTAATTGAATTTGCATTGTCTCACTGGTTTAAAGGCATCTGCTCTTTGTTGCCAGCTCAATTTAACCTTTACCTTTTATGCTAAGAAAACAGGGAAGAAATCAGGCTGGGCACATATTCTGCAACCCACTAAGGGTATAACATTTATGGCTTTTTTCATATTTGAGATAATGATTTTCATAGGAATCTGAATCTAGACAATATCATGTGTTTCCTAGTAAATGATCTTGGTGTACATGGTTTGAATATGCTTGCCATAAAATTTTACATTGCCTGAAACTTTTTAGATTATACTGTATTTATTGAATAAGCATTTGAATAGCGTTTGGTTTAAATAATGACCAGACAGCTTTAGAAACTGAAACTTTTTCAGAGTAGTTTTGGACAATCCTGTATTTAATGTTTAATTTGTGCTTGAAAATTAGGAAGCCCCACTGTTAGTAATCCTACTTAATATCAAACTCAATTATATCTAGTTGGGCTAGATACTGCCAACATTCATATTCAAAGCCATGCATCACTCTACTCACCTGAGTCAGCAACTAAGAGACCCCATTACTATCAACTTTTTAAATGAAATTTATAATACAAAAAAAAATACTTATATAGACTACCTTTTCTCCAGCGTCTAATAACACCTTTTTCATTGTCCTCCAGACCTTCACTCAGTCTTCTTGAGGCCCACTACTGAGTCTCAAAACCAGTGCCATGTGTTTTCAGTATTTCTTAAAGCAACATCATACTTCAGGAATCAATTTCTATTTCAGTTACATAACAAACTACCCCCAAAGTTTGGTTGGTTTATAACAACCATTTTATTTTGGTCATGATTTTATGGTTTGGTAATTTGGGAAGGACTCATCTGGACAGTTGGCACAGGCCAGACCTGGAAGATCCACTTCTATAATGGCATCTTCAGTTGCATTTCTGGTGCCTCCGTGTTCCAGGGCCTCCCCACATAGATCTGTCATCCTCCAGAGCTTCTCCGTAGTTGCCTAAGAGTTGTCATATTTTATACATGGTAGTTGGTTTCCAAGAGAAATATCCCAAGAGCAAGCGTAAGAGAAAGTAGAAGCTGGATGGGGGCAGTTAGGGGCTATCTATGCCTAGATATGGCACAGGATCACGTTTGTATTCTACTGGTAAAAGCCATCATAGGACCCACCCAGATTGGAGGGGATGGAGAAATAGGCCCCACCTCAATGTGAGAGTGATGAGGTCATATTGCAGTAGAACATGTGGATGGGAGATATTATTGCTGCCATCTTCAGAAAATACAATTTGTCACATGTTTACTGCCTTTTGTTTAATGTTTTTTTCCCCAATATTTAAATAGCTGTGTAATATTTAGTCTCTCCTACAACTTGTTTACAAATTTTTGTGGCTATTGTTAATACTATTCAATATGTAATAGTTGTCCGATTGATTTTTCTCTTTTATTTGAATTATAGGATTTTTATTTTAAACATATAAAGTGTTACGATTTGGTGTTAGCTATCTCATTTTATTGGAGAACCTTAAAATATTGGTAGCGACTCTAAAACAGGGACAGTTTTTAAAGCATTGCTTTGTTGTTCCTATCATGAAGCTATTGGTTCCAACAGTACTTTTTTGTGGGTTTTTTGTTTTTTGGGGTGTTTTTTTTTTGCCAAATCCTTTTAGTATAGTGTGTCATTTTAGAAGTTGAACACGAGGTGGCAGTATAATTATATTTGGATCATCAATTCATAAATTTGACCTTGTACATTGCCCATACATAGATATATAATCAGTAAAGTGTTGGGTTAGTAAACTGTTACAATAGCTGTTAAAGTGTGAAATTGGTCTTTCATGACTTTTATAAATTAGCATTTCATAATGAGGGGTTAAAACTAGTATCATTTCTAGTTAGAGCCACTTTTTTGTGTGCCATTTAAAAATTCTTTCATTGTGCTTAAAAGCAATATAAGGATATACTGGGAAATAGTTTAGGTATATTTTAAAGAGAAAAATTAGTCAGTTGGACCTCTCCCTCCTAAACTCATTCTGGATATTATTTATTATACCGGTGAATCTGGAGTATGAATGCATAAGTGTGCAGTAAGAGTCAATTGGGGAATGTGTTTTAAAAGATTCTAGGCTGCATTCCCAGAAACTCTAATGGGGGTAACAAATTGAGGAACACAAATCTGTACTATTAACTGTACAATTTGTCACATTCTTTGAGATTTTCTGTACTTCAAGATTTTTCATCTCCGTCTTCCTGTTTTCATTGTCTCCAGACCTAGGCTGCAAACTCCTATAGGGTATATGTTTTATAATTATGTGTCTCCATCACTCCTAGTAGAACTACAATCAATGGCTCTAGAACCTAGGCTTGGCTTTACTAGTTAATTAGTTGTGTATAGTCAAGTTACATAATTGATTCAAGTTTAACATTTTTCATCTATAAAATAAGTCTCCCTTTCTTCTCCCCAAAAAGGCAGATATCATACATGTCAGAATTGTTAAAAGACAAATGAAGTAATATATGAAGGATATACTATAATTTTAGTATGAGATATCAGTGATACATATTTTGGAGATACAAATGCTTTTTTTTTTGTAGAAAAAGAGGATGATTCTGAGATACCAATCTTTATAGCATGTCGATTACAACATGTGTTTGAGTGATTACTGTGGGTCTGGCATATTTAATGCTCCAATGTTTTAAAGATTATTGGGTTACCATCTTTAAATTAGCATTAACAGTGTTTCCTAGAGGGAAGAATCCAGGTGTAGTTTAATATGGCCAAGCTGTGTTTTTAAAGTAAGGCATTATTTGTATTCAGTTTGAAATTCTTGGATTGGCCTGCAGATACAGCCTTCTTGCCTGATGTAGAATTTTTAATTTAAAGATGGCAACTTTCTCTTAAGTATCAGAAAATTACAAATTTTACTTGTTTAACAGACTGTTCTTTGAGGTAGCTTGTTTCCATTTTACACAAGGGAAAACTGAGACTCCGAGGGCTTAGATAATTAGCTTGTGTTTCCTCATCTAGTGAGTGACAGAGCCACTTAATCCAGGTCTGTAAAACCTAAACACCTCTGGTCTTTCTACCACATATCTCTGTTAAGCACTGTGCTGATCACTGAGAGTGACAGAAAGCTGTGGTGCTATCAGCAAGCACTGGAGCAACTCTTTGGATAGCATGAGGAAGGGAGGAGGGTAAATTAATACAACACAGTGTGGTAAAAGCTATATTATAGGTCTTCTAAGTATAGTGAAAGCACAAAGGAAGGAAATGATAACTTTCTGGAGTAAATACCATTGAATTTACAGTGAACCACAATCTTTAAGAATGAATAACTTTATGGGGGGAGATTCATGCCAAGTAGAGGGATAAAGAAACCTGTGCCATAGGATAGAGGACTGAAAAATATTAGTGTGTGAATGACTTGAGTTTATCGTGGCCAAGGTTAGGATGCATCTTCAACCAGAGCCTCAGCTGAAGTGCTGCTGCTGCTACAGACCTGCTTGTATATGAGTGAGGAAAAGCAAGATGCAGTAAGATATTCAAGGATGGAACTTACAATGTATTTTCCCTTAGAAACTATTTTCCAAGTAGTAATTACACTGTCAACTCGTACAGAGTTTTCTTTAGGGTCTAAACATCAGGGATAAAGTAGGCTTTTATGGGCTGATCTGGGAAATGAACCATGGTATGATTTGTTTCTAGGAGATAAATCATTTTGAGTTCCTTCTCAATTTACATTATGGGAACAAACTGTGATTTAGAGACGAGCTTCATTATTATAGTATTTTTTTATAAAGTATCTTTTGATCAGAGTTCTCTTTAAAATTGCAAGATTTTTGATAAGAATGTATTTTGACCCTTGCTGGGTACAGTGGCTAATGCCTATAATCCCAGCTACTTGGGAGAGTTTGAGGCTGCAGTGAGCTATGATCATGCCATTGCACATCAGCCTGGGTGACAAGGTGACAAAGAGTGAGACCCTATCTCAAAAAAAAAAAAAAAAAAAAATGTATAGTGACCCAAGACTAAAAATTAGGATTCTTTGAAATGTCATGAGAAGGAATGGTAGAAAGGATTAAATGATAAGGAAAGTAGGAAAGCTAATAACATTTCATTTTCAACATTAGACTTACTATATAAGATGTTAGTTTAAATAGTTTTCCAAAGGAACTTGGATTTTTTTTCTTTTTTACTTTTAATTGAAAAAGTACTGGATGCCTTGTGTTTGTCCATCTTGAATCAGTCTGATTCCTGAACTTTTAGACTTATTAGCACATTTTGAAAAAATGTATAGTTTTCTACTAAATGAGTATTAGACAAATCTAGCATGTGAAAACAAGTAACTTGGGGATATTATTCGGGACTTCTACTTCTGAATTTTCTACTGCAGGTTGTATGTCAAAATGTTTAAATAAGATCAGTTTCTGGGAAGATAGCAGAAAAAAATTGAAATTCTGGGAAATTCCTCTTCATATTCCCTTTTCAAAAATTCCTTTATAAAATTATAAGAAACAGGAAACAAAAACATTCTATAAGAGTCTAGGTCAGGCTAGAACACCAGACCCTCTCCAATATTGGTTTCCTGATTGCTTTTGGTATGTTGCAGTTTCCCCCTGCACTATTAAGATTGCTACCTAAGTCCTTCTGGTTTTAATATTGTCCTGCAAAATATCTTTGGTTGAATTTACATAGCTTGCATGGTAAGGAGGTTGAATGTCTTTTTAATTTGTCTTTGTGTACTGTTTCCTTCGGAATACAAGGCAGAGTACATTGATTTTACTGCACATTCTTTCTTCTCCTCTCCTCTCCCCCTACCCTATTATTCCTGTAGCGAAGAGTGTTGGTCATTTGGCAATATCCATTTCCCCATTCTTCCATTAGTAAGAGACCCTCACTTTCGACTGAGCATGTAGTTGCCCATCTAGACCAGGGGTCCCCAACCTTTTTGGCACCAGGGACTGATTTCATGGAATACGACTTTTCCATGGACTGGGGGTAGAGGGTGGAGATAGTACTGCCTCAGCTTCACCTCAGATCATCAGGCATTAGATTCTCATAAGGAGCCCACAATCTAGATCCCTTGCATGCACAGTTCACAGCAGGGTTTGCGCCCCTATGAGAATCTAATGCCACTGCTGATCTGACAGGAGGCGGAGCTTATGCTGTCATGCGAGCGATAGGGAGTGTCTGTAAATACAGATGAAGCTTCAGCTTCCACACCTGCTGCTCACCTCCTGCTGTGCGGCCTGGTTCCCGACAGATTACAGACTGTACCAGCCCAGGGGTTGGGGCCCACAGGTCTGGACTATGTCCCAGTTTCCCCTGTGATTTAAGTTGTAAATAGTGGGTTGTCAGTAGAAGAGATGTGTGCAACTCTAGATCCTTCCCTAAGAAGAGATGTGTCTTCCCTTTTTCTCCTTCCCAGTAGTGAAGACAACTGATCAGAAAGATAGAAAAAGCCTGGGTCACACTAGCCTAGGACTATTAAATGTGGAGTGTTAACATGAGAAACTTCTATCTTGTTTAAGTCACTGTTATTTTTCCTGATTACAGCAACCTTTCCTATATATTTCATAATAAACTTCTGGAATCCTATTTGGAGTTTATCTTGTTTGGATCATCTGTTATCTGCCAGGAACTCTGTGTTGCCAGAAAGACTGAGAATACTGGTAGTAGTGCAGTGGATGGGAAGATTTTTCCAACATCATTACCACCACTGGGCTTGGATTGACAATTCGTTATTATAAGATGAATAAGCTTAAAAATCAACATGAAGCTTATGAATACAAACTACAGTAAAGAGAAACTCAATCCTATATACTTAGCAAAAAATTCTGCCCCTGACATAGTTTAATTACTAGAAGAAAGTTAAATAATAGAAAACATTTGATTTATGTGATCAATAAGCTAAAGCTTCCATAATGTTACTTCCATAATGTTAAATATTATTGTGATCAGAAATAAGATAGCACAAGGAGACAAATGCAATACAACTGTTTTTAGGCAGCAGTTAGCAGACTTTAACATTCTAGAAAATTGAATCAGTAGAGCAGAGAACAAACCTGAGATATACTCATAGTGTATAGGAAGATAAGATATTCATTATAGTGCTACTTGAAGATTTGGGTGAATAAGGTAAAGTATTAAAGGTACAATAGAAGAAAACTTTACATTCCTAGCAGAAGACCTCAGGGTTGCAAATCAAGAGTTGCACACACTACTGGGGAATGTATCCTTTTAAAATTTGAATTTTTTTATTAATAAAGTCTTGCAATCAATCAGCAAAATTACTCTCAAAGGACCCAAAATGGTATTGACAGATTACTTCTCTGTGAACAATGCCAAAATGCAATGAAGTTAACTCTGATTCCTCAGTTTGTCATTTGGTACAAAAAGGAGGTCATAGAACAATCTTTTTTATGAATTTATACATAAATCTCCCAAAATACAGTGCTGAATTTTGTTTGCTAATTGTCACATGGAACAGCACTAATGACTATTCACTGACACTTTTTGTTCTTCTCCTTTTGGGTACATGGTCCAATTGTACTTCCCTACCCTCTTTGAAGTTAAGCATGACCCCATGACTGGCTTTGGCCGTGTGAATGGAAATGTTAGGGTTACTTTTGGTCGGAAACCATTAAATCAGTGTATAACAATTCACCACATTCCCTTCCCTCTACCAAGGTGACTGGAGCTATCTCAGGTGATAGAGATTCTATCACCTTAAATAAGAATGGCATACAAAGCCCCCAGCTGTCACTGGATAGACATGTAATGGGAATAAGAACTAAACCTTCATTTTAAACTGCTGAGCTTTTGAAATTATTTGTGACTCTAGTAAACTTAATTTATCCTAACACATAAATACTAAAGAATAATAACCCACAAACAACTATGGTTAGCTTTCATAATATAAGAAGACAGTATGTAAGAAACACAATGGTGGGCTGGGCACGGTGGCTCACGCCTGTAATCCTAGCCCTCTGGGAAGCCGAGGCGGGTGGATCGCTCGAGGTCAGGAGTTCAAGACCAGCCTGAGCGAGACCCTGTCTCTACTAAAAATAGAAATAAAAATTATCTGGACAACTAAAAATATATATAGAAAAAATTAGCCGGGCATGGTGGCGCATACCTGTAGTCCCAGCTACTCGGGAGGCTGAGGCAGGAGGATCGCTTAAGCCCGGGAGTTTGAGGTTGCTGTGAGCTAGGCTGATGCCACGGCACTCACTGTAGCCCGGGCAACAGAGTGAGACTCTGTCTCAAAAAAAAAAAAAAGAAAAAAGAAACACAATGGTAAGATGACAAACATTTAATAAACTCAATACTTATTCCTGTGTAAGATACTTAGAGTAGAATGATTTTTTAATAGAAAACTGTTTTACTTTACCATTTATATGTATAATGTTAAAATGTTTCTGTTTAAAATCAAGAGCATAGTTTTGAAAGTTCTGACCAGTGCTTTAGATGTAAAAGAGAAATGAAAGTTAAGCATTGGAAAGGGAGTAAGTTTTTTTTTTATGACTGATGGGATTCTATAACTAGAACATTCAAATCAAATTGTAAACATTGTCTATTAAAAGTGGCTGAATATAAGCATATAAAATATTACAGCAATTACTAGTTAGAAAATGTAATTTTTAATGTAAGGAAATCTTAAGTGTAACATACATCATACTTTGAAATCTAAAAGAAGACCTTGAAGAAAAAGAGTATTCCCTGCCGTAGATGATTGATAAAAATTGTTCTGTCCTAAAATAATATATAGGTTTGGTGTAGTTTTAGTTCAAAATCAACAGCATATTGGTGGCAGTGAATTTTAATTTTTAATTTACTGAGGTATAAATAATTTACTGAGGTTTAATTTACTGAGGTATACAATGAAATGCACAGGTCCGAAATGTCTAGTTTAAATTTTGACAGTGCATATACTGGTATAACCAACACCCTCATCAGGGTTCATCGACCATTTCCCTCACCTCAGGAATTCTTTTGTGCCATTTTCCCATTACCCCAACCCCAACACAACCACCACTGTAGTGATTTCTAGTCTCATAGATCATTTCGGCATTTTTTTTTTCAACTTCATATGAAAGAAATCATACAGTGTGGACTTTTTTGTGACTGACATTTTTGGCTCAAAATAATTTCAAAAATATTCAAAAAGTTTTCAAAAACTTGGAAATGCATTTATGTTATTGTAATATCAATAGTTTATTTGCTGAGAGATATTCTATTGTACACATTTTCCTGCTGATGGGTTGTTCCCAGTTTTTAGCTAATTATGAATAATGCTGCTATGAACATTCTTGTATGAGACTTTTGTAGGTAAATACCCTCCATCCCTCAGTGTCCATGGAGGATTGGTTCCAGGATATCCCTGGGATACTAAAATCCACAGGTGCTCAAGTCCCTGGTATAAGATGGCATAGTGTTTGCATATAACCTGTGCACATCTTCTGTATACTTTAAATTGTCTCTAGATTACTTACAATACTAATACAATGTAAAGACTATGTAAATAGTTATATTGTCTTGTTCGGGGAATAATGACAAGGAAAAGAAGTATAGATGTTCACTGCAGATGTGATTTTTTCCCAGATATTTTTGATCTGGAGTTGGTTAAAAGCACAGATGCAGAACATACTGATACAGAATGCCAACTGTACTTAATGAGTGAATTGCCAAATCCTAAGTTAGGTGCCAAAGTGATTGAACCACTTTAAACAGGTGCAAGTGATTTTGACAATTATTTTCAGTTTCTTCCTGAAAAATCAAGAGATGAAACTCATTCTCTTCAGAATAAGGTAAAATGTTTTAGTTAATACTTTTTAGACATCACTGTAATATATGGATTGAGAGCTGTATATGTGTGTAATGTGTAAATATATACATTGGGTGTGTTTACTTTTTTGGTTGGGGAACTTGATTAAAAGTGTTAGAGATCATACTCTATGATGGAGGGAGGAGTAGTGCTTTTATATATATATTATTGTAGTGCTATTATTTTGGATATTATAAATCTTCATATGTAGACTTTCTATGTGGTGTTAATTATACACAAATCAGTGTGTGGTTAAGAAGGAAACTAGTACAAGTTGGCATGTTTCTATGTTTCTAGAACATTAAAAGATATTTGAAGGGGTGTGTGTATGTTAATTGGCAGGCTTCTTCCTTGTTAAAGGTTGATTATACCCAAATACATGGCTGTCTTGTACAACTTACCCCTCGAAAAGATTCTGTATTGCAGTTTTCTTCCAGAGCAACTTTTAAAATATTACCCCATTTAAATTTTCTTCAAATAAAAATCTTTTATGTATTCTGATTTTTTTTCTCAGTGGTCTTGCCCTATTTCTTGTTACTCAGGCGCTTAATCTTCTGGGCTGTTTGTAGTTTCATGGTGTGCTAATTGAGTTATTTTGGAAATTTTATTCCTTATAAATGGTGTTTGAGCAGTAAAATATTAATATAAAAATAGGGAATCATTCTTAGCACAAACCACAGATTCTTGAATGAGTCATTTAGATCATTCCTATGTATGTGGAAAAATTTTATCACTACCCAGTGCTGGGTTTCCTAGGTATACTATACTACTTTTTTTTTTTTTAAATCCAACTTGTCTTTTTAAAGGCAATATAAAGCAAGTAATATTAATAAATGAAACTCGTGGTAAGGTACTTTGGGACCAAAAGGAAAATGCTGTAAAATGAAGCATCTTGGCTAATGCTTTATCTTTAGATTTCTAGAGAAACTTAAAAGATGTGGGCATACCTACCTGCCTTTTCATTTGTACTGTTCTCTTAATACATTCCTTTGTGTTAATGAAAATATTACAGATTAATGATGACATTTGACTTTTTTTGAACTTATAATTTAGTAACTCCAGGTTTAAAGGCCATAATTATTTTTGTTTTTTCATATTTGTGTGTGGGTTTTTTTGCCAAATAGGAAAGTTAGATTCTCTTTTCTCCTTTGAAAACATAAGTGCGTGGGAACACCGTGGTATCACTTTAATTGGTGGATGGTACTAAAAGGGCTAAATATTGCCTTAAAATAATATTCTTATGTTCATGATATAAATTTAGTAAGAATAGGTTGTCATAAAGCAATCTGATCTAATTTTAATTTTTAAAAATATGTAAAATATTTATACACTTGAATTTTATAAAAGGCAAAGGAACATATACCAGAATATTTATAGTGACTGTTTCTGGGTGTTGAGAATGCAGATAATTTTTTGTCACATATCTATTTTTTTAGTGAACAAATATTCTTTTCTAAAAGGAAGAAAAAATAATCTCTTTAGTGTGATCTCTTTGAGATGTAGTCCTGTTGATTAATATTGTAGTAAGGCTTCAGTGCACAATGACAGATTTTTTGATACTTTTAGGTAAGTTTTTAAAATCTAATTTGTATAATTAGAATTGCTTCCCAAGTTTACTGATGTTTGTTATTATGAGGAGGAAACAGAAATCCATGACAGTCCCATCCATCTAACCCTTTTCTCCTTTTGGGGCACTTGCTTAACATGATACACTAAAATTGCCTTATAACTGATTGCCCCACTTCTAGTCTCCCTGGCTGTTCTCCTTGCATACAGGAATGGCAAATGGGGACCCTGCCTCTAATCTCAGTCCCATTGTGACATGGACATGTTATAGTCCAGGTGATATCTGGTTACTCCCAGGTCATCGACTGTTTAAAGAAAAACAGATTTCCCAAAACCTTCAGGAGTAAGTCATTCTGTTGTGTGTTTGCCTGCTTTCTTAAATATATCACTGAGATTAGAATATAAAATAAAAGATGTAGCATGGAGTTCCTTCCTTCTGTTCCCTCCATCCTCCTTTGCAGTTCCACTAACCAAATACCTGCAGTAACACATTTGATACTTTTAAAGTCTTATATGGAGATTAATGTTTTAAAACTGATGCCTCTCCTTACCAACCCCACCAAAAAGGGAGAAACTTTCAGAATATCTGCCATTTTTTTTCATTGCAGTAAATATCTAATATTGAGCACTTAGAACTACTTTTTAAGTACTTTATGTGCACTGTGCATGTGTATTAGCTTATTTAGTCTTTACGGTCTTTATAATATGAGAGAGGATTTTAAAGCTGAGGAAGTGAAGACATAGAAACGATATGTCTAAGGGTAAGCAGCATGTGGCAGTCTATACTCTTAATCATTATATTAATTGACTGTCAGTACCATAACTTCTTTTCATTGCTGCGGTAACTGATTTCTACCATTCCTTCTTTCTGCTTGTTGTATATACACAAAGATGAAAATGGTCTGGTTCTTGCTTTTATCACACTTCATTGAAAAAGCTCATGTTTTCCAAATAGAGGGTAGAACAGACTCCAGAATCTGATGTGCATTTCATTTCTAGCTGTGTGATCTTAGGCCTGTTAATCTAATTTGTAAAGGGGCAGTAAAAGTGGTACCTACCTTATAAGACTGACTGTGAGGATTAAATGAGAACATTTACAAAAGTACAATGAGTAGTATGTGTAAGTATTCAGTGTTAACTATTGTCTACTCTGAAGATATTACGAGAGATGTTTTTCCCCCAAAAGAGTAATCAGATTTACTCATGTCTGTTTTTTTTTGTTTTTTTTTTACCATCTATACAAACTCTGTGTGATGTTGTTTTTGTTTTTGACCTGATATATCTAGCTGCTGCCTCTTGGCTTAAGAAGAAGTTTGCTTACCCGGGTTTCTTCTCACTAATTCTAGGTTTAAGTTTTGGCCAAAAATATTTTTCATCAGTTAATTTGAAGCTTAGGCTTATTTTCTATAAAACATGTCTTATGAAAAATTAATGATTTTTTAATATTATGTGCATGAATACCATTCTGAAAAGTGTTCTTTTTTTTTCCTATATCTGCTACAAATTCTGTGCAAAATTTGGTTCTTGAGCATTATAATGGTTGATCTTTATTTTCATTACATATGAATAGCTCTGTTTTGCTATTTTTGACTAACTCTTTTTTATTCCAAGAGTTAGAATGTGATCATAGCATAATGTTTAAAAAAGGTTCTTACTGAACTGGTACAGTATTTAAAAGAACAAATGTCTGAGACATGATATTTAAGCTGGGACCTAGATGTCCATGTTGAGATTTCCTAGGAATGAAACAGCTCTGTTAGGCATTAAACAGTGTTGTTAAGTAAACCATATCTTGACAAGATGATTTAGATGTATGCTTATATTCTTAGGTGACCGGGTTATTGATGTGGGATCTGAATGGAGAACTTTCAGCAACGACAAAGCAACAAAAGATCCATCTCGAGTTGGAGATTCTCAGAATCCTCTTTTGAGTGATGGAGATTTGTCTACCATGATTGGCAAGGTAATAAATCCATTCAGCAGGAAGTACCAAGTTCAGAGTAACCAAAGACCTGGGAGTTTGAGAACTTTGCAAAAGTATCAGTCACTGCCCCCATGGAGAATCTTGACCTGTCAACAAGATTTGCCATTAGTACCATTGTGAATGATGGCTGACTTGTGTGTTTCTTCCATTTTCAAGGGGAAACCATCAAGTCAATATTACAGAGTCCTTATATCTTGGGCCCTTTTTTTCATAAAGCACATTTTGCACAAAAAATGAGTATAGTGTTGTCTTTGTGAGTTAATATTGGTATGTTCCTTGAGTATCAAGAATGTCTTCTCTTCCCTCCACACCATCTAAGATAAATGGGAGCTCATTGTAACTTATTTTCTATTAGTGAATTTATGACTTTCCTAAGCTTCACATTCCTCATTTGTAAAATGAGAATAATTGTACTTAGAGATCTTGAGGGTTTTTTGAGAACATACGTAAAGTATTTATAATTACAACATGTATTGTGTACTACATGCTCAGTAAATAGCTGCTGTTATGTAAGGCAATTACACAACTTTCCTGGCAACCTGGCTCTCTTTTTTGCTCTGTTATCTAAATTGGAAGTAATAGTGACAATATTTCAAAGGACTAATCAAGGAAACATATACTATTTTTTAAAGAAAGTTTTGTGGAAAAAAAAAGCAGGTTATTATTTTTTTCATGCCCTAAATAAATAGCATATCAAATTTGAAAAACCTACAAGCTAGCTTAAAAAGTTTTACAGTATTCAAAAATATCTTTAAGTAGGTTATTTCTGAATTTGCTTTAGCCTTACAGGCTGACAAAACAATAGACTACATTTTAAAATACAAGATTCCAACTAATTGACAATGTGACTTTTTTTAATGTTTAATTTTTCTCAATAGAAAATACATGACTCAAAAACAAAAAAGGGGTAAAAAAGAAAATACAGTAAACTTTCCTGGAGTCTGGAGAATCCCTGGAGGTTGTAAAATCTAACAAAACAGCTGCCGCTATTGTTTCACAAACCTCAGTTTTCCATTAACCGCATTCCATCCTATACATACTTTTTGAGTTCCCACCTGGAACAAACCTAACAACCCTTGACCCCTAAACCCCAAACTCTCAGTTTCCACTCTAACCTCCTTTCTCTCCCCCAAAACAGGTAACCACTATTACTAGTTTCTTCTGTATCCTTTGAAAGTTGTTCACATTTTCATGGAGAAAAGGAAAGAAAAATTTTGAAGATGCTACGTTTATCATAGACTGAATTTCTGTATGCACTTGGTACTATTTCTGGACTTTCTGTCTTTTCCGATCTTGGTCCAGTTAGTCGAATACCATAGCACACTGCTTTAGTACCCAGTAGCACTAGTCCTCCCTCATTGCTCTTCTTTTTCAGCATTTTCTTCGTGGGTTTTTTCCATTTAAAGGTTAGGATCACTTAGTTTAGTTTTGAAAATAAAAATTGGTTATTATTTTCACTGGGATGTTGGTTAGATTTATTTGCAAATTCACATAGGGAAAATTGACTTCATTGTGATAAATCTTCTATGCAAAAACATGGCATGCTCTCCCATTTCCTTAGGTTTCTTATATGTCCTTCAAGAGATGTTTTAAAGTTTTCTTCATGGACATCTTATGCTTCTTAAGTTTATTCCTAGATTTTTGTTGCTGTTGTAATTGGAATATTTTCTTTCATTGTCCTCTAGCTGGGTGATTGTACATATGAAGGGTATTGATTTCTGTTTATTAATCTTGACCTTACCACTTTAATGAATTCTCTAATTTATACCAATAGTGGGGTTTTTTAATGATTTTTCTTGAGCATTCTAGTATACAAAGATAATATCTGCAAATAGTTTTATCACCTCCTTTCCAATTTTATACTTCTGATTTTTCTCTTAATAATATTGGCTGGTTTTTCTAGTGCCGTGTTATAAAGTGATAGTAGTAGGATTTGCCTTTGTCTTGCCTCTCACTTTGATGGTGATGCTACTAATATTTCTCTAGTAATCACAGTGGTGGCTTTGGGCCTGGGAGAGTGATTGCCTAATGTGAAGAAGTACTCATCTGTAGTGTTCTTTATCAAAAATGAATTTTCAGTTTTGTTCACTTGCCTTTTTAGCACCTTTGGAAATGATATTTTTCTCCTTAGATCTATTAATATGATGTTTTATATTACAGATTCTCTAATAATAAATATCTATGCATTTATGGAACAGTTTACACTTGGTCATGATATACTACCCTTTAATATCCTGTTGGATTCTGATTTCTAGTATTTCATATTTTATATCATATTTATAAATGAAATTGGACTTTTTCCCCGTTCAGTTTTGTAAGGTTAGATATTCTTATATTCACTTTATACACTTTTCTTAAGTTTTCCATTTTCTTGAAGAGCTGTTTAGAATTACATATTCCTTAAGTATCTGATAGAAAACCTCTTAAAAACATCTTAAGATGTTTGGTACATTTTTATTTGAAAGAGAGGCAAGATGCACAGTGCAGATTTCCTGGATATATGGAATCAGATCATATATGTTATATTTTCATAGAAATTGTTCATTCAAGTTTTCCAAAAATTTTTTGCATAGTTAGAAAACTTTGTTTTATAGGGTACAGGAGCTGCAAGTTTTGACGAATTTGGCAATTCTAAGTACCAAAATCGAAGAACCATGAGTAGTTCTGATCGGGCAATGATGAATGCATTCAAAGAAATTACTACCATGGCAGACAGAATCAACCTACCTCGAAATATAGTTGTAAGTTTAAGCCATTCCGGCATTAACTTAGCATAATTTAATGAACACATGAAATTTTGATACTGCAACTAATTAACTGGCATAGAGTTAATTAAACTTAGTTTCTCTGCTTTGAAGGATCGAACAAATAATTTATTCAAGCAAGTGTATGAACAGAAGAGCCTAAAGGGAAGAGCTAATGATGCCATAGCTTCTGCTTGTCTCTATATTGCCTGTAGACAAGAAGGCGTTCCTAGAACATTTAAGGGTAAGCTTTTATTTATATAGATAAAAATATCATTATCTACATCATATTAAAGTAACAGACCAAAGTTAGGCCTCTTTGACATTTAGAAGCCAAGTCATGTCTTTGTTGTTATGTACAACAATCTACCTGAGCATTATTTGCCAGTGCCTACCTTTTTTTTTTAATGAATGGGTGGGGGGTTGTGAGGGAGGGGTGCTCATCTTGAGACAGAGTCTCACTCTGCTGTGCTGGGTAGAGTGCAGTGGCATCATTGTAGCTTACTGCAACCTCCAACTCCTGGGCTCAGGCGATCCTTTTGATTCAGCCACCCGGGTAGCTAGAACTACAAGGTGCTCACTGTGACACCTGGCTGGGGTTTTTTTCTTTTCTTTTTGGTAGACACAGGGTCTCACTCTTGCTTAGGCTAGGCTTGAACTCCTGAGCTTAAGCAATCCTGCCGCCTCAGCCTCCCAAAGTGCTAGGATTACAGGCATGAGCCACAGCGCCTTGACTACTTAGTTTGTTCCTTGAATGCAAATTCATACTGTGATCTTATTGACCATGCACACTGGGTCATTTTAGTCCATGTTAAGTCCACTGTGTTCTTTGCTAATAAGATCTCTTGACTGTGTTGTGGGCTTTGAGGCCTGGCATCATAAGCCAAAGTAGGCCTTTTGTGGTAAGTCTGTCCACTTCATGCATGAAAATAGTTCCCAATCCTAGCATAGGTTTCTACAGGTGAGGGAGTCAAGATTTAGAAAGTATTAGTGAAATTTTTTCTCTTGAGATACAATGTTTATACTTTTCACACTGAAGTTGGAGGCTTTGAAAGAACTGGTATTTTTCATCCAGTTTGCAGTTACCCATGAATATGTGACAACTTGTTCACAATGTTGCAATAATACACTCACTTTCATGGCCAAATCTCAGTTTAGCTGAAGACTGTACTTACCCTTGATTCATCCAATTATTATTTAATTTTTTCACTTGTTTTCTTATGTAAAAGTTAAGAGATGATGGGCTTTATCATGTTTTTTGTTGTTATTACAACTAAAACAGGCTTTTGTTAAATTTATTCTGAAAGTGTATGGTGGTTGAATCTTTAGAATAACAAGGTCAAATATTTTATGTCACTGAGCGTTAGCCTATAATCACAGGGATTGCAGGTACACATGACATTGTGTTGCTAAACTAATACTTAGTTTTAGTATTTTCATTTCCTTTATATACTCTTTACAACAGATTAATGTATAAATATCAAGGAAATTTTTGTTTAGTTGAAGAAACTTATTTGCATGAATTGCAATTTAATAGAAGTTAATATTTTGAAAGCTCAAGACCTAAATTTAAAGTGTGATGAACATTTACGTTAACCAAGAAATTTTAAATTAGCTCTCTAGGAAGTATCACTGAGAAGATTAAGGTTTCATCTTTAAGGCAAGATTGAATTTTTTTCAATTAGAATGTATTATTTTTATAATCAGAAATGATAGGTTTTAAAATGAACTATATGGCTTATATGTAAATTTTTTTTCTTTCAGAAATATGTGCTGTATCACGAATTTCTAAGAAAGAAATTGGTCGATGTTTTAAACTTATTTTGAAAGCTTTAGAAACCAGTGTGGATTTGATTACAACTGGAGACTTCATGTCCAGGTTCTGTTCCAACCTTTGTCTTCCTAAACAAGTGCAGATGGCAGCCACACATATAGCCCGTAAAGCTGTGGAACTGGACTTGGTTCCTGGGAGGAGCCCCATTTCTGTGGCAGCAGCAGCTATTTACATGGCCTCACAAGCATCAGCTGAGAAGAAGACCCAAAAAGGTAGAGTTCTGTATCTGGAAGGTGGTAATGAAATTGTGAAGGCTGTAATGTGTGATTGTTTTTCCATTTTAAGTGTGAAGCAGGTCAAATATCCAAACCCACACTTAAGACGTTTCCTCAGCATCAGCACTTAAGAAAATACAGTATTTTGCTTTTAAGTGGTTCATAAATAAAAATGTTTGGAGGCATGACGCTGCAAACAAACTTACTTTTTTTTCCTCATTTGAATTATTTAGTTTTAGTTTGTACATTTTTCATTTTTAGAAGTTCTTTTTTTCCCCCTAAATATTTGTGGTCACTTTGAATACTCTTTTCTTCCCTAAACATACCTTTTTAAATCTTGGAGAAGAGGGGGCTTTACTTTGTGTCTCACTGCCTGGCATGGTACCCTATAGATAGACAAACCGTAAATGTGTTGACCATCAACCTTTAACATTCTGTAAAGCCTGTTCTTTTTCTCTTTTTGTATTGTATTCACAGTTTCTTAAGAAAAATTATGAAATAAGTAGATATAAGTGGTTTCAACCTTCTGAGTTAATTTTTGAATTTAGTGTTGTAGGGAAACTTTCAAACAAAAGTACTAAGTGCATTTCTTTACGTGCATACATTCGTGAATTACTTCTGTAATCCTTAAAGATTTAAATTAAGAAATTGACTGCCTTCTGTTTATAAAAGTAAGTTAGTGAATTACTGGCTTCAATAACTTTGTAATACCCTATTCAGAACAGCCTTTCACCTAAGCTTAGGCTGTATGTTGATAAAATAATAAATGATACAGTGGAATGATTAGAGTGAGGAAGCTAATCATTATATATTTAAGTGTACCGTTATCTATTCCCTTTGGCCTCCACTCATTTTTTAAGGAAATTTTGAGTCTTTTGGTAAAATTAAGATGTTACAGCTAGGCAGAATGTCCTATCTTCATTCCTAGTTGTAAAGTTTATTCTAGTCAAGAGCACAAGGCTGAGCACAGTGGCTCACAATTGTAATCCTAGTACTTTGGGAGGCCACGGTAGGAGGATTCTTTGAGGCCAAGAGTTCGAGACCAGCCTGGGCAACATAGTGAGACCCTGACTCTACAAAAAACAAAAAAATTGGCTAGGCATAGTGGCTTGCACCTGTAGTCCCAGCTGCTCAGGAGGTTTAGGTGGAGGATTGCATGAGCCCAGGAGTTCAAGGTTACAATGAGTTGTGATTGGGCCACTGCAATCCAGCCTGGGTGACAAAGTGAGACCCTCATCTCTTTAAAAAAAAAAAAAAAAAAATCAACAACACAAAAACATTTATCTTGGTGCTTTCTGCTGCTTATGCTTTATATGAAGGGTTTTCTTGAAATATAAGGTCCATTTCTTCCCTGCCCAGGGAAGGGTATTGCTTTTAATGACTTTAAAAGAGAAAAAAGTGACATTTAATGACTTAAAGGGTAAAAGTGAATGTACTAAGATTTTATAAGACTAGAGATGTTCATGTGAGCTCTAAATGTGTGCTCAAGTATGTGTTTGCAATAGTGAAGAAATCGACTTATGCTATATTATTATATAGCTGTTTGACTTCTCAACAGAAGTTAGGGGAAATGTTGCAGGGGAACTTTCAAACACAGAAATGCAAAGTGAATTTTTTTATAAGCATGTATTCATGGATGACTTCTGTGATCCTTAAAAAGATTTATAAAGAAAAAAGAGCGGTCGATTCTAAATACAATGCCCAATAATAGTTATCACTCACAGTGCTATGCTCTGAACACTGTTCAAATGTTTTACATAAATTGAACCTTTTAAAACAATGACAACCCTTTAAGGTAACAAGTACTACTACTATTATTGTTATTGACTTTAGCTACTGCTTCCTACCTTTTTAATATGTCACTTCCATTGTCAGTTTTGAAAAATCAGTATTTTGGTTTTGTTTTTCAGTTTGGCACTTTATGCTACCAAATCTCACAAATTAGAATGTAAGTCATAGAAAGGAGGTAGGTTAGAATTTGTGGTTAATATTTTGATTTTTGTCTTTTAGAAATTGGAGATATTGCTGGTGTTGCTGATGTTACAATCAGACAGTCCTACAGGCTAATCTATCCTCGAGCCCCAGATCTGTTCCCTACAGACTTCAAATTTGACACCCCAGTGGACAAACTACCACAGCTATAAATTAAGGTGGTTAATGTCAAACTCTTATGAACGTGGAACTTTGCCTGTTGTACATATAGCCTGTACAAAGTGCTGGTTTGAGCCTATAATGAGAAAAAAACACGTGGTACGCATTCCAGGGCTAAATATTATTGCTTGGCATTCTGTATGTATATAGTAGTGAAACATATTTAATGATTTAAATTTCTTATTGAATTTGCTTTCTTTTGTAGCAATCTAGGAAACTGTATTTTGGATGATATCTGAAATTATGTAATTCTTGAATAAAACATTTTCAAAACTAAAGTTTTTGTTATAATTACATGTTATATAAAATTTATGGTATATAATTACAAATGCAAATATTACAGCTAATAAAGTTGATAGAGGTCCCTGTTTTTCATTGTTTTTCTTTTTATATATTTGTTTATTTTAATAAAGTTGTGGAAATAGCAAAAACTTTTGAGAGCCATTATTAACATCAACAACATATTTAGTTTGCAGTTTGAAAGGATGTGTATATGAGGTTCATTAAGATATATATATTAACGCATTAACTGCCATGTGAGTTGTATTTAACTCATGTTAGTTTTTAGCCTGGGGCCTCATGAAGCAAAACTCTGCAGTTGGTTTGTGAAAATCTTGTTGATGTTCTTATTGTTACAATTAATATTGACAAGTTCTAAAAATGTGGATTAAATGAATAGAAGTCAGTAAATTTTTTCATTAAATTTTTCATTAAATTAGAAAGGATCATTTTGTTTTCAAAGGTTTTATTCTATTTTTGTAATAAAACACCGTGGCCCCAAGGAAAAAAAATTTTTCTACTGTAGCAGTCAATGTGTTAAAAAGCAAACAAACAGTGATGTGCCTGGACCTTGAAAGGCACCACCTCGAGAGAGATTAAAATGTTTGTGTGTTTTTGTCAGCTTATTGAGCAGAGATGATGATGCTGGTAAAAAATATAACAAGAGCAGATCAACGTGGATGTTAACATTTCATTTTATAGATTCTACATATCTATAATTCTTTTTTATTCTTTGTTGGGATACTCATAGGTTAAAAAGTATTTAGAATGGAGATAACTGGTCCCTGGAGTTTCTAGGAACTTTTTATTTTTATTTTTATTTTTTGAGACAGAGTGTTGCTCTGTTGCCCAGGCTAGAGTGCTGTGGTGTCAGCCTAGCTCACAGCAACCTCAAACTCCTGGGCTCAAGCAATCATCCTGCCTCAGCCTCCCAAATAGCTGGGACTACAGGTGTGTGCCACCACACCCAGATAATTTTTTCTATTTTTAGTTGCTTGCCTAATTCTATTTTTTAGTAAAGACAGCATCTCACTCTTGCTCAGGCTGGTCTCAAACTCCTGACCTCAAGCAAGCCTCTTGCCTTGACCTCCCAAAGTGCTAGGGTTAGAGGCATGAGCCACCACAACCAGCCTCCAGGAACTTTTTAAATCAGCACCCCTAGTTGATTCTGAGTATTTAGGTATTTTGCTTATCACTCTTTGGGTAACAGTGACTTAGGGTCTTTTGACTGCAGGCACTGTAAGAGAAAACCAAAATTTTGCTCTTTTTATCGCGTGGGTAGTTTGTACAGGGGACTTGAATCCATACTAGACATCACCACTGTAAACTACACTGCTGTGAAAACAGATGTCGGGGTTCTTAACACATCTGTCCTTCTAATCTAGTACTAACCTTACGATCTCCTGTTGTGGCCTGGTGGGCAGGTTCAGACTCTGGTCCACAGTGGGGCTTTCCCCTTCCGAAGATCAGACCTCAGACCTCAGACCTCCGACCTCCACTGTCATCCTGTTGACCATGGAAGAGGGATAAGTATTGGCACGGTGAAGACAAATGGTATTTTCCCTTGAACAAAATGTAGGACGCTTGCTTTCCCAGTACTGTTTAAACCTGGGGCAGAATGCCAGAGAAATGAACACAAGGATGTTATCATGCAAATACAGGATTGCAAGTCTAGTGAAGAAATTTATACTCCAAGCAGGTAGAACCAGTCTCACCCAGAGTGAGTCCTAGAAAGAAGGAATCTTCAGTCGTATCTCCCTCCTGCTCACATCTTTGGTCCACGGCCCCACACGTCCCTGTGTCCACACGTGGCAGAAAGCAGCAGTGGGGAGCTCCCAGGTTCTGGTGACCAGGTAACCTGCTGTGCAGTGGAGACTGCAAGCTGCAACCACATAACTAGATCTTTTTGCCGTTACCAAAGGTCATACATACACATTATAGAAAATTTAGAAAATAACGTAATGGAAACACCCTTAAGTCATGCAGAAATAACCATTATTTTGGGTTTTTTTTTCAACTTTATGCTGTGTGTTATTTAAATATAGTTGACTCAGGTATAGTAATATTTGTTTGGTCTTTTCCTGGTTAAAAAATATATTGGGTATCTAGGAAAACACAGAAAAAGGGAAAAAGTAAAAATCTAGCCCCTGCCACTCATATGTCAACATTTGGTCAACTTTTTGTTTTCTATACATTTATAAAGCTTGGATCAGGAAAATTGACTTTAAAGATTAATCTGGGGGCAGGAAGTATGTTTGCTTTTTTGAGAACTGGGGCTTACATTCTTATAGGTATTTCTTGAAAGTAAAGGAATTAAAATACTAGTTTTTCTAAATTCTCCATAAACCAGCCATATGGTTAAATCAACAATTCCAGATACTGCAATAATGAAAAATGCCTGTTCAAAGGGTAAGTAGTGGCAGTGTGACCTATTCTTTTCCTCTCACCCTTGGCCTCATAGTCTGAGTGTTCTTGGAAGGGACAGATGTGGTTGGAATTGGATCTATTGTCAGTGACCCTTTAGGGGAGTCATTTAATCTGACTACTGGAACATTTTCAATTTCAGCAGAGAAGTGAGCATCCGCACCAATTCCATGTTTGGGGCTTGGGTCCCTCAGGCATCCTCCACGTGATCAGGACCTACGCCTTATTCGTTCATTTCTTCTACGACTGACATCGTTTAAATATAAATTGTGGCTTATGGTTGGATGATTTTCTACTAAAATCCACTCCAGATGTGGAGTGTTCATTCACAATCTTAATTTAGTATAGAAAAATTATTAATACTTAAAAATTCAACAAGTTATGGCTGAGCCCTACTTACAATGAAAGGAATTTGACATACTTTGGAAACATACATTGTAACCAGTGATTCAACATGACTTACCTCTTGAGGTATGGAAAACATTAAGTGGATACCCACCTCACTGAGAGATGATGGTATTTAGAACTTTAACCCAGCTTCTGTTTGGGCCTACATTTTAGCGAGTAGTAGTAGTGCGCTGTGCAAGATAATTTCTATGAAGACAAAGTGGATCCATCTTGTGCATGCTAGCATTTTTAAAGTTGAAATCTTCGTTAATATGGCTCCTTCCATCTGGGTATTTAAAACAAAGACTGGGAGCCACTTTAATCGATCATCTCTGCTATGAACTCTTGAGAGTTCAAGAATTTGATTGCAAGTTTGATGGAATCTGAATTTCAGTGCTCTGGTCCAGTGTTCCCATTTTGTGCATTAGAGAATCCTAGAGAAATCAAAAAATCCACACAAGTTCACTTAGTAGCAGAGATGGGACTAACTGAGGTCTCAATCACTCAATCCAGTGCTCTTTCCACTAAATCATACCACTGAAGCTCATTTCACAGGAGGTTGCCTTAGGATCGACTTTAGTTGTACCCTTCAAATAGGATTCCATTCAACTACTGAAGAGAATGTTTAAATGAAAAACTTGTATTTGTCTTGTTGAAGAAAGCTTTTGACAATTTTTAAATTATTTTTAAATCAGCCCAGGTGACAAGGAGTTAATGGCTAGAAATTTAGGCCTTCCTCCAAACCAAATGCTTCTTAAACTGGGTGCCTCTTGATAGTAAGCCTCGTGTGCAAAGCAACAAATGTACTTTACCCATGGTTGTCTTTGGTTCCTGAGCTAATTTTGTATCACAGGTGCAAGATTTACTTTAATTATCAAGATGAACAGCTGCGGGGGTCAGCCTATTACCCATATGGTCCTAATCCAGCCAACAGGCCTCTGTGCCCCATGCCAATATTTCTAATTGTCAGTGGCCCTGACTTTTCCTGTTGCTGGAGTTTTAATCTCATCTGCCAATTGTGGAGCTACTGAATGATTCCCTGGTCCCCCAAACACCACCTCTCCTAGATATTTACACACACACACAGTCCCTTCTCCAGGATCTCGACTGCAAGGCCTCACTGCAACAGCACCATCAGCTGGTCTCTAGGCCACAGAGGCCCCAGCATCTTTCACAAGCACAAACTTCCACTCGTAACCCTAAGTGGCATTTCTCTGATGTGGGTAGGGAGCAGGGGTGGATATTTAAACTGCCATTTCAGGAGGCTCAAGCTTGCATTTGGTATAAGAGGAGGGAAAAGGTGACTCTGAGAGGAAAAAGTTTTCCCCCTACTCGCACACCGTTCAGCACAATACTTCTGACACCATAGGCATAAGGGTATTTCCTCCCACACCAAGCAATTCTCCAGCAGACACTAGCTGGGTGTCCTATCATTCAACTCAATTCTGACCCTATCTACTCAGAGATAGTGTCAGATCCCACAGGTTAAGGGCTCAGTCCCTCAAGAACTGTCCCTCTGCCACTTCAGACACCAGTCACAAGTAGTACATCGTCATCTATACTTTCTGCTATAAACTGGGGCTCACTGTTCGCTTCTTAGGGTCCATTAATTTGGTAAAGCAGCTCACAGAACCTGAACACACATTTACTCATTTATTATAAAAGACGTTATAAAGGATACAGATGACCAGCCCGACAAAGAGATGCACAGGGCAAGGCACGTGGGAGGGTTTGCCAAGCTTTCATGCTCTGGGCACACCACCCTTCAGGAACCTCCATGTGTTCAGCTATATGGAAGCTCTCTGAACCCTCTCCTTTTGGGGTTTTATGGAGACTTCATTATATAGGACATGATGGATTGATTGCATCACTGGCCATTGGTATCAACTCAACCTTTAGCACCTGTAGACCTTGGTGGTGGGACTAAAGCCCTTAATCACATGGTTGGTTCCCCTGCCAACCATCCCCCATCTGAGGCTATCTGGGAGCCTGCCAAGAATCACCCTATTAGAACAATAGATGCGTCTATCACCCAGAAAATTCCAAGGGATTTAGTAGCTGTGTCAGACTCTCTGATCATTCAAGAAATTATTAATACAAAGATCCTACCCACGTATCAATCTAAATACCAAGACCTCTGGGAAGTCTTCTCTGATTCCCAGCCTGGGTTTCTGATGTACTTGTTTGAAGGACAAGAGCACCTTGCCCTTCCCTTAGAAGACACTTGATCACACTGTAATCTCATTGCCAAGTGACTTACATGAACGTCCAGTGGACTGCAGGATCTATGGAGGGAATGACCTTGTCTTTCCTGTCGTGTCTGCATCAAGCACAAAGTCTAGGGACCAATAATTAGGATCAGTGTTTACTGAATGAATAAACATCAGACTTTAATTTCAAATGCTGGTCAAGCAATATATAACAAGACAATATTCCTCCTTTGGTCAAAGTCACAATTGATTTTTTTTCTACTTTTGATATTATAAAACTTAACTGTAAAGAAAGTTCTTTGAACCATGTTTCTCTTAGAAACTTGACTAATATAATAAAGAGGGTTTGTTTTGGGGGTAGGAAACCACACTGGAGTATAAGCTTATGACTAAAACTTAATTCAGTTATAGATCAAATGGTAAAGCTTGAAAATGTTTAGATTTATTTTCCTATTCTATGAAAGTTTCTAGAACAGAGGAAGTAGAACCTAGTTAAAAAGAGAAATGTCAATTGTTATTCTGAAGATGGCACTGGAACTATTTCTAAGAAGAAAAAAAATGATCTGATTTGGGAAAAGTCCACCTTGTATTGTCTGAAACAGTGATATGAAATAAAAATAATTTCTTTAAATTCTTTTATTTTAGCTAAGTGTGGTGGCTCACGCCTGTAATCCCAGCACTTTGGGAGGCCAAGGTGGGAGTATCTCTTGAGGCCAGGAGTTCAAGACAAGCGTGGGCAACATAGCAAGACTACAGTCTCTTAAAAAAAAATAGCTGGGCATGGTGGCATGCACTATAGTCCCAGCTACTTGGGAGGCTGAGGCAGGAGGATCACTTGAGCCCAGGAGTTTGAGGTTACAGTGAGCAGTGATCATGCCATTGCATTCCAGCCTGGGTAACAGAGCAAGACCCTCTCTCTCTCTCTCTCTCTCTCTCTATATATATATATATATATATAGAGAGAGAGAGAGAGAGAGAGAGAGAGTTGTCTTTGGTTTAAAACTGAAAATACAGTTCAATTTCCTGAAACAAAATTAAAAAAAATATTGGGACAAGGGAACAAGGGCTAATAAAAGCAACTTTTAGAATGATTTACAGATTCTAAATTCAATCTGCAGAATACAGTATAATTATCACAGCATGTAAATTTAAACATGGAGAAAATGTTTCTGATCACATTCTAAAGAGAAATAGAAGGAAAAATTTACAGCCCAAACAAAGGATTTGTAGGTCAGTGGGGAACCAGCAAGTTAGAGGAATAACCATTGAACTGAGGGAAGAAACCCTAGCAATATGCCTGAGAAAAGTCACAATCTCTCTGAGCCCAATTCTCTCATTTGTAGGATGAAGTAGTTGAACTAGGTAACAGTAACCACTAATACTTTCCAGCAAATAGTGTGAATGGGCCTGCTCAACATATAGTCCAACCTCCCTCTAGTATTCTTTCCTAAACAGCAGAGACTGAGAAAAAAAATCACAGAGTTCTTTAAAGCTGAATTTTTAGATGTAAATTAAGTACTTACCAATTAGATGCACCGACATGGCACTTAAATGTAAAAAGGAGTTGAGTAGTGGAGGGCACGTGGCATCTGTTTTGGTGGTATATATCATGTAGCAAAAGCAGGGGCAGCCTCCAGTTTCTCCAGGCAATTGCCAGGTTGTGGCACAAGCAGCAACTCCTTCTTGGCCCAGTCCTGCACGGGGCTTTGGATGTCAGTCCTTGAAACTAAATCTGGGGTCTGTTTCTTCAGTCCACCCAGTGATTCTGTTAATACCTAAAACTAAATCGTTTTTAGAGGGAATTCTGTCTTCTGCGACTCCTGAACAGTACGAGGGGGAAAGGCAGATCAAAGTGACGGAAGCCCAGTGGCTCAGCCACTCCTGTGGCGCAGGGCCCTGTCCCGGGTAGTGGCCTGCGGCTGGAGCCAGGACCAGCCCTGGACCAGGCTGCCTGACCCCCCGTGCTGTGTGCAGCCTGCACAGCGGCCCTCCAAGGGAAGCCCAGAGTCCGACACAGCAGCGCATACTGATCCCAGGTTTGACATTGGTATGATGGTTTCACTTTTGAGGCAAGAAAATGCAAGAGACATTTTGTGATCAAGGTTCCTCCAGAAATGAAACATACAGATTATTTTGTGATGGGTAGTGGAACTTGCACCCCACACTTACAAGCCATGACTTACTACATTGTGCAAATGTACAATTACCTGAAATGTCACGTTAAGATGGAAGGGAAGGACACTGATGACTGGTGGATTCTGGCAGCATGCTGATTCATTTGATGCTTCCAGAAACCCAAGAGATCTATGAATTAGAGACAGTATAGACCTTGTGTTCTTAACAATGACCAGTTAGCTCAGCACCTGAGAAGTTACCTGAAGATTTCTTTATTAGAATAGAAGATGACACTTCATCCCTGACTCCAGTGGAGTTCAAATGTGAACAAAATTATATGAACTGCTTTAGTTAAAAAAAGAAAAAAAAGAGTGAGGCCTATTGAGCAGGAACTTCAGAACTCAATCCTTTAGAGATTGGACTGAAATTCACTTACTTCATCCAAAAGAGCCCTGGGTTTGACGAGCCCAGAATGGTGGATGAGAAAGCCCTACACACCTCTCGCGGTGTTCAGATTGCTAGAAATTCTTGGAGGTCTACTATGTGGTTTACAAGCAGCTTGGCAGAGGAAAAATTACTGAGATTAATTTTTTCAAATAACTTCAAATTTGTGAAAGGTCAAAGTAGCTATTCTTTCCATAGAAATCCTACTCTTATTAATAATTACATTCTTAAATGTTTCCCGCATAGTTCACAGATTGTGTTAGTCAAATAAGGTGATAAAGTGTTTTGATATCATTTCATGTTGTTTGGTTTTGGTTAGCTTGCATTTTTTATGATTTTTATTGTGTTATCTTATATCCGTATTTCCCAAGAAATAAATGACTCAAAAGTGGCTCAATGAAAAGCATGAAAAGGCAAATGCCACAAGTTAGCATAATGCTGTCCATGACAGTAACAGTGAGCTAGATTCCCTCGGGAATCCAAAACATGGATCTGAATTCTAGGACAAGTAAATCTGTGAGTGTGACAATTTTGCATAAACAGCTAAAAAGAGCAATTAGGAACTGTGAAAACAATCACCAGAAAAGTGGACTTTTTAGGACCACTGATCCATTCACCCAAAGCATGAAGGTATTAATAGTAGCATAAAGGCTTCTAAACTTTCATGCAATTTTCAAAAAATGTAGTGATTTCCTTAATAAACTGATCAAATTTTTCTAGAACCAGTCAAAAATATTACTTTCTAGTATGTAATTGAGCCACCAGATCAGACCCTTGAAAATGAGGGCATTTAATGGCAAAGGTCTGAGACCTGCAAATATGAAATGGGGATAAGCTGAGACAGAAGCCTGTGACGTGCCATTTAAATTGGAGGCCTCAGCGTGATCACAGGATTTTTAGAAAGGTTTCATTCTGTCAACTGGAAGGGTCTAGAAGCCATGATTTCACAACAGCAACCAGATTATAATTTCTAAATACCCTTTCTCCACTAAAAAACAAATGATTAATTCCAGGTTTGCAGGGAACAGCACAGAGTGAGCCTGGAACATCTTGTAGTGCAAGAAAGCAAGGAGGTACTTAAAGGCCAATGAGGTCAAATTTTGGAACAATCTAAGCATCCAAGAAAAAAATATTAATTTTGGAACAATCTAAGCATCCAAGAAAAAAATATTAATAGTGATGGATTATAGTACAATGAATTAAAAAATCCATCCCTCACACTAATACTCAACAACAACAAAAAAGCAAAAACAAAACAAAACACTGAGGGAAAGGAGAAAAAGGGAAAGCTTAAAAAAAAAAAAACCCAATGACATAAGTATGGCTGCTAATCAATGTAGAAGGAATACCAGGGTCAGAAAATTATTTTGTGACTCTCAATGTAATAACTTATTCAGATGAGGATAATCAACTGGGAGTACAAAACCACTGGGAAGAAGGTTTTGGGGAAATAGAATATTTAAATAATCTCAAGTATTATCTCACAGATTCTTTATTATTAAATAGTTACAAAGGGAAAATATATTTTTACAAAGAGAGATCTGATGATTCACCTTAACCATGTGATCAAACTTAGACCAATGAAAGTGGAAAAATTTGGTATTACGTATCTCCTGATGCAATGCAATAAGAAGTATGCAACACCACTGACGTAATATTCCTGAAAAAAAGTTTTAGCTTTTATCTATCTTCATCTTATCTTTGGTGGGAGTTGACTATTGACTGGTCTAATTTAAAATCAATTTAAATGAATGGTTTGTGGTGTAGCAGACAAACCACGGGGTGAGGGGTTATAGTCTTGGCTCTGCCACTTACTTAGCAGCTGTGTGAGCCAGGATGTGTCGCTTTACCCACTTCATGAGGATTAAATGAGATTACATGTGCGAGACTATTTAAATTACAAAATATTACTACTGCACTTCTAAAAGGGGAGAAATTTGGTAATACTATTTTTTTTTGGAGACACCGTCTCACTCTGTTGCCCAGGCTAGAGTGCTGTGGCATCGGCCGGCTCAAGTGATCCTCCTGCCTCAGCCTCCTGAGTAGCTGGGATTACAGGTATGTGCCACCCACCATGCCCAGCTAATTTTTTCTATATATTTTTTAGTTGTCCAGCCGATTTCTTTCTATTTTTTTAGTAGAAATGGGGTCTCGTTCTTGCTCAGGCTGGTCTCGAACTCCTGAGCTCAAACAATCCACCTGCCTTGGCCTTCCAGAGTGCTAGGATTACAGGCGTCAGCCACCACGCCTGGCCTGGTAATACTATTAATACAAGCAGGCAATGACCAGAGAACTGATTAATATGGAATGAGAAGCTAGTAAAATAGATCTGAGTAGAAAAACAGGCAAGGTCTAAAAAGTCAGCAAAAGTAGGAGCACTTGAACTGCACTAGAAAGCCTGGTGCCAAGATGGCATTCCCGATATCTTGGATTTCTGGCTCTCTGTTTATGTTTATGCCTGGGAGAGACACAGTTACTTGAACGGAGGAGGGGTGTTTTACAGATTACTCCACAAAATTGTATTACCGTGACAATACCAAATAGGTATCTAATCTACACAAATGCAACTATA
This sequence comes from Lemur catta, assembly GCF_020740605.2. NCBI lineage: Eukaryota > Metazoa > Chordata > Mammalia > Primates > Lemuridae > Lemur > Lemur catta. The sequence continues at coordinate 56,425,997 of NC_059130.1, forward strand.
CCTACATGGCACGAGCATGCACACAACAGAGAAAGAGAAATAATTTAAATAGTGTAACTGGTCTTACCTCTTATTCGAATGAATCTTATCTTTCAGCATGAGCATGACCAGGTAGCGAGTTTACTGTCCCTCAGGTGGTCTCAATTTCTTCATGTCTTTAAGTATTCACATCTCACTGTGTTAAGTGATTCTGGTACTTAAAGTTACAAACAAGATATTGAATTTATGATTCGAAGACATTAAAAAGCAAATGCGCGCCTATAGTTGGTAACACACTGTAAGAAAATGAGCTTTTCAAATTTTAAACTTTCTTCTAAGAAGGCAAAGTTGACTGTATTTTTATGGATAAGTTAAAGAATTTCAAGGAGAATTATGATTATACGCAATTTTTGCTTTACTTAATTTTAAATGAGTTTTATTGCAAAAACTAAACTGAATTTTAGTTATATGCAAATTCTCACATGGTGAACTACTCCAAACGATGCTGAATTAAGGAAATGTTACTGTATAGTTTTTCTGATCTCTTTTGGTATGGACTGCTTCACAAAAAGTTAGAGTTTACAATTATATAAAAACATTAGTACGCTAGTCCGACAACTTCTTTATAATTTTAACTCTTCTGCTGATTTGAACAAGACGTATTATTATAAAGCAGATCATATATAGGGATAAGTAATAAATTTTGTCTATTTCCTGGAAAGAAAATGGCCTTTTCTTTAGCATATGGTGGATAGCTTTGCTTCCTTATAATGACTTTTAATAATTAGCATGCTGAAATCCACATTCTCATCATTTTTATTACTTTAGCAACAAAGTCAGCTGTTATGTGTGTACAATTTCCACATAAATGTTATAAATGTGAAACTGTTTGAAGTTCGATATTGAAATCAAAGTGATTTTTTAAAACTTTAATTTTAATTTGAGACTTGTCTTGTAAGCATCAGCATTGCCTGGAAACGTACCAGAAATGTAAATTCTCAGGCCCTATCTTTCGAATCAGAAACTGGGGATTAGGCCTGTGTGTTTTAACAAGTCCTCTAAGTGATTTTGATACATGCTGAAGTTTGAGAACCATTAGGCTAGGGAAATTTTGTAAGGGCCCACTTCATAATAGTTGTTTGAATGCAGAGATAGTCTTAACAGAGGTTAGAGTTGAGGCTTTAACAGGGTTGTACAAAGAAATGAGAGACGAGCAGGGAGCTGAGGGTATATGCAAGAGAGTCATGATAGGTATGGGAATGAAAGCTGAAAAAAAAAGTGAGGACTCAAGAGGGTGAGGAGTTTATTATTTATTTGTTGTTAATATATTGAAGACTGGTAAAATACTAACAATAACTTATATTCAACAATGTACTTCTTTTTTAACATTCCCTTGTTTAATGAAGTTTTATTACATTTGTATTTGTTTTAGTTTAGTTTTTAAACTTTTAAAAAGGATATCACGCTGTATGTAGTTTTATGATTCATTTTTTTCACACATTTTGTTATTTTGTACTGTTCCCTGTAGCTGCAGGTGAATAATTTTCATTGCTCTATAATATTTCATGGGATAAATATACCATATTGTATTAAACCATTCTCTTCTATTGATGAGTATTTGATCCCAGTTTTTGCTATACAAACAGTACTATGAACATTCTTGTTCTTGACACCTGGAGAACATGCATGAACTTCTTTGGATTACAGTACTCAAGTGAAATTGCTAGGTGCCAAAGTATGCATATGTTCAAGCTTTACAAGATAATAGCAAATTGTTTTCCCAAAGTAGTCATTTCTTTACACTCCCACAGCAATTTTAAGGGAGCTCATTGTTCCACTACAGCTCTACAACTTGATATGGTCAGAATTTTAAATTTTGCCAACTGAACAGATGTAAAATTGTATCTTAATGTGGTCTTGATTTGTAGTTCGCTGGTTACTGTTTAGATTGTGGATGTTTACTACTGTCCAAGTGAACTGTCCATTTATATCTTTTGACCTTTTCCACTGTTCTTTTTCTTGAGTTTTAAATGTTAGTTATATTAATTTTCTTTAATACACATAATGGAAATTATCTTCTTCCAGTTTGTGCCTTGTTTTTTTTAACTTTCTTTGTGGCGTCTTTTGATGAATACAATTTCTTAATTTTATTATAGTTGAATTTATCAATCTTTCTCATATTTTAGTACTTTATTCTCCTATGTATATATTCTCAATGTTTTAAGTTTTGCCTTTGACATTTCATGTTTAATCCATTTGAAATTTTATGTATGGTGTGGCAGAGGAATTCAAATTCTTTTCCATTTCCATATGGATGATTTTCCTAACTCTATTTATGGAACATTTTTTTCTTTCTCCACGGAATTACGTCACTTCTTTTATATATTAAAGTTCCAGATATGTGCGGGTCTGTTCCTTGACTCTCTACAGTCCTATTTGTGATATATGCCACAGCTACACCTTCATAAGTCTTATGTATATTTATAAATTACATAATTTTCATATAATTATTATAATTAATAATGTGTAAATTATATTACTATACAATATTTATATCAAGTATTAGACTTAATATAATTTTGTGTATTATATATTACATATTACAATAATTACTTAGTAATAATTATACTTAAATATTACTAAATATAGTAATAATTATTACTATAATTAATAAAGTGATTATGTATAAGTTATATAAGTAATATGATTACTACAATAGTTGCTGTATTATTGATCATAAGTCTTGGTGTCTGGTAGGGAAAATTCTCTCTCCTCTTTTCTTCTTTGAGAATTTCTTAACTACCCTTTAAGACTCTTTGCTCTTCTATATACAAATTTTAGAATGACTTTGTAAAGTTCCACAAAAAATTATTGGCTTTCTGATTAGGGTTGCATAGAATCTACAGAGCAATTTGAGGAAATGTCATAGATGGGTATTTCTACATTTACTCAGGTCTTCTTTAATGTCTCCCTGTAAAGATTTTTTGTTTATAGATCTTGTACATCTTTTCTTATATTTATTTCAAGGTAACATAGGTTTGTTGCTATTGTAGAAGTTGTGTTTTTAGAATATTTTGTACTCTAGTTTTCAATGATGGCGCATACACGTCAACAACTTCTGTGTCTTCATCTTACATCCAGCATCTTGGATAAACTATTATTGTTAGCAAATTGTAGTCTTTAGAGTTTTCTAAGTAGACAATCCTATCATCTGCAAATAGCCAATTTATTTCCTCCTTTGAATCCTTATGCCACTGAAAGTAGCAGAATACAATGTTAAAGAAGTATAATGACAGGCGTCCTAGTCCTATTCCCAATTTTAAAGGGAATGCTTCCAGTATTTCCTCATATGGGATGATATGATTGGTTTTAGTATTTTTGTGTGTTTTAATATAGATACCGTTTATCAGGTTAAAGAAATTCCCTTTTGTTTTCTTTAAATCAAGAATGAGATCAGCTTTTTCTTAATGTATTACTTGTTCTCCTGAATCTGTTAATATGGCAAATGACAACTATAGACTTTCTAGTATGAAGCCACCCTTGCATTCCTGGCATAAGACCAATTTAATAATAAAATAGTGTCTTTTTCAAACATCACAGAAATCTGATTTGTTAATACTTTAATATTTCTGCATTAGTGAGGAAAATTTGCTAGTAATGTACTGTCCGTGTCTATTTCATTATGTAGATTATACTGATTTCATACAACAATTTTGACTTTTTCCCATTATCTCAAAAACTTTCTACAAGGATGAAATAATCTGTTCCTTGAAAATTTGGGTCTGGTCTGAGTGCAGTGGTGTTTACAACTAATCAATGACAACCAGTTATAGATTCCTTTGTACCTTCTCCACTCCCAGTGCTTCACTTGACTAACCTAAAAAAAAAAAAGAAAGAAAATTTGGAAGAATTCACTTGTAAAAGAATCTGAACCCAGTGTTTTCTTTGTGGACTTTTAGACTTAATTTCTTTAATAATTGAGATTATTTAGTTTTATAATTTCTTCTTAGATTGAGATTATTGTATTTTGCAAGAAATAGCTCCATTATTTTAAGTTTTTAAATTTATTTGTGGTAATGTTATTGATAGTATTCTTTTTATTTTAAAAAATCTTTGGTGTATTTGTATTTTCATTTATAACAGTACATATGCCTTCTCTTATTTTTATCTTTTCAGAGCTTTGTCTATTCTGTTAGCATTTTCAAGGAAGAAGCCATCTTTTCTATTTTAGTGTCTATTTTTATTGTTTACTTTGGGTTTATTCTGTTGTTCTAACTTCTTAAGCTGAGCATTTTGATAAATTTTTAATCTTCCTTTTCCTAGTAAGCATTTAATTTATAAGACTCCCTGGAAGCACTAGTTTTGCTGCATCCCTCAAGTATTGATATGTAGTGTTTTTACAATTATCCAGTTCTTAATATTTAGTTACTGCTATGATTTCTTCCTTTGACTCATCATTTAGAGGATTTTAAAAAAGCTTCACATACACACACACACACACACACACACACACACATATATATGTAATTTCTAACCAGTTAGGAAATGTAATTTGTGTAACTATACTTTGTAATTTTCTGTGATTTGTTTTATGGCTCAATTTTTATAAGCACATATGGAGATGTGTGCTTAAAAAGAAGGTAGAGTCTTAATTGCTGGATGCAGAATTCTGTATTAAGTCCATTAGAACAAACTTGATGTTGTTCAAACATTCTATATCTTTGCTGATCTTAAAAAGTTTGTTAACCTATTAATAATGGAAGTTGAAATCTGCTACCACAGGTTAATAAGCATCCCTAATCTGAAAATCCAGAATACTCCAAAATCCAAAAATTCTGAGTGCCAGCATCATGCCGTAAGTGGAAAATTCCACACTTGACCTCCCACCATGGGTCTCTGGCATCCCCAAGGGAAAAAAGACCGTCCCAGACCCCTTCAGCTGTGGTATATCTTTTCCATGTGTGCCCATATTCCCCCCTGCAAGCACGTTCACAAAAGGTAATAAAATGGCACATGTGCAGGCCAACATGACAGTGACAGGCTTCCCATAGTGCCCCCACATGCGGCCAAGGCCAGTGAACATTACTCATTGTGTTGTTCCACTTACTCTCTGCCCTGTGGTGTAAAGATATTGCCAAAAACGCCAAAAGGCCTGCAGATACCCCTTAGGTAACAGTGATAAGAAAAAACAGCAGCATTTAGGTTTATCTGTAACACAGAAAGTCAAGCAGTTGGAGAAACTGTACAGCAGAGTCAGTGTTAAACATCTTACAGAAGAATATGGCGTTGGAATGACTACCATATATGACCTGAAGAAACAGAAGGATAAACTGTTGAAGTTCTATGCTGAAACTGATGAACAGAAGTTAATGAAAAACAGAAAAAACACTGCATAAAGCTAAAAATGATTATCTCAATTGTGTATTGAAAGAGTAAATCCATAAAACAAGCAAAGATCTATCGCGATGAACTGAAAATTGAAGAGAACTGTGAATATTCAACAGGCTGATTGCAGAAACTTGCATTAAATCTTTAAAGATCAGTGGTGATAAAGCATCTGCTGATCACAAAGCAGCAGAGAAATTCACTGATGGGTTTGCCAAGGTCAATGCTGAAGAAAATCTAATGTTAGAACAAGTCTATAATGCAGATGAAACATAATTATTTTGGTGTTATTGCCCCCAGAAAGACACTGACTACAGCGGGTGAGAGACAGCTCCTGCAGGAATTAAGGATGCCAAGGATAAAATAACTGCTGGGATGTGCTAATGCAATAGGCACACGTAAGTGTAAACTTCCTGTTTTCAAGGAATGACTTTCTTCCCAGACCATAATATTATGCTAACAAAAAGGTATGGATCACCAGGGACATCTTTTCTGATTGGTTTCACAAACATTTTGTACCGGGCAGTTTGTGCGCACTGCAGGAAGCTAAACTGGATGATGACTACAAGATCTTGTTATTCCTTGCCAACTGTTCTGCTCATGCTTCAGCTGAAATTCTCATTGAAAATGTTTATGCCATGTACTTTCCCCCAAATGTTACTTCATTAATTCAGCCATGTGATCAGGGAATCCTTAGATCAATGAAGAATAAATAGAAAAACACTTTCTTGAACAGCATGCTAGCAGCAGTGAACAGAGTCAAGGGTGTGGAAGTCTTTCAAAAGAAGTTTAGCGTAAAGGATACTAAATATGCTGCTGCTAATACTTGCAACACGGTGATTAAAGACACAGTTGTGCATGCCTGGCACAACCTCTGGCCTGTGACTATGTTCAGTGTTGATAAGGTGGTGACTTTGAAAGATTCTGTATGTCAAGAGAGAAAAAAATGTCTGACCTCCCTACATACGCAAAAAATACACCTTCACAGACTGTTAAGATGAAAAAAGTAAATATTGAAGAAGTTTCTTTAACATCAATAAGGCTCCAGTTGTTCACTTACTTACCAATGGTGAAATAGCCAAAATGGTTCTGAATCAAGGTGACTGTGATAATAGTGATGATAAAATTGTGTGATGGGCTTACTGAAGGACTAGAAAGCAGTGTGCATTTATAACAGAACAAGAACTCATGTCAGTTTATAAAATCAGAGGCACTTCTAAGACAAAAACTGTTGTTAATGAGGCAGATGACTCTGGAGGAAACACTTCAAAAAGCCATCCAGCAGAATGCCTCCGCGTCCCTAGAGAGTTGGCTTCCTGGTCTCTTGACTGCTTCTGATGTTTCTTCTCACTCCTCAAAATGAAATACAGTGTATAGTAACCTTTTAATGAATATACTGCATAGTAAATGCAGATTGAAAGCTTGCCATTGTTGTTGCTGTTGTTTAACAGCTAATGCAGGTATTCCTGTGATGCTACTGCACTGCTTAGTTACCCTGAACACATTATTTTTTCACTGCATTGATGACATATTTTGTACTCTTAAGTACTTGTATGTGAATAAATGTAAGAAAATTACTGCTTACTGGTGGCATATAAATTGAGCGAAGGATGATGGTGATCTCAAACAACCACAGATTGTCAATATGGGTGGCTGAGATAGTGACACATTTGCTTTCTAATGGTTCAGTGTACACCAATTTTAATATTTTGAAAAAATATATAAAATTACCTTCAGACTATGTGTATAAGGTGCATATGAAACCAAGTGAATTTCATGTTTAGGCTTGGATCCTATCCCCAAAATATCTATGTATATGCCAATATTCCAAAATTTGCAAAAAATACAAAATCTGAAACACTTCTGGTCCCAAGCATTTCAGATAAGGAATATTCAACCTGCATGACAGGTATTTCCTATTTTTTTCAGGAGCTCCAATTTTTGCCTTACTATTTAGAAGCTATTTTATTAGGTACATACTTAAAATTATCTTCTTGGTGAATTGAATCTTTGTTACATAGAAACCCTCTCTATTCTTGGTGATGCTTAATTTTTTGTGTTTTATCTAAAATCTATTTTGTTTGATATCAGGTGGAGATATCACAGCTTTAACCTGAGTGGATTCTGCATCACAATTTTTCCTCATAGTTTTACTTTCAACTTCTCTATATACTTCTATTTTAGATGTATTTTTTTGCAAATATAATAAAGTCAGATTTTTAAAATTTAATCTGATCAATCCCGCTTTTAACTAGTGAGTTTGCTCCATTTACATTTATTGTGATTTATCTGTATTTCTACTATCTTTTCTTTTGGTTTAAAATTTACACGCACTATACACTTTTCATACACATTTAACTAAACTCTAATCAGTACCCTGACACCTCAAAAATAAAAACGCTAGAGATTACTTTAGCTCTGATCTTCCTATCCTAACTTTCCTCCTACTGCTATCTAGAATTTTGTTGACGTAGAACAGAACAAAACAAAACCCAACAATCCCTTCTTTTCTGTTTGGTTTATTTAGATTTGCCTAGGGGTTTACCACTTTATTTGTTCACAAACTTTTTTTCGTATGTCATTCTCCTGGGATCGTTTTCCTTATTCTCAAAGCACATTCTTTAAAACCATTAGAGTCACACTCTTGATAGTTAAGTCCTCCTCTTTAAAAAATATTATATGCCCTCATTCTTAAAAAAACTTATTTTCTACATAATTCTAGGTTGACATTTGTTTTCCAATACTCAAAAGATAATATTCCACTGCTTCCACTGTTGCAGTTGAGAAGTCAGCTGTTAGTCTTTTGTTTATACACCATTAGTCCCTTTTCTCTGGGTGATTTCAAGATATTCTTTGTCTTTGGTGGTCTGCAGTTTCACAATGGTTCTATGTACAAATTTATATTTATCCTGCTTGGAAAATATTGCACTGCTTGGATATGTTTCATCTCTCAGAAATATGCAGTCATTATGTCTTTAAATATTGCCTTTCATTCCTTCCTCTTGGGTCTCTATGTCATCTTTCCTATCTCTTAACTTCCCTTTTATATTTTCCATTTTCCTTTGATTTATTTGGGATTGATTTTTCAGATGTTTTTTAGTTCTCTCATCTCTTCAATTGTCCAATCTGCTATTTAATCCTTAGTTTCACATTTGAATATTTTTCATTTTTTTGATTTTATAAATACTGGTTAATTTCTTTAAAATTTTCATTTTATATATTTATCCTGGTAATTTTAGGTATATAAATATTTTATACATAGCTATTCTATAATTTACATCCGAGATTCTAATATATGCAATCCTAATTAAGAGGGGATATCTAAGTTTACTATTTCTGTTGGCTCTTATTCAAGGTAACTTGCTATTTCATGTTTAGGGATCTTTGACAGTATATTAATTACTTGATTAAAAATTTTTTTCTTAGGTTTTTTTTTTTTTAAGAGACAGGGTCTTGCTCTGCCCCTTATGCTGGAGTGCAGTGGCATGATCATAGCTTACTGCAGCCTTGAACTCCTGGGTTCCAGCCATCCTCCCCCCTCAGCCTCTCAAGTAGCTGCGATTACAGATGTGAGACACTTCCTGATCTTAATGCATGTAAATTAGATGGTCCCATCCTGGAGCTTTCCTCCAGACAGCATTTACTTCTACTGGCAGGAAAAGAGTGACATGCAAAGCAGAATTTGAGCTCTTCTAGAGGATTTAAGGATAGAATATAAGGCCTGCTGCTATTGCAAGGTTTTTTCATCCTCACATTTGTGTTGCTATAGGAATCTATTCTTGGTAACCCCACTTCTTCTGGGTCCCTGCATTTCCCAAACCAGCTCCCTGCCATTCCAACTTCTATCCTCTCCAACTTCCTGCTGTTCTGGCCTACTCTGTAGACTTGGCTTCTAGCCCTAAATATATTCCTACTTTTGTTCTTGGGCACACTCACCCTAAATCTTGGGTACTGCAGTCCTAATTTGTCCAAACTCCTGCTCAAGTTTGCTTCCTTTGGGGTGAAGGGTTGCCAGAGGCCACTCTTACCTTTAATGAGCCCAGTAACATCTTGAAATTATGTATTTTATCGGAGATCGTGGAGTTTTCACTTAGTCATGATACTAGAGGCAAAAATTAAGCAAGAGTTTTGATGCTCAGAAGTTATTTAAATACTTACCTCTAATTTTATGTGTATACATATAATTTATTTAATAATTTTAAAGTCTCTATCTATAATACTTAGGTATAAAGCCAATATTTCTGAGAAACGCTACACCTCAAAAGATGAGTAAGAATTAAATAAGAATTCTAAATTTTAATTAAGATTATGATCTCTGGATTGGAATTTGCTCCTTTGGGTTTCTCATATTCACTCCTTCAGTTGCTTTGGGAAGACTGGCAGTACCTGCAAAAATTTTGTTAGATTTGAATCTATAAAGCAGCTTTAACCAAGTCAACATATTAACAACAATTTCCATTATGTCCTCATTTATGTTACAGGGAGAGTATGAATAATTTTATATTTCTAAAATATTACATTTGTAATTTTTTTCTAAGATGACTATAAAATGGCTAAAATTGTTTTATTCATTTGCTTCTTAAACAAAAGTACATATAATACTGGTGCTTGCATTTTAATATTAATGCAGGCTGTTCTTCATTTATGAATACTTTGTTGCTTTTTCCCCCCATCTTTCTATTCTCAGTGTCTAGCCACAGGGAGCATTCCATAAATATTCATCAAATAAAAGACGCTACTGACTTTACAGGAGTAGAATACAAACTTTTTCCATTATTTCCAGTGAAGTGGGCGATTTGCTCTGAATTTTCACGGTTTTAGCCTTCCCCAGGACAAAAAGTACTTCCAAGAAGGCTAAATTACTTATTCTTTGAGATTTTGAACACAGAAAAGCAAAAGCATAGTTTAATCAATAGGAAGCCTCTATAAGGAAATAATACTGAAAACCAAAGTTACAAATTTCAAGCTATTTAAACTTTAATTTGTGCATTTGTGGTAATTGTATGACTGCAAAACACTTTTTTCTTAGAACAACATAGTTAAAGGCACATTTCATTTAAATGCATAGTGTACCATTCTAAAATATCTTAATTTCCTTACAAAGTGCTTGAGCAGTCACATACACATACAGTAATAGCAAAATATATGTACACTCTATAAAGCTTAAAATTTTAAATCTGACTAAAATATATATATTTTAAAAACTACAGAAAAAAATTAGTGCTTTCTTCAGCTTAATTGTGAGAATATACCCTGCCCTCTAATTTATTTTAGTGATTGACTTCAATTAAAAAGAATTTCTGTACATGGTGTAGTTACAAAATGCTATGTCAGTTTTTAATGCTAAAAGCCTAATATCTTAGACGTTGCTTTCTTTGCATATTTGAGAACCAGAAAAGGTCAGCGGACTGTACCTCAAAAGTATTTAGTGTTTTATTTTAATGTTGTGTTAACACTGTTTAAATTAAAGCCAGACAATTAAGCTAAGTTCCTCTATTGCCCTTTGCCGAGGAAGTTAACGGGCCTTTCAAAATAACTTTGAACAACATATTGTTCCCTCTTTCTACAAGATTTTCTCTCAAAGGATCTTGGGTAATAACCAATTTGGAAGGTAGTATGAATCATCTCTGGACAATTTTAATCATTCTCAGAGTACAATGATAACATGCCAACACATCCCAGCAAGGCTGAAATATTTATAAATGTTTTTAGCTCAACTCTCCATAAAGCAGTGTGCTTTTTCACGTCTTTCATAAGATTTAAACTTGAACAATTTTTAAGAGATGAGCTCACTGTGATTAAATGGTTTATTCAGAATGGTTAGTTAACAGCTTGCTATTCCTGAGGTAAAATGACCCTAACATGCTAAGTACAGGATCAAAGATGTTATTATTAAACTAAGAAAAAACAATGAAGTCGTGCACTAGGAGGGAAAAATGTGACAAACAGAAAACTATAGGCAAGTGGAAAGTCATGGTTTGCAAAAAGACATCCCCGTAAGAGTATAAAAAGCCACAAACGGATCCTCTGAAGAGTTGTAAAAAGTATTTTGATCAAATTATTTTTGAGACTTTTGAGGTACAGCTTTAGTGTTATAATAATTTTTTATAAAATATAGACTGTTTTATCAAAAATATTTATACATTCTGTTATAATATATTGCTTTTGCCCTCGGTAACTGCCAATATAAAATCTGGACCCAGTGGCCTAAAATATACAAATGCACTTAATGTAAATGCTGGAGTTTGAGGTGTCTGCTTGGCCACTGTACAAAAGTGATGAAGTGGTGAAGTTAAATAATAAGCCTACAACATAGAATACATTACAACTTGCACATATACATGTTCACAGCATGTATACAATGATAATCCCTACGGTTCAAGAAAGTTATAGTTCCCTTCTACAGCAGACACAAAAACAAGATGAATTAGGTTGACAAAGGTAGAATGAATATCAAAAAAGTGGGGTAATCAGTTCACCGATTATGGAAGAAGATACAACAGAACATACTGAGTGTCTAGACTTTGGGAATGCATACAGGTAACACAGTATCTTGGTTCAGGCTGATCAGATGTCCTCATTCTTAACATTTTAAGGAAATGCTGATGTTCCTGTTTGTTTCAGCATTGTTTAATAAACAGAAGAATTGTTTGGCAAGCAGCTCTGTTGGAAAGTTATGAGGCTCTGGTACATGGTTGGTAAAGATAAGGCAATAAAAAGTTTTCTCCCAATAAATATAGAAAATTTATAAAACAAGACATTAATTCATTCTGTTTTTTAAAAAATCAAGCTAAAAAGTGTGCACACACTGCCACTACACTTTTTGATATTACAGTAATTTCCTTAAAAAAATAAGAGCATTTGCCTTATTCAAACAGAATCATACTTCGTGTGAATAGTAATAGCATTCCAAGCCCTTTTTTTCTTTCTGTAAAACATAGTTATTAATTTTCCATCCACTTAAGGCAGGCATATGGCAAAGGTAGGGACTATAAAAGAGTGGTTTTTTTCTTTCTTTTTTTTTAAAATAGACTATTGATCCAAAAGTATTCATTTGCGATGGATTTTCATGGCTGATGTTCATTCAGCTTAAACTCCATGAAACTGTTTCCAGTGCTCAGATTTATGTTGAAAATACATTGAGAAGCCACTTTTCAAGAAGGTATTAGAATGGTACTTTTAAACAAATCTTCATATGTTTTTAAAAAAAACAACTCAGAAGCTATTGGTGGCACAGAAAGCAAATGGAAGGTTGCTTTTAAGAGGTCGTCTTGTGAGTCAGTCTGCTTGGTTTCACAGTGTCTAGTAACTTAACACCAATCAGCAATGTAGTCAAAATCTCTGAACATTTCTTGCTCCTCTTCTGAAAGTATCCTTGGTTCTCGGGGTGGAGTCAGAATAGGTGCTTCTGAGGTAAATTCATCATCAAAATTACTAACATCTTCTCGTCCTCTTATGGTAGGTACAAATGGCGGCTTTACTTTTTTGTCCATCAGAGCACTCCAGTCAATTAGCTGGATCACAAAATATAAAATGACCAGTTTAGTTTCCTACTCTTCATTGCTCTAGTTTCACAAAAAAATTTTAAATATTCATACTTACCCGGAAAAATGGGTGCTTTTTTACATCCTCTGCATCTTTCTCACCAGCTCCAAGGCGCCGCTCAGGATTTCTTCTTAACAGCTAACACAATGTTAAAGTAAAAAAGTCAAAATACAATCAATAAAATAAACTTCATTGATAAGGATTCTCATAACTTTTCAAAGATTTAGATATTTTTTGTTTCTTTGTCTAAACTATGCAACATCTATGAACTGAAAAAAATTTCTAAAGTTCTACTGGGAAATTTCTTTCAATATGAAAATGAAAGTTGTTTTAAAAAAGTTCTTACACTTATTTTAATTCTTACCCTTCTCATTATGGAAATGGCTTCTGTAGATAAGAACCTTGGATACCTTACTTCATCATTTACAATACTGTCAAAAACTTCCTCTTCATCATCACCAGGAAACGGAGACTGGAAAAAATATCTTTGAGTAAGTTAAACTGAGTTTTAATACAGTACAACTGTATCACTCATTTACAATAAAACCAACATCCAGGCAGTGAAAAAAAAAAAAAAACCAAAAAAAAACAAACAAAAAAACAAAAACAAGAAACAAACCCACTAAAACAGTAACAATAAAAAAGAACTATATGAAGTCACAATAAATATACATCTATTACTTAGAGGATATACCATATACTCTTACCGAAATCTTTCAATTTATTTTATAGACCCTGATAAAAAACTTGTTCATATCATATAGTATCATTTTTCACTTAATTCCATTCCATTTCATTCTACTCCACTCCAATTTATTTTATTCACTCATGCATCTATTTGGCCAGACACTCAATATTTAGAGTATCTACTAGATAGTGGGGAATATTTAGATAACAGACAAAATCCTTAAGAAGCTCAATCTTGTGGAAAGACAAGAGCAAATGGGTATGGTAAATATGGTAGTAATTGTTACAATAAAGGGAAGCTGAGTCTGTGGACATATATCAGATAGCGATGTGCTTTGGATTTCAAAGTTAATAGCAAATTAATGGTAGTAAAACACAATTAGAGATTAGTAGGCATAATGACTATACTAAGGAGCAGCTGGCAACAAATTAAACTGAAAGGAACACAAAAGCCATACATTGCCAGGTATATGTAGATCTTAGGGCATTTCAGTAAGCACAGTATTAAAATCATTTTGTATAATCGCCATAATGACACTGAGTCATTAAAAAGTAGTTACATTATATTCAGTATAACAACTTAATGTACAAAGGCATAAACTCTCAACTGTGCTGAAAACTTGCCCATCAAAGGTGACTTATTGCCTCAGAATTTCAGATGCCTTAGCGTTCACTCAGTTATTTTCAAAATCAGGAAACAAATATCTGAGTATCATTTAATACTTTAAAATCACTAAAATGAGTCAGTATCTCTAACCCTATTTTCTCATTGACTGTGGGGGAGACATAGGCTTTCTTAGCCTCATCAGGTTTGATTTGGCTGCTTACTTCCTACAAGGTATTAAAGAATAAAAGACAAGCAGAAAGCAGTATCTGTAGAAAGGGAGGGACCTTTAACCCAAGGAATCTGTGAAAATAAATTTAGAATACAACTTCCTAAGGCTGAACTGCCAATCTTATTGCTCACAACTAAGAAAATTTCAAACTTTTCAGTTATCAAAACCTTAGTTTGTTCATTCACTCATTCAAAATACAGAAATCAAATACCTGCTACATGGGATAATCTAATTTCTTTTGAGGATTGACACAGCAAGTCAGTGGAAAATTCTATTTCACAAGCGTTCCCAATCAGAATTTCAAGTGGTAATACAGAGAGAGTGCTTTGGTCTTCTGCTTGAACAATTTTGTACTTGAAAACTAACACTCTGTAAGTCTCTGCTTAGCAAAGAAATACCTACATTGTTTTAAAAATGTTAAAGTACCTTGTTTCTACAAATACAATAGATTATAAATTAACAGGGATGACAACAGAAGGTTAACAAATGTGTTTTAAGCACACAAAAAAGAATCCAATAGTCTGTTCAGATGTCAACATTCATAGCATCTAATGTCAGTGTCCAGTTACTTTAAATTTCTCTGGCACTTTCACTCTCATCTGGCACAGAGCAAAGGGGACCTGGTATGTTAAATTATTCTTCAAGTCTTTCTAGTCCTCAGAACTATTAGAAGTACACAAATACAAATTTGAAAATGTATGATATCTCCAATGACTTTTCAATTATTTGTAATAATAGAGAAAACAGATGTAAACTTTAGCCAAACTTCACTTTCATCACAGATTAAAAAAACAAACCGTTATCACTAAAGTTTCACTAATGCTATAAAATTATAGAGTTTCAAGTTTAGTTCTTCTCCCAACTACCCTCTTGTGGAGGCATTAAAAAGAAATGAAATTCCAAGAAGCAACTGTGAAGGGGTAGCCAGATCCACTGTCTCTTATCCTCTATGAAATTAAAAGCTCAATCAGTTAGAAGCTCTTTTAAAAAATATGAAACAGGAGCTTCCTTACTTGTTCTTTGAAAAACCCTCCAATGGCTTTAGAATAGGAAGAAGTAGAATCAACTGGCTACTAATTCTGTAGTATCTTACAATAAACTCATTTGCATGTCACTTGTAATATGCAGAGTAAATTTTAAGCAAGCACATAATTAAATCTCATACTTACTTGAATAATATGTTGAAAAAGTAAAGCAACAAAAATGGTCCTCTTAAAAAAAGGAAGGGGGAAGTAGTTCAGGTATGCCAGAGCTTACAGAAACAACTACTGTGAGAACTTCTGGCACCCTCAGAAAGTAAAAACTACTATGGATTAGGGCTAAAACAAATCTTTCCATCCTAAATACCGCATAACTGCTTTTCTAAATAGAGTTGAAAAATTCAAATCTGGACCACTGGTCTCAGGAGTAGAAACAAGGCTGGATGAATTCAATACTCTGTCCTGGTGCAGCAAAGCATAATGCTTTAGAGATAGGTTCTGAAGCCAGAGTGACAGGGTGAAAATCCTAGCCCTACATGAGAGCTGTGTGACTTTAAGTAAGTTATTAATCTCTTTGTGTGTCCATTTATTCCTCTGAAAATGGGCATAAGACCAGTATTGAGCTTATTAAAGCTTACTGCAAAATTAAATGAGCTAATATTTATAAAGCACACAGAATAATGTCTAGCATATGGTAAACTTCATTTTAATTAGCCATTTCTTCTCCTCCTTTTCCAGAAAATCCACTCCAATGTGACATACCAGAAGGGGCTATCTATCTGGATAAATCAAAACCATTTATTTGTTTGTTTGGGGTGAGTGCCAGTAAATGACAAGCACAGAGCAAAACTTTAGAAATTTCTGACATTCAGTAATTTGATCATTCATTCATTTAGCTGCTAACTTATTCATGCCTTGAATGTACAAGGAAGGTTGTTGGCAATGCAGAAACTGTAGAATGAACCAATCTCATAAAAATACTTTTCTTGCATCTCCGGATCAAATCCCTCTAAATAGTCTTCAGTCACTTATCAAAGGATTTACTCTTTCCCAATTCCACCTCAATTTATCATTCCTAACAATTTATAACATGTTAGCCTATTACTAATGTTTTATTATCTCACTGTTTCCTAAATGGTAAGAATTTTTGTGTGTAACTTAGTTATCCTCAGAAATTTATTTTAAGTTAATCTACAGAAAACAGTAGGAAAAAATGTTAATCTTTTCAACACTGCTCTTCTGTTTATGAAGGTACCATTTATTTTTGACCAATGTATAATTGACTTTTCTTTACAGACAGAGATTACATTCTTCTCAGTCTTCCTGCAATTCTATTCCCTATGAAAAATTACATAGGATCATGTCTTAAAATCATAAAATATAACCACAGCACAATCCTGAAATATAAGAACTATTTTCAAAGTACTGGTTATGCATTTCACAGATCACATAAAAATCTTTAGAAAACTAGTGAAGGTATTACAGAAGCATAGCTAAATATTAGTATACTATAAATATTTATAAAATTTAAATTCCACTCATGCAGAAGACATATTAGCTGGTTTTATAAATGACATGCTTTGTTCTTTCAATCATCATTCCTTTCTTCCCTCTCACCTATTTCATTTCTTACTGCTTACCTCACCAACAAGCATTTCATATATAAGTACACCAAGGCCCCACCAATCTACAGCCCTTGTATAGGATGTTTCTGTTAATACTTCTGGGGCAAGAAATTCAGGAGTGCCACAAAATGTGCTTGTTCTATCTCCATATCCCATTCCTGAAAAAGATAAAAATATAAACATTTGTTAACAAATAAAATAATCTAGCATAATAAATTAGAAGATATCCTTGGGAAGTAAAATTAAAGTTGTGCATTTGTGCATGGTGAACAAACTCAGACGTATCAAAGACTTTTAAAGAAAATAGTAAGGACTGGTATACAGAAAACTGCAAAATAGCGACTCTACCATTAATTGGTAAAAATAAATAAATAAAATTGCCATGCTTTTTACTTATTTTTTCTTTCTTGTCATTACCTTACAAGGGATGCTAAGAAGGTATAACAAAAGGAACTGATTCTGAACTTTAATTTCTATCATCCTTCTAATCCAGTCTTTTAAATAAGTTTATTTACTTCATTATAAAAATAACATTGAGTACAGTTTGGAAAAACCAAAAAGCAAACACTTAGGTAACTAAGTTGACCAAATGTGTCACAGAATATAGGGAGATGGTATAGGCTGAACATTTTTAATCCAAAAATCTGAAATCTGAAATGCTCCAAAATCTGAAACTTTTTGAGCACTGATATGATGCCATAAATGGAAAATTCCACACAAAAGTACTTATCACAAGCTTTGTTTCATGTATAAAATTATTAAAAATATTATATAAATTTACTTTCAGGCTATGTACATAAGGTGTATATGAAACATAAATGAATTTTGTGTTTAAACTTGGGTCCCATCCTCAAGATATCTCATGTATATGCAAATATTCCAAAATCTGAAGAAATCTGAAATCTGAAACACTTCTGGTCCCAACATTTTGTAAAAGGGATATTCAAGTTGAATTCATATTTTAGCTAACTAGTTTTCAAATATATGTTTCTCATAATTTAGTAATACACTAATCAAATAAACATTCTGCATATTGACGATATGTCTCTCTCTATGTATTCCAAAGTGTTAAATTAAAAACTCTTATAAGTGTCACCTTATGGAAGAATGTGAAAGAAAAGCTCTTAATTCTAAATTTAATAAGGTACGTATATATAATAACTGCAAAACATAAATGAATTTGTATGTCTATGGACCAAAACTTGAAGGGCATAATTAGATACATTAGCACATTGGAGTGGAGATTTTTTTCTTTTATGTAAAATTTCAACATTATCATGTTGTTTTATTTTCTTCAATAAAGCATTATTTTTAAAAAAGAGTGATATAATATCTATACAAGTTCTACATCAGCCTTTTAGAGACTTGGCCAAAGTTATGGGAACAAAGTTAGTTAACAAAGACAGAAATAGATTTTATGTGTCTTGACTTTTATTCTGTGCTCTGTTCACTACTAGAGCATATTACATAAGTCACAAGTCCTCTAAATTTTTGCCTTGTCTTATTTATAGTAATACTATAAATATAAAATCATGATATTTTAATGTAATAATACATGTCATGCCAAATATAGTATAGTTATCATGTTTCATTCATTTTGATAAATCTTCTTGTCCTGCTATCTTTAAAGGAAGTTGAGACTGTAGGCCTAAATAGCTAGGACTTTAGATTGGTAAAACTCCATGGAAGCAGTTAACATCAGGCTCTGGAGTAATAAAGACCTGGTTTAAGTTTCAGCTCTTCCACTTGTTAACTGTGACAGCTTGGGAAAGTTGTCTAACATCAAAGCCTAAGTTTCCTCATCTGTATATTTGTATCAACAATATTATCTACTTTTGTAAGACTGTTATGAATTGAGGGAGATCATGTAATTGAAGCTTTTGGCAAAGTTCTTGGCAAACAGTAAGCATTCAAAAATTCTTAGCTATTATTATTACAATCTACTATATATATTTCTATGATAACAAAGGAAAACATTTAGTAAAGTCTGGTTATCCAACATATATTTTCCAATTACCTATTATGTTCTAGGCACCTGTGCCAAGTGGTAGGAACATAAACATGAAAATAAGACACAGTTCTTTTTTTTAAGGAGCTTACAGCTTACTGGAAAAAAGCAGATATATATATATATATATATAGACAGAAAGATAATTATATAATAATAGGGTAAGAGCAAGATAATGTAGAAACGGTGAAGAAGGGTTCCTAAAGCAGACTTGGGAGTTGGGGAAAGAGAAGAGGAAATCTCAGGTAACTTGCCTGGAGAAGTGACATTTGAGTTGAATCAGAAGGATGAACAGATGTTAGCAAACAGATTTAGGATGGGTGATAGTACTGGAGAGGTACAGACCATAACCAGCACATTGTTACTGGAGCAAAGTGCTAGACAGAGAGCAGTAAGAGATGTGACTGGAGAGGCAGGCAGGCAGATCAGGGTGAACAGTGCACGTCATAGTCCTAGCCATTTTCAGCAGGGGTGTGCCATGGTCACATTTGTATTTTGATGGGCCCCGTTAGCAATTTAGCAATTACATGGCATACTGATATGGGAGAGAAGTCAAAAGACTAGAGATAGGAAAGGTTAGGAGGTTATAACCATCTTGTCAAAACAAGATGATGGGTGGCAGGAGTAGAGTGGAAATGACAGATTTAAAAAATAGGAAGTAAACATCAACAGAATTTTGTGAATAACGTGATGTAGAAAGTCAACAATAGGATAGAATCCCAGATAATTCCACATTTTCATATTGAGAGACTGAGAGGAACTAGATTACCTGAGGATAAGAAGGTTTTTGTTTGTATAGCATTGGTGGTGTCTATTGGCTATTCAGGTAGAGCTGCCTAGTAGATAGTTGAATATAAATGGTTGGAACCCATGGAAAAGGAAATAATAAACTTGGGAGTCATTAGCATACAGCTGCTAGTCAAAAACTAGCAGGCTAAGGACAGACTCTCAGAAACGAAAGCATTTAAATCAATCGTGTCCAATGAAGAGAAGCCCAATTAGAGAAAAAATTTACTGGATTCAACAATTAGGTTAGTGGCTATATGATGGATATAATATTTACAAAGTTTATTCATTTAACCATTTATTAATCAAACACATACCGAATACTTAAGATGTGCCAAGCACTGTGCTGTGAGCTACAGAAACAAACCTGAATAAGAAACAAGAAGCTACCAGTGTTGAGAGGAAGACAGACAATGTCAGCTACACTATAACCTATTGAATGCAAAGGTATCTATTTATAGTATGTTTGGTACTGTGTCATATACTTATCTCTAATTATAACAGTACTCCCAAACAGAAAAAACTACATCCACTTTATAGTTAAGGAAATATACTCAACGAGGTTAAAAGTAAGTTTCCCAAAGACTCACAGCAAATAAGTGGCAAAGCCAGGATTCAAACCTAGGACTATCTGTTGCCTAAACCCATGATCTTTATGCTTTCTTATGTTACCTCTGATTCAGATTTCCCCCATTTACTTATTTATTTACTTTTGAATATATAGAAAACATTCTTGAGATACCTATATCTATTTTCTTCCTATTTAAAAATGTTAATATTTAAGAAGCTGGAGAGAAGTTACTAGGCCTATGTAATACACTGTGTACAATCCTACCAGAATAGACAATGTGGTGCTTAATCAATACTTTCTAAAGTAGTAACAAAATTATTAATCATACACAAAGAATCTTGGTTTTATGCTATGACACCCAACCTTATTCATATCCACAATAAGTTCTTAATGTGATAATTAGGTTATATGAGCAAGCTGCAATGTCTTAATGAAGAATAAATTAAAGTTAAAAGTACATTTTGTTTTCCATAAACAAACTTGAAAACTACCCAAGCACAAAGGAGTAGTAATTCGTTAGAAAACGAACTTTAAAACATCTAATTACCTTCTTTGCAAAGTCCAAAATCAGCAATTTTCACAAAGCCCTCTGTATCTAGCAGTAAATTATCCAATTTCAAATCTCTGTTCAGGATTTAAAAAAAAAAATGAAACAAAAAAAATCAATAAAATCAGTAGGTAATATAGTAAAAAAAATCATTTCATTTCAACAGGGGTCTATTTTTTCTCTTTATTAAAAATGGGTTTTCCAAGTTATGATTTGAGATTTAAACACTATGTCACAAGTATTCATTTTTTTTTTCTTTGGCAAATTTACTGTTTTACATAATATAGTTTCTGAAAAAAAATTTTCCCATTATATAGACAAGGAAAAATGTATTTTATAAGGAATGTTTTATCTCTTTATAAATACATATTTTAAAGTATATAAGTTCAAGCACCTTTGACTCAGGGTTTATTAATTTTTTTTATTTGTGATAATCTGACTTACTCCAAGTTTGAAATCTTGCTTATACACCACTCATAAGAACTGTTAAGCTAACAGTACCAATAAGGTATCAGAGGATAGGTTTAACTTTCTAAGAGAGTAATTCAAAATAAAGAAAAAGCTATCCATTCATATTAATTAATTACGAATTATGCTAGTTGAAAACATTTTATCCAGTAAGTAAAATAGAACCTTACCTTGAAAACACTATTAGAAGTTTGAATAAACCTTTATAGTCTCCTAAGTCTGACTGGTCTTCCCATAACTTTCTTGGTCTTACGCAGTGTTGAATAATAACTTTTCTGGTTAGGGCAGCGCTATTCAAAGTATGGTCCATGGACTAGGTGCTGGGCCATGAATTATTTGTTCCTGTTTACAGTCTAATAACAAGCTTGTACCAATATATAAACCGGCTATGGCACCGATATACTGTTTAGTTCAGTTGACGGCAAAACTTCTTAATGAGGGAAGCAGTGTGATATTCTACACTCTGGCACAAGCTACTTATTTCATCATGGACAGTTTGAGTATTACTCGTCTACAGAGGTTTTCTGCAGTGGATCAGCTGAATGCAAAATATTCACTAGGATGAATATTATTGAGAACTGTGTTATCATAAGCCAACTCGTAATCTGACTATTTTAATTAGGGAATGGGCATGGATTAGGAACCAGAAAGTTCATTATGTAATTACTGTGCTGACCACATGTCTTTCAAAATTGGGGTTTGACTTACTTAGAGGGCACTTATCAGATAAAGGAGAAAATCAAGAAGCTGGTTAAACATAAAATATCCTTCTTAGTTATCTTTAATTCTAATTCAAAAATTAAAAATTACTTACCTATAAACAATTTTGTGTTCATGTAAATATTGCAACCCAAGAACTACACAAGCAGCATAAAATCTGTTTGAGGAATTAAATCAAAAGAAGTTTAATAAATTCCACTGCTTTTGAATCCTTGTTTATATTTTTATACTTCAAAGCATAACTCTGTAGTTAATTAATTTCACAAACATTTATTTAGTCCTTGCTATGTACCACACATTATGCTAGCTATTAGGGGTAAAATTAAAAAAATGAGAAAAGTATAGTCTCAACAATGGAAGCCATTAACTTTGCCTGGTGGAGTCACTGAGGACTTCAGAGGGGACATCTGATCTGGTTCTGTAGGAGGAAATACAATGTGCCATAAAAATGAAGGATGGTATAAAAGGTAGAAGATTTGTGAGAGAAATGCAGGGCATATCCCTAAGCGGAAAAAGAAATAGAGGTGTAAAAGGCATACCATGTTTAATAACTATTAACAAGTTTGGTGTGGATGAAGTAAAGGATGGGTGTATCAGGGGAAGAAGTAGTAGGAGACAGGCTAAAAAGAGAGCCTGGGTGAAGGACCTTGAATGTCACATTATGGATACTGAAAAATACTTTCTCTTAGAATCAAACCATTTTAACCAGAGAATGATCACATTTATGATAGCAGTGTGAAAGCTGGAGTAGAAGTAGGTAGAGATCCAGAGGGAAAAGGAACAGATAAGGCTTTTATGATAGTACAGATGAACAACCATGAGAATGTCCAATGCAGTGGCAACAAAAAGACTAAGAGTTGTACTCAGAAAGAAACTGAAAAATTCGCATGACAGAATGTGGTGTCCCATTAGCTGTATAGGATGAGGGAGTGGGGAGAGCTAAAGATGACTGTCAAGGTTTCTATCTTAGTGGAATGAATAGGTAAAGAAATACAGAAGTAGCCAAAGTTTTGTGCAGAAAATGAGTTTGGCTTTAGACATGTTGACTTTGAATTGTCTGTGAGGCAGGTGACAAAATGTAGAAGTTGAATGTAAGAGTTTGGATCTCAAGAAAACTCAGGCCCATCTAGAACATTAAATCTTGAGGCATAGGGCCATGTTTGTCTTTTTTATTTTTTATCCTAAATGCACAGCATAATGCCTGACATGTGGTAGATTTACTGAACTAGGAGGGAGGTAATAAATGAATTAATTTTAAAAATGCAAATCTGGGCCAGGCATGGTGGTGATCCTAGCATTCTGGGAGGCTGAGGTAGGACTGCTTGAGGTCAGGAGTTTGAGACCAGACTCAGTAAGAGTGAGACCCTGTCTCTACTAAAAAAAAAAAAAAGAAAGAAAAAGAAAAAGAAAAATTAGCCCAGAACTACTAAAAATAGAAAAAAATAGCTGGCCGTTGCAGTGCTCACCTGTAGTCCCAGCTACTTGGGAGGCTGAGATAAGGAGGATCACTTGAGCCCAGAGATTGAGGTTGCTGTGTGCTAGGCTGATGCCATGGCACTCTAGTCTGGGCAACAGAGTGAGACTGTCTCCAAAAAAAAAGCAAATCTGTCTTCAGTATAGAATAGCCTATATGAAGAATTAGTTCGTAATTATACAAGTAACATAAATATTTTCTCTGTGAAATTTACCTAATACCTTCCCCTAAAGTGCAATATTCCATTCATCCATCTATCCATCTCAACTCAACTCCATGGTCACCCATAGAGATAACAATTCATGCCACTTTAGTGATGTTCCTCCAAACTTTCAGAATGCATTTATATTTACATTAAAAAATACAGCTATGTTTTGTGTTTACTTATTTTTATAAAAATGGGACCATAATTTGGGAGAATTTTAAAATGCAACTACTTAGAAACATTTGATTATACAGTAGATCTTATATAATAACTTATCAGAAACTGTGTGTAGTGGCACATTCCTATAATCCCAGCTATTCCGGAGGCTAAGGGTGTAAGATCGCTTGAGCTCAGGAGTTCAAGACCAGCCTGGGCAACTCGGTGAGACTCAGTCTCAAAAATAAAAAAAGAAAGAAAGATAGAAAGAACTTATGAGGAGTTTAAAGGAGTTACTGAATTTCATTGAAATAAATGTGATTCTAAAATTGCTTAAGATAGTTGTTTTTAAACATAATTTTTGAGCGAACTTATCTTGTTGGCAAAACAATACTGTAACAACTATAAATATACCTTGATTTCTCCTTGGTTCTTTAAAAACAGACTGCCCTGATTATACTCAAGAAATAACTGGGTATTTCACTAAATGCTTACTGTATGTCAGGTATTGTATTAGCTATTTTCATTTATCAGCTAATTTAATCTTCAATTAAGCCTTAAGATAGATTTTCTTTTTTGAGATACAGTCTCCCGCTGTCATCCCAGGTAGAGTGCAGTGGCATCATCATAGCTCACTGCAATCTCAAACTCCTGGGCTCAAGCAATCTTCCTGCCTCAGCCTCCCGAGTAGCTGGGACTACAAGTACATGCCGTGATGCCCGGCTAATTTTTCTATTTATTTCAGTAGAGACGGGGGTCTCACTCTTGGCTCAGGCTGGTCTGGAACTCCTGAGCTCAAGCAATCCTCCTGCCTTGGCTTCCCAGAGTGCTAAGATTACACGCATGAGCTACCAGGGCCGACCAAGATAAATATTTTGCAGAAGCAGAGAATGCTCTGAAAGAGCAACTTACTTGTTTAAAGTTAGACAACTAGAAAACAGCAAAGCTAGAAATCAAACTATATTGATTCCATAGTCTCAATCAATAAAAATTCACTGATTGCCTAGTACATGCCAGGTACTCTTCTGGGTGTTTCACTAGTAAACACGACAGACACTGTCCTTGCTCCTCCCTTTTAAGTGAGGGGAGACAAATAACAAAAATGTAAAAAAAATAAATAAATAAATAAGGCAATATTGTATAGAAAGAAAGTGATATGAAAAAGATAAAATAGAATACAGTGACCTGATTTGATTAGTGATGTTGTGATGTTTTAGATATGGCACTCAGAAAATAAACTTCAAAGAAATGGCACTTGATGTGGGACCTGAATGATTAGAGGGAGGCACGTTAGATTTGAAATATTGCAATGCAGTATTTTATTCTTGAATTTTTCCTGGGCTGAGCTGTTTCATTTGTATATAATTTGTATTCTCAGCAAAGATAAAAGTTCCTTAGGGAGACCTGCATTTTTTACTTCTTAAAAAAAAAAAAAAAAGGATAAAAAAATACAAATGCCAGGCGCGGTGGCTCACGCCTGTAATCCTAGCACTCTGGGAGGCTGAGGCGGGTGGATCGCTCGAGGTCAGGAGTTCGAGACCAACCTGAGCAAGAGTGAGACCCCCTCTCTACTAAAAATAGAAAGAAATTATCTGGCCAACTAAAATATATATAGAAAAAATTAGCCGGGCATGGTGGTGCATGCCTGTAGTCCCAGCTTCTCAGGAGGCTGAGGCAGTAGGATCGCTTAAGCCCAGGAGTTTGAGGTTGCTGTGAGCTAGGCTGATGCCACAGCACTCACTCTAGCCCGGGCAACAGAGCGAGACTCTGTCTCAAAACAAAACAAAACAAAACAAAACAAAACACAAACAAATTCCCATGGCAATTAGCGCAAGGGCAGTATAATCTAAATGCTCTTCTTTTAATTTTTAAATATTCAGGGGATGAATTATTTAGCTTTCTACTACTTTCTCGCTTCTGTCTCCTTTTTGAATGCTTCAGCACTCACTGAACTAACCCCTATTTCCTCATCTGAAACTTGAAGGTTATGAAAGTACTACTACTATCTGCTCTATATATCTCTAATGGTTATGATGAAATCCAAATAAAGGCGTGAAAGTGCTACACAAATGACAGTTGCTTATTGTCATCGGAATATAGACATAGGATGAAAATTTAAGAGTAAATCCAATAAAGGTTTCATAGTGGCTTTATGGGTTTTTTTTTAAATGATTTGGATTATATTTTGGAAGTAGAGTTTATTGGACTTGCTGATAGCTTGGATGTTGAAAAGTAAGGAAAAAAGAGGATCAAGAATGACTTTCTGTGTTGTGGCTTGCATAACTGGTATTGCTGCTTCATAAGATGAGGAAGACTAGAAGAGTAGCAGGCCTGGGGAGCAGTGGGTGAGGCTGGAAGGGAAATGGGAAAAACTGGGAATTCATGTTGAGATGCTAAATGACATACTTAGTAGCCACATAATTCGAAAAGTTGGCTGCTGAATATTATCAGAGTTGGAAGTTTAGGGAAGAAGTCAGAGCTGGAGATACAAATTTGGTAAACATAAGCATACAGGGTATAGTTACTAAGAGTACTTTCCTAGTTTCAAATCTAGCTCTATCATTTAAGAGCTGCAAAATTATGACAATAATTGGTAAAATATATACACATGCATATATAATTTCAAGTGTTTATTATTTATTTTTGTGTATTTGAATAAGCAAAACCTTCATATATTATTGAATGAAAAAATACAAAGAGGGTTTATAGTGAAAAATCTGCTTTCTACCCCTTTCTCTGGAGACAATATATATATATATATATATATACCAGTTCCTTTTATATTCTTTCAGAGATATTATAAGCACAAGCAAGCAAATATTTGACATATATTCTTTTAAATTACCCTTCAAAAATGCAAATACAAATATTTCATACAAATATATGTTCAGAATCTTCTATATTTTTTTTCAATTAACACTGCATTTTGAGTATAATTTGTCTTTAAAGCTATGATTCTGGATGGCATTCCCTAGGGAGAAAATCTAATAGCAAAAATGAAATTTTACTATAATTAACCTGAATTGTATATCTAAATTACCAAGTGTGATTTAGGGTAATCCATGAAATTTTCAACATGGACAAGAGTAAATAAATACAAAAAGTATTTGGCAAAAAGTTAAGTATGGAGTTCTAAAATTTCTTGCAGAGATCTATGTTCTGTTAAGAAAAAAAAAAAAAGATCTAAAACGCACAGAGAGGTTTTTTCCTTCCCAGAAAGAAGTCATGGAAAAACTAAGATAAATGTCTAACGATACTCACACAGCTCTTGGTTCAGAAAAGACATCAGTATGAATGTGCATCATTAGGTCCCCACCGGCAGCATATTCCATTACAAAGCAAACATGCTCTTTGGTTTGGAAACATGCAAAAAGGTTCACCAAAAAGGGATGCCTTACACTATTCACAGTTTCAAAAATTCTTTTTTCACACATCAGGCTGTAATAGAAAACATTGAAGAATAAGTAGATTTAAAAACTTTCAACTATAGTTAGAAATAACATTCTTTACAAATTACTAACATTAAAATAAGCAAATTTTTAAAGTATAACTTTAAAATCATAAAATGTATCTTAGTTTTGCTGTATACGCTATGGAAACTGATCTAGTTAATATATGTAGCTTTAATTGAAATGTATTAATGAAAACTAAAATGATTAACATGACAAAGATTAAAGAGTTTGCATTGATAGTATCAGAGAAGTACACATATGGCTAGTGGTTACAGTTAATTTTTTAAAAGGCTTAATTAAGGGTGAATTATGAAAATTCATGAGGAATTGGTCACAGAAGTTTAGCAACAAACATATGTTTAAAAATATAAAGTTTGTGACCAAGGTAATTAAGTTTGTGACCAAGGACAGTATTTATAACTCATAAGCTATAGTATTTAAATTTTTTATCATATAAAATATGAAATTGAGAGGTACAGATATGCTACATAAAATTATAATTTAGAAAACTAACTGGAAAATAAAGAGGTTACATGGAGAATTTTATAACATACTTCAAGGAAGTTCCTTGAGAATATAATTATTTTGTAGTATCACAGAAAAATCTATAGCATTCATAGATTTTTCCCTTTAAGAACTATGACAAGTTGCTACAAAGAACAGTGGTCAAACTTACTGACTCTGGAACATTAATTTTGCCTAAATAGCAAAAACAAAACAACACACACAAAAAACCCCACTCTTCCTTCCCCTGAAAATACTTAGTAAATCAACTTGATTTAAAACTCAAAGTAGAAGATAACTATGTCAAATATTATTCAAAGAAAAATTACATTATTTATTTTTAGTGCCTGGTCAAAATAAAGATCAATAGATATACTTCATGAACAATTAGATTATATTTATGTTTCTAGTACAAAACAGGCAATTTCTTTGTTTCTAAGACTAGAACCAAAGATTGACACTGATGTTTGTCTAAAGGCATTAATAATGCTTTTATTTTTATTTTTAAATTAAAAAATGCTTAGATTTTGGTTTTGGGAGCTTTTTGTTGTTGTTCCAAACAACATTTTGTTACGACAAACTAAAACGTCAGACTAAAATCTTGATGTTAGTCCCATTCTCCTTCATTTGCATCTTTACAGAAAAAGTTAATTAAAAAAAAATTAAGATAAAGTATTTATTTGGGTACCCATTTGGAAAGCATTTGAGAGTTACACCTGTTTTGTAGAAGGAGCACGGAATTTTCAATGCTACGTTAAAATAGTAGTTGTCTACTGGACCATGAACTAAAACACCTATTCACTTTTAAATACTGACAGTAAATGTCGCTATTATGATATAGTGTTTAAATTCTATTGAATAGTGTCATATTCTAGATGAACTCCTACCCCTTGATTTCATACAATGTGTTATTAATTTTACACATACTTAGAAATAGAAAGCCACAATTGTTTTTTAAGCTTTAGGCTTATATCGACACATTTTTTTTTTTAATTTGGCAAAGCTTCTAAATTGTGCTACGAATTAAGGCATTATTACACATAAATTCCTAAAAGATTAAAAAGACTTAATAGCTTTGATTTTTGTCACCATTTAAATTTGTTGGAAAATAATGTACTAAAAATTGCGTTAGGCAATATCTACAAGATAGATTCTAAAATATGCTTTGTTAAGCCAATCAAAATTTTGTATAAATGTAGATAAAATAATTAACACAAAACTGAATTGCTGTTTTCAGCTCATGTAGATGACAAACATGTTTTCTTAATTGCCCACTGTCTATGGTTTATATGTATGGGTGAATCGCTACTTCTCAACTGGATGGATGTTAGGTTAAACCTCTGTTGAACATGTAAGTGGTATAAAAGATAGAGAATCACACTGGTTGGACTACCCCTTGAAATGGTTTCAATGTCATTCATGCCTGACAATAATGATGAGGACTGGAAAGACGTCTTAGGACAATTCGATAAAGGAGGAAGGCTCTTTATAGATCCAAATTGGCATAATAATTCTAACTTTATGTTTTAGAGCACATAAAAAAGCAGAAGTCTCTTGTCCCAACATTATAGAAATTGTGTATTGTCCTTAAAAGTTCATGTGACAATCCATCTTTATTCAAAACTTCAAACTTTATTCAATCGGTCCAGAATTATTTTCCTCTAACTCATCACCACTCTTCTCTCCATATTCTCAAATATCTTCTATCAAAGAACACAAATCCAATCTCCTTTATGAGACCCTCTTACCTCAATCCATCAATACATCATGATTTCCTCCTTTCTATCAAGTGCTATTGTTTGTATTGCTTATTTTTAACTCAAACATATCTAGCCACTTTTATTATATAATTAATTTATGTCTTGTTTCCCTAGCTAAGTGATTAGTTCCATCCTAACATGTTCTGTGTACTTCCTTCAGAGTTTGTTACATTACTGGATATGCTAGAAAGTTGAAAGCTTATATAAATAGTTACTAGTTGAGGAAAACCACATCATTAATAAGGCTAAAGTCTTAGAATTGAACTCTACATAAGCTGGCTAGCTGTGCTTTGTTCTACAAATATAAAAATATACTTCCAACCCTATTCTGTTATGCTGAAATATAAACTGGTAAGGAAAGGAAGCTGAGTGAAGATGCATTGCAATAACATAAATTTAACATCCTTACTTGCGGGGGAGAGATGGAACTCAGACAGTGTGTTTTACTAATGGTAGGTAGACTGAGTGTGATCTCTGTACATGAATTACTTTACTTTGGAATGAATCCATAATTTGTGTTCATATAAAAAGAGACTGATTTGAAATTTTCTGTGATTTCTAAAAAGGGGTAACATAATATAATCTAGACTATGGAAAGAAAATTTAGAGTATGTAAGAAAACTGTCATTAAGAACTGTCAAGTATTCTGGAACATCTATTAAAAAAATAAACCATTAATGAACAGTAACATCGAATTCTATGGATCTATTTAAAGGATGAGCTAGGAAGTGAACATAAAAAATTCTCTTTAGTTATAATGAGTTTAGTTTGAGTTATATACTATTCATACTTGCAAGTGATAATGTATATTACTTTTGGTTGGGTGTGGTGGCTCACACTTGTAATACCAGCACTTTGGGAGGCCTGAGGCCAGGAGTTTGAAATCAGCCTAAGCAACAGAGTGGGACCCCACCTCTATAAAAAAATAGAAAAACTAGCCAGGTGTGCTGGTACATGCCTGTATAGTTCCAGCTATTCAGGAGGCTGAGGCAGGAGGATCACTCTAGCCCAGGAGTTAGAGGTTGCAGTGAGCTATGTTGATGCCACTGCACTCTAGCTTGGGCAACAGAGCAAGAGCCTGGCTCAAGAGAAAAGAAAAAAGACATATTACTTTTAAAAATATGCAGTTTTTTATCTATTTTTTAGATTGATTTTTTTCTTGCCTTCCTCCTGATATGTTAGAAACATAAAATTATTCCTTTTTCCTACTTTCTTCACATTTCTCTAAGAGTGAGTTCCATTTTTCACTCTTGAATTTTCCATTTCTCTTTTTATACCAATTCTACTTGAGATTTTTAAAATGCTATGTTACTGAAAAGTACAGAGATTTAAAGCTGAAGTTAACTTTGTATCACTTACCCACTTTTCTCCAAAGGCTAGATTCATTTTCAGTAGGGGTAATGGCCTAGGTTTAGGCTAAAGCTCATCCCTATGATCTAGACTTCCCTATTTAATAGCCATATTAATATTATTCTATCTAGATTTAATTATAAAGTGTTCTCCTACAAAGACTTGGCTCAAAGAAGTAACAATGTAGCAGGAAGCTATATAAATAAAAATTAATAGAAGCAGTAACGAGTTTACTATTTATTTTAGAAAACAAATGAATTTACCATTTACAAATCTGAAATAAAGCAAATATTCTTTCAGGAAAGAAATACATTTGATCCTTCTATTATTTCAAGTATAAACAAACTGAAGGTGGGATCAAAGATTTGCTTTAATCATCTGATTTGTAACATACAAAACATAGTTCTAAACATGCATGTAATATGGTACTCAATATTTTATAACTATCTAGCAAGATCTTCTGAGTAGTTTTAGATATCAAGAAAGCATTTATTTTGATGTGATTTCGGACTCTGAGAAATGGTAAACAAAAAAAGAAGTGAAAAATAAATAGGCAAATTTAAAAAAAAAAGATTTTCTTACATAAAGAAAAAAATCTCAATCTTCTAAGACTTGTCCTAATTCTAAGAACTACTTGTATAGTGGAAAAAACATTAAAACTAGCAATTTGGGGCTGGATGCAGTGTCTTACACCTGTAATCCAGCACTTTGGGAGGCCAAGGCAGGAGGATTGCTTGAGGCCAGGAGTTTGAGACCAGACTGAGCAACATTGCAAGACCCCATTTCTCAAAAAAAAAAAAAATACAAAAAAATTAGCTGGGTGCGATACCATGTGCCAGTAACCCTAGTTACTCAGGAGGCTGAGGGAGGAGGATGGCTTGAATGCAGGAGTTTGAGGATGCAGTGAGCTATGATCAGGCCACTACACTCCAGCTCAAGGCAACAGAGCGAGATCTAGTCTCAAAAAAACAAAAACAAAACTCTAGTGATTTGGCACATACGAGGGCTGTCTGGAAAGTATCCAGCCATTGTTAATACTAGTTTTCATATTACATGGCTGGATACTTTCTGGACAGTGTGTGTGTGTGTGTGTGTGTGTGTGTGTGTGTGTGTGTGTGTGTATTTCACTTAATACAACTCAGGCAAGCACTACAAAAATAGTTATTTTTAAATATATGGGTTAATTGGGACTCAAAGATGTTCACTGAAATATTGTTTAGTCAAATCATTACTAAGGAGGAACAATCAGGACTAGAAGAGTCAGTCTTCTCACTAATTGGGACTCAAAGATGTTCACTGAAATATTGTTTAGTCAAATCATTACTAAGGAGGAACAATCAGGACTAGAAGAGTCAGTCTTCTCACTCATAGTCCAGAACTCTCTTCATTATACAGGGCTATCTTCCATTAATATCAATAGATGCTTCCCAGTGGTATAAGGAAAAGACTAATAAATATCCAATAAAAGCCTCCTTCTGTGATAAATATGCCATTTTTATATAATACTTTATATTTTTAATCATCTTCTATTAAAACAGTCATTTTAAAGTATACTCTCTAACCTAATTGCAATCTTTATCCCCTAAATGCTTGCCTTTCAGTAATTATCTAAAAGGATATATCCACAACTTGGACCCAGAAAGGTTAAATTCTATGGTCGAAAAACATAATTTTAAGAAAAATAGAGGAGAATATGTATTTTAATAAGCAGAATATATTAACCATTCAATTAACTGTACGTTTTTTATACATGACATTTTATCATTTCCACAGATGAAATGGGATACAGCCTAACTAAACCACAGATGAATAAGCGCTCCTATTCTATATAATCACTTTAACATCCCCATGTGTAAAAAACTTAAGAATTACTTTAAACATTTCACCACCTTTCCTTGGTATCCACTAAATCAGTTATTTGTTATAAGAAGAGGGAAAAGGCAGTGGCTAGGAAGAATTTGATGTATTTGATTTGAAGTATTTGATGAATGTCTACCTTGCATCAAATATAGATATATTATTTAGTTTC
This sequence comes from Lemur catta, assembly GCF_020740605.2. NCBI lineage: Eukaryota > Metazoa > Chordata > Mammalia > Primates > Lemuridae > Lemur > Lemur catta. The sequence goes on from NC_059130.1 coordinate 56,459,064, forward strand.
TTCACATATTACTATGAAATTAGAAAATTTTGCTGTTGCAATATATACATCAACCCTCTTAACTGACAACTTAAGAAAAATTAAACAATTTCATTTTTAAAAACTAACCTGTCTACTTCATCTCGAGCCACAATGTCTCCTTTCTTTAAGGCTTTTATAGCAAACATCTCATTTGTGTGTTTATATTCGGCCAAAAGCACCTGAAATAAGATTAAAATAATTACTTCACATATAAGTTAAGTTTTTAAGTATTCCAAAAAAATTCCAAAAGATTACCTTTCCAAAATGTCCTCTTCCCAAGACAGCACAACATCTGAAGTCTTGTAGGTTAAACTGAAACCTTTGCTGATATCTGAAAACAGTAACTTCAATTAAAAATAAGGCAATAAAGCATGGTATGAAATATATAGTAGCAAAACTTTGTATATATTCTTTACCTTCTATCCTCAAGTTCTCGAATACCACTATATTCTAGGCCTGATTGAGGAATATCAGGCTCATATTCAGACTGAGATTTTGGAAGTATATTATTTCTGTCATTCTCAATATCAAAAACAGTTTCTGAATCCTGTAAAATATTAAAATACTCAGTAAATCACAGAAACCTACAGAAAACAACTTATTTGGTAATAATAAAATTGAAGAAAAAATTTCAAAAGTCAATATAATAAATATTAGAAAGAAAAGTAAAATTCAGATATTGGTTATTCATTCTTATGGCCATTAATTTTATATTACATATATCTAAAAAATATGAAAAACTAACACATTATTATCATCTTCAATGCATACTGTTAACCAGCTTAGAAGATGAAGAGTGTTTTAGGCAACATGTCATTTAATATTAACCATGTTCCTACGCTCCTTTTAGCTTAAGAAGCCATCTCTACTGGCTTGTGAACATCCAGAGGCTAATGACAATGGCATGCCAATGTTAAGAACTTAGTTATCTCTTGTCAACTCAGTCTAATTTAGTTGAGATAGTCTATTCATAAGAACTATAAATACATAGTTCACAGAGGCAACTTTTAATTGAAAGGTATACTTTATTCACTAGGATGTTTTTACAGCTAATTCATTTGGTGAGAGGAATTATGCAAGGTTTAAAATGGCTTGCCTGTCCTGGTGTATCCAAAACTCTTGATTCAGAAGAGCCATCTATTTCTCCAAGGGAAGAAGCACGTGGTGGGGCTGGAGGAGGTTCAGGCTCAAGATCGAAGTCCAACTTTGTTACTGTGGAATCACTTATAGAAGATAAAGTAATTTACCAAAACAGTAATTGAAAGTACACATTTTAAATAGCTTTAAAATTAAAGCAAACAATTTCTATTTTTTTGGGGGGGGGTGAGACAGGGTCTTGTTCTGTTGCCCAGACTGGGGTGCAGTGGCATCACCATAGCCAACTGCAACCTTCAGCTCCCAGGCTCAAGTGATCCCTCTGGCTCAGCTTTCCGAGTAGCTAGGACTACAGGCATGCATCACCACACTCAACTAATTTTAAAAATTTTTTGTAGAGACATGGGCTCACTGTCTTGCCCAGGCTAGTCTCAACTCTTGGCTGCAAGCTATCCTCCTGCCTTGGCCTCCCAAAGTGCCAGGATTATAGGTATAAGCCACTATGCCTGGACTAAATTTTTTAAGTAAACACAACACTAATTTCAAAATACTACTTGAAAAAAAAAATGAGACTCTAAGTACACCTGCTGCAATTAATATGTAAGAATGTCACAATAACTATTTTATATAAGAGATGCTTAAAAATCTTAGACACATACCTAGCTGGAGGTGCTAGCTCAGGGATGCGTACATCAACCACTGGCACTGTAGTAGGCACAGGAGTTTGAGGGCTAAAGGTGCCAGAATGATTTACTGTAGGAATAGCTCTTCTCACTAGTCTTCCCCAAGTGGCAATATTAATATTCATTTGAGGAGCTCTGAGAAATGTCTTGCCTGTGGACATTGAGAATAAAGAAAACAGAACAAGTAATTTCTTTATGTATTACCAAAAGCCGTAATTTAAAAATTCATATGTATCAGTTTATATTTATAAAGAGCAAACAACTTGTCACTTAAAAAAACTAGTTCTTAACTATTTGCTATTAAAGGCCAGTGCAAAATAGCATAAATAGTTTTAAAAATAAATAGTTTTTGTTTTCTTAAGTCAAGTTTTATTTTCTTAACTCTACTAACATGTGGTTATGATTTTAAAAAGAATCCTTATTTTTCAGAGATACAAACTATAATATTTATCAATGAATCAATATGATGTATAGGTTTGTTTCAAATAATCTGAGAAAGTAGTAAGTGGATGAGATAGGGATAAAATAAATTTGGCCACGAGTTGATTATTGTTGAAACTGGGTGATGGTGCATCTACACTGCACTAGTCTCTCCACTTATGGAAATATTTAAAATATTTCTTAATGAAAAAATTAGAAACAAATGAATGAACATCTAAAAAGAAAAAAAACAGATGAATATTACTTTTTAAATAGTAATTAGATTGTTTGTATTTAAAAAAAACACTAACACACTTTGTATTTGATTCTGAGTAATTACCTTGTTGTTTTGAAAAAATTTTCTTTTGTCTTTGAAGCTTTGGTCTTCTTTCAATAACTGGATTAAAAAAGGTAACCTGCAGTGAAGAAAATTCAAGATGACATGAAAATAGCACTGGATTTATGGTTCATGAAATACACTAAACTTACAAGATTTGAAAGCTTAAGGGAATCTTAGTTATCATTTAAGCCCAGCCCCCTCATTTTTTAGATGAGCAAACACACCTAGAAAATAAATGATTTGTCTCAAAGTCACATACCTATTCAGAGGCAGAATTAAGCCAAGAACCCAAGGCATTTGTCTTTCAGCCTAACACTCTTTCTATTTCCACATCATGCTGCCTACAAACATAATTTCAATTGTAGATATGCACATTTAATGAAATACATTTATTACCTCTGCAAATAAAGTACCCTGTGGTTCCAAATAGAGACACATGCCATGCCGTTGGTTGTCTAAAAAATCTTCTAACCTCAGAAATTTTACAGCACACAGAGATCGCCAATCACGCCAATAAACTGAAATTTCCAGCTCACGTGACTAGGATAATTAAAAAAAAATAAAGAAAGAAAACAGAAAAGACATCATTGGACACACACTTGAATAAAATATCACAAAAAATATGAAATACAAATACAATAAACAAAGATAACACACAAAGTTCACGCTAGAGTTTTGTGATGTTTCTCAATTGTATATTACTTTAACAAACTTATACATTTTAACTCAAAGGAACAAAACTTATATTCAGACATTCTCCAGCTTACGTATTCCTGAAGTGTAATTAAAGAACACATAAGTGAGAACAACCAATACAGACAAATGACCACAGCAACTCCTTCCCCTTTCACGTTTCAATCTTTTGAATTTCCTTCCTCTACTTGCTGTCACTTACTGTGCTATTGCTAAAAGACCCCATTTCAAACCTCCTTATTTCTTCATCCTATTGCTGAGCCAGGAAAAGGTAAATAGCGTTTATTTTGCACTTATAGTGTGCCACACATAGTGCTAAACACTTTAAGAATACTAGGTCATTAAATTTTCAAAAGAATACCACTGGGTAGAAAGACCAATTAGTGCAGTGGCCTGAATAGGTAGGGAAGATGGGAAATTCACACAAAGCTTTACACAAAAAGAAATTTATTTAACATCAAAAAATTTTAAAAAAAGCATATTAGTAAGAACTTGAATGTTCAAAAACCAGTGACAAGTATAGTATACCATATACATATGAGAGAATACATTATAGTCATTAAAAATAATGTTTATGTGGAGAAACATATTTAAGGTTTTAACAATCAATTATTAAATGCACCTGTAGAACATAGTTTATAAGTTATGGTCAAGCCATAAATTGACTTCTACCAATATGTTATAATCTATATACATTTTAATTATAAAATACCAGGATTTTCCATTATTTTGTTTTTTAGGATTCTGTAGATTACCTATAAAAACAAATAAGAGTTCTTCCTTTTAGGTTCTACAAAGTAATAAATTACTTCTTTTATATAACAACTTTCAATTTATGAACTTATCCATCTTATTAGGTAAGTTCTTAATATATATAATAAAAAACCTTTGCTTTAAATTATAAATCTAGTTCATGCAAATGAACATAGAAAACACTTACAAAAATGTGACATGAAAAAAAATGAGTCAAAACACAATATTCCAGAAGGTCTCACACCCAATCACAAAGAGTCAGAAAAAGATCTCTATGGCAATGAGTATGTGATCCCAGGGCCTCCTATCTCATTTTTTCTCTCTGACTCATAATTAATATGGAAGAGAATATAATTATTTTAAGATTAGCAAATGGCATATAGAAGGGATAGAGTACGAAATCTATGATGTTCTATTCAAATTTAAAGTGTATTTTAGAAATAGTTATTTTGGGAAATAAACTGGAAGAATAATTGTACCAGGGATTGGTAATTTAGACCACATTTTTTTAGACTAGAGGAAGAGAGGTCTACTTTCTCCTATCTTCCTCCACTGTCTCAGAAAGACTTGTTACGGATCAGACAGACAGATGCAAGGTATACAGATACTGTAAATAGAATTAGTGCTATTGAAAGTTCTTACACTCTCACACTGTTAAAATGGTAAGATTATGTCTTACTCTAGATCAAAGGAGGTCCAATCAGCTCATTTGCTATTTATTCTAGCCACTCTGGTTAAAACTAACATACTGACATATTTCTTTTTCCTTTGCTTCTTTATTCCATATGTTACAGATCTGAGATTTAGCATGGAGGTCACTTCACAGAGCTTAAGCTAGCTATCCTGGAGTTCTCCAAAGAGGTTTTAGGTATAAAGCTCTTCACTGTTTGTTACTTTACACTATTCCCTGTTAGCGTCACTTTTGTTACAGCACAGGGGAAGAGTGGCTATGATCCAGTGGTATTTTATGTCAGTACTCCATCACTTGTGTTATGAAACCCAATCCTACTTTAACCCCTAACATTTCAGCATGTTGGGTAAGTAAACCAAGCACACAGTATCTGAAAAGCAAAGTACCATACTGAGGCTTCTGTTTAAGGAGACACCACCACTAATGTTTAGAATTTAAACTACAGGTGTTACTGTTGGTTTGCTGGCAATTATCTAGATGAAGCAGGTCAGTTCTGTAAGGTAACGGCATGCTTATGGGTAATTTCAAACTTCAGGAGCAACAAAATTCTAGATGGAGTAAAAAGTAAAACTACTACCAAAAAAGCTGAACAATACGATTTGAGCTAGCTACTGATTTGGGAGTATAGGCAGACTGTCCCAACTTGTGTTTCAGTTTGTTTTATAAAATTTGAATCTAGAATCAGAAAGCTGTGTGGAAGATCTAAGAAATTTGTGTGGCTTGTCTGAGGTCTCTCTAAGACCTGAATGTAAACAGAAAAAGACCACTGAATAAGTCTTATGTGTACTGGAGGAAGGCAAGCAACAAATTTTTAAAAATATGTGGCAATTAGGCTGGGTGCGGTGGCTCACGCCTGTAATCCTAGCACTCTGGGAGGCCGAGGTGGGCAGATTGTTTGAGCTCAGGAGTTTGAGACCAGCCTGAGCAAGAGCAAGACTCCATCTCTACTAAAAACATAAAGAAATTATATGGACAACTAAAAATATATATAGAAAACTTAGCCGGGCATGGTGGCGCATGCCTGTAGTCCCAGCTACTCGGGAGGCTGAGGCAGGAGGATTGCTTGAGACCAGGAGTTTGAGGTTGCTATAAGCTAGGCTGATGCCACGGCATTCTAGCCCAGGCAACAGAGTGAGACTCTGTCTCAAAAAAAAAAAAAAAAAAAAAGTGGCAATTAAAAAAAACAGTGTACATCTAGCATATAGGAATTAGCACAAAGAAGGCTGAGATTTCCATCTTTCATTATTTGGCTAAGTGAAAAAAACAAAAAATAAAATTAAAAGGAAAAAGAAAGCAAGCTGAGATTCCCAAACTGCTGAGGAACCCTGGGGTACTAGAGAATAATTTCACTTTTCAAAGGAAACACAGTGACATCTATTGGACACCATGAGAACTACTAGATTAAGGTAGTTCATAGTTTCAACATTACATTCCACATTCCTTTTAATGAAACCATAACTTTGCTAAACTGGATTTTCAATGATAAAAAAGAAAGCAACTCCATATGAAAAATCAATGTCAAAGAAGAGATGAGGGTGCAGTGTCCATCTGACTCTAAGCTTTGGGGAGTTATATAGTGTGCATCAGGTGGACATACCCCATTACCCATTAGTTCACTGTGATTAGGTAAGAATGAAATTAAAATATTATCTTTTCTCTCAATATTTCTGCTTTTTTCAAAAACAGCTGATTTGTTAAAACATAAATACTAATTAGTCAACTACTTCTTTTTTTTTTTTGGAGACAGAGTCTCGCTCTGTTACTCAGCTAGGGTGAGTGCCGTGGCATCAGCCTAGCTCACAGCAACCCCAAACTCCTGGGCTCAAGCGATCCTACTGCCTCAGCCTCCCGAGTAGCTGGGACTACAGGCATGCGCCACCATGCCCGGCTAATTTTTTCTATGTATATTTTTAGTTGGCCAGCTAATTTCTTTCTATTTTTAGTAGAGACGGGGTCTCGCTCTTGCTCAGGCTGGTCTTGAACTCCTGACCTTGAGCAATCCACCCGCCTCGGCCTCCCAGAGTGCTAGGATTACAGGCGTGAGCCACTGCGCCCGGCCTCAACTACTTTTTAATGAATGGAACTTGTTGGATATTTCTCTTGGCCCAGGGACACACGGTGAGAAAACTACAGGGACACTGAAGACAATGAACCAAAAAAGTTTAGAAATTTTGATAGAAGTAAATGATACTAGGCTCCATTGCCAAAAAAAAAAAGGGAAAAAAGCAAACTCTCTGTTGCCACTAACAGACAAAATTACTCAAAGCCTGGAAAATTCAAGAGCTAAGGAAAGGTGAGATTTTTGCAAAGGTGTACATGGCAGATGTCATATTTATTGGTCTTCAAAGGGCTTCTGAGGACAGCATATCAGTTAGGGTCCTGGCAGCGAGCAAACTGCACACTGAAAGTTTAAGACAAGTTTTCAAAATTGGCTACTTATATATAGAGGTGTGATTAAAGTTAAGGAAACAACAAGGAATGAAAAGAATCTGAGGACTAGCAACAGTAAAAATCCATTGTCACCCCTAGCCTGAACGGGGGTAAGAGGCAACAGCTGCCAGAATCCAGTAAGGACTGGATCTTGGAAACAGGACTGTCCAACAGGAGCTGTAGCCACAGATGAACACACTGTGAAAAGCAAGGCAGAGAAGGAGAGACGGAAACAAACACCCTGATTGCCCTTTCCTTCTGCCCTTTGATCTCCTAATAGTGTTTCTTATTATAAGTCAGACCCAAGTGATTCAAATAAACTTCAGAGCTATCAGCCTATAGGGGTACAGAGTAGGACAGGGAAGGAAGGAGACTGAAATCCATTGGGGAAAAACAGAAAACAACTACCTTAGAAAACAGTAATATCTATTTTCAGTTCAGGAGTCCAATGAGGGTGATTCTCCAAGTGGAGATTCTCCAGGTGGAACAAATGTGACAAAAAGACAGAAACCTTGGGATCTTTTGGGAGGATGAGAAATGCAGAGAGAAGAGTAGATGACAGAGACAACGGAGAATATAAGGCCATGGCCTTGGCTTGAAAAGTCTGCCTGCTAAAGATGTGGGTAACTATGCTCACTTTATAGGGAAAGAGACAAGTAAACAATTATGATAGAAATTATAAAGTACAACAACAATTATGTACAACTGCTTCTTATGTCAATTCATATCCTACAAAAAGTTCCAAAGACTCCCTATTATTCCAAGCATATTATATACTTTCCAGCCTCTAAGTCTATACCTGTATAGTTCCTATTTCTAATCTTGTATCTTATTCTCCAAACAAAATCCTATATTGTTACATAAGATTTTCCTATTATTCTTTTCCTTATAGCAGTCCCAATTCTCTATCAAGGCCAAACTAAATATCCATCTCCTCTACAAAGATGTTCTTCACTAATCCAGCCCCTAGTTTTCCCTCTGAGTTCTCAGATGCAGGTATCTTTTTATTTATCCTTGTAGGAACTTGTGCTCTCAAATCTGAGGATTCATGGTTCTCATCAATTCTGGAAATTCTTGGCCATAATGGCAATAATTGCTTTAGGCATGGTCTCTGCTCTATTCCCTCCTTCTGGAACTTCACTCATGAGTTAGTCGTTCTCATTCTATCCTTCATGTCTCTTAACTTCTCCTTCCATATTTTCCATCTCTTTGTCTACTTATGTGGTACTCTGGGCAACTTCTTCAGCTCTGTCTTCAAGGCTACAAACTCTTCTTCTATTTAACACATCCACTCAGTTAACTTTCTATTTCAGATGTTATATTTCCTATTTTTATAAGTTCTATTTGCTTCTCCTTCCCACGAGCAGCAACAATTTATCAGCTAATGGTCATTCACGTTTCATATTCCCCTAATTATTTTGAAGCAAATTCCAGACATCTATATTTTCAATTTATTGGGTGCTTTTAAAACTCTGCTTAGCCTTTTGGGCTCACCATTCATTCTTTGCTCATATTTTCAAATTCCTCTATTATTGCTTTAAACATTTTAAACATTTATTTCATATTCTACATATAATAATCCCCATTATCTGTTTCTCCTTGCTTATGGTGGTTGTATCTCCATATATTTTTAATTTTTGGATGCAAGCTCATGTTGGGTAGAATTCTTCTCCAAACTTCTGAAACACAATTTAATAGTTTTTTAATTTTGCCCCAGTTTTTTTTTAACCTATCAGACCTTAGGGTCCTTTATGGAAGGGATATTTCTAGCTCTTTTGTTTTGCTCAATTGCTATAGGCCTTGAGTATTAATTTAAAGATCAGAAAGGCTGGAAAAGCTAAAATGCCTATACTATGCTTTAGAGCAGTGATTTTTCTGGTAACAAGTGAGGCATGGAGAAATTAAGATTCGGCTGTATGGGGGAGGGTACAAGTGGGTAAGGAAGAAGACATTTTCAGTTCTACACGCCCTCTCTCCTAAGATATGGATGTATGTCTATTTTGGAATCACTGTATTAATTGGAGTGTGTCATGTCCCTTGGATATGCTGAGGTGGAAAAAAAAAGTTGAAAGAAACCCCGCTTTTTAGTTTTAAAATTGTTTTTGCATAAATTATTTACATTTAATCCATTAATACTTAGTGAATATCTATACTAACTATCTTCTGTGATGGAAATACAAAGATAAGCAGCATATACTCCTGATTTGAAATAGTTCATAGCTTTGTTGGGGAGATGGAAGTATAATTCAATACTAGCAATAGAACGGCATGTACAATATGCACAATGACACAATTTTTTTGTAAGAGAAAGTTAGTAAAAAGTGAAAAGATCAGAATTGCTCAAATTGTGTTTTCAGAGATGAATCTCAAGATTAAAGGAGGACAGTGATCAGATGGAAAAGAATATATGAAGATAAAGAATTATAAAGTATATTCTAGGGATAGAAAAGTTTCATACAGTTAAAGCCTAGGTATAAACAGAAACGCTTTGAGAAATAAGGATGAAAAGATGGGCAGAGATAGGTCATAAAGGGCTTTGTATGACTTGTAGTGGAATTTGGTCTTTAACTTGTAAGTTATAGGCTGGCACTAAAGGATTTTAAAATAAGGAAGGGCAGGGGTCAGATCATATCAGGGAGTACAAGTTGAACATCCCTACCCCAAAAATCCAAATCTGAAATGCTGCAAAATCCTAAATTTTTTGAGCACCAACATGACACTCAAAGTTAATGCTCATTAGAGGATTTTGGATTTCAGATTTTTGGATGCTTGATCAGTTAAGTATAATGCAAATATTCTAAAATCTGAAAAAATTTGCAATCCAAAACACTTCTGGTCCCAAGCATTTCAGATAAGGATACTGAACCTGTATAGTTGCTAAAAATAAGGGCACTAGGATCAGACTGCCTTATGCATGCACATCCAATAAATTTTTGTAGAACACCAGCTTGGGCAACATAGCAAGCCTCTGTCTCTACAAAAAATTAAAAAAAAAAAAAAAATTAGTCGGGTGTGGTTGTGCACAACTGCAGTCCCAGCTACTCAGGAGGCTGAGGTGGGAGGATTGCTTGAGCTCAGAAGTTTGAGGCTGCAGTGAGCTATGATCATGCTACTGCACTCTAGCCTGGACAACAGAGTGAGACCCTATCTAAAAAAAAAAAAAAAATTTTTTTTTTTTTTATGCAATAGGTTCAAATCTTAGTTTCATACCACTTAGTAGTTCTGTGACCTCGGACAAGTTACTTACCCATTCTGGGCTTCAGTTTGCTCATCTATGAAACATGCATATTAATGGTAGTGACCTTCTGGGGTTGTGTGAGAATTAAAGAATTAAATTAACAACCCCAGCAGATAATCTCAATAAATGTTAGCTATTATTATTATTATTACTATGATATGCAATTAAGAAAATATACACTGACAGAAGGATGGACTAAGAACAGAGACAAGTTAGCTAACTCTAATGAAGAACACAGGCTTTGGTTTTAGATAGACTTAGTTTTGGTGTCAGATGCTTGTGTTAGTTTCCAGCTCTACCACTCTAGCTGTGTGGCCTGAAAAAAGTTACTTAAACTCTTGGAACCTCAGTAATCCCTAAAACTGATGATAACTGTACATATCTCATAAGATTATTGTGAGGATTAAATGAGACATTATACATAATGTGTCTTCTTCAGAACCTATTACAGCAGAAGCTTCAGGGTAATATATGCTAGGGTGAGGAAGAAGTGAACACTAATTATTTTTTCAAGAATCTTGTTTGTGAAACAAAGGCCTATCAATTAAGCACAAAAACTTTTGTTAATGGGAAAAATGTGAACATATGCAAGAAACACAGATGATAGGGATAACTGATACAATAAGATTTTAGAAGCCTAGAAAGAATATAAACTAGAGGACAACTTGGGCGGTCACAGACTCTAAAACAGAAAGAGAGAGACTTCTTTCTCTGAAACCAAGGAAGAAGATGAACAGAAAAATTAGCAGGTAATAGGAGGAATTTGAGGTTTAGTGGTCTTAACCTAATCTATAAAAGAGAAGTAATGGAGTCTGAGGTGAAGTAGAAGACTTGAAGAAACAGGTGAAAGAAAAGTTGCTGGTAATGGGATAAAAATGTCAAATGTGGGATAACTTTGACAAGCTCAGCTGAGCCTGAAAACTAAAATTCATAATAATAGGTGTGATCAATTTCAGCAGCATTCAGCATAACAGAGCAGAGAAAAACAGATGATAGGACTGATTTCCTATTGGGAGTTTACAGCAGATGTGGTATACAGACAAGGTTGAAGGATGCTGTGAAGGCATCAGTAGGGAAATAGTTCAGAGTAATGGTTTTAGGGTAAATAGAGAAGAAAACTAAGTTTGGAAGGGGCTGAAGGTATGAAAACAATCTAAAGAATCAAGGTAACAGAAATATTTGATTAAGTATCTAGCTTTGTGGTAATGAAGTAAAAGAGCCAGAATAGTAACAATAATAACAAGAATTATCATTTACTGCACAACCATTATGTAAAGCTATTATTCTTGGTGTTTTATGTTATGTCATTTAGGAGAACAAGAGATCTGATGAAAGTCTGGTTAACTGAGTTTAGGATTTCAAAGGTACAGAGTAATTCATTACTAAAATGATACAGGAATAAAGCTATACTTAGAGTCAAAGAGTTCAAAAAAGTTTGAAATAATGGTACGTTATATGGGTTGTTTACATATACACTCAGCCCTCTGTATCTGTGGGTTACACATTTGTAGATTCAACCAACTGTGAATCAAAAATATTTGGGGAAAAAAAATGAATGGTTGTATCTGTACTGAACATGTAAAGACTTGTTTTCCTCATCATTATTCCCTAAATAATACAGTATAACAACTATTTGCAAAGCATTTACATTGTATTAGGCATTATAAATAATCTAGAGATTAAAGTATACGAGAAGATGTGCACGGGTTAGGTGCAAATACTATGCCATTATATATAAAAAGCTCTTGAGCATCCATGGATTTTCCTATCTGCAGGGGGTCCTGGAACCAATTTCCCATGGATACCTTGCTATACAGATGTTTTAAATCCCTCATAATGATGGCAAATCGTAGAGTGGGAAAAGAACCAAAGTGATCCTTATTAAATATCAGATGGAGAGTGCCTGGTGGTTAAGAAATAACAGATGGAAAAAAAAAGTAGATGATTATATACAATTGACCCTTGAACAACATGGGTTTGAACTGCATGGGTCCACTTAAATGTACATTTTTTCAATAAATGTATTAGAAAATGTTTTGGAGATTTGTGACAATTTGAAAAAACTTACAGATGAACCATGTAACCTAGAAATATCGAAAAAATTAAGAAAAAGGAATCTCATGAATGCCTAAAATATATGTAGATTCTAGTCTATTTTGTTATTTACTACCATAAAATATACATGAATCTATTATAGAAAGTTAAAATTTATCAAAACTTATACACACTTTCACTTACAGACTGTACATGGCACTATTTGTAGTCAAGAGAAATATAAAAAAACATAAAGATGCAGTATTAAATAACTGTATAAAATTAACTATAGTACACACTTGTACTACTATATAATTTTGTAGCCACTTCCTATTGCTATTTGCAGTAAGTCTAGGTGTTGGCAGTATCTACTTAAAATACCACGTGATGCTAATCATCTCCGTGTGAGCAGTTCCTCTCTCTAGAAAATTGCGTATCACTTCTATTATTTGTTGCATATTTTTCATGGTGTTTAGTGCAATACCATAAACCCTGAATAACACTATGGGATGCTTACAAAGTGCCACTACTGGTGCTGGAAGTGACCCCAAGAAGCAGAGAAAAGTCATAACATTACAAGAAAAAGTTGAATTGCTTGACATGTACCATAGATTGAGGTCTGCAGCTACAGTTGCCCCCCATTTCAAGATAAATGAATCTGGCATAAGGATCACTGTAAAAAAAGAAGGGAAATTCCTGAAGCCATTGCTGCAGCTATGCCAGCAGGCACAAAAACCTTGCACTTTCCACAAAATATAAAATATGTGTTAATCAACTGTTTATGTCATCAGTAAGGCTTCTAGTCAACGTAGGCTATTAGTAGTCATGTTCTCAGGGGGTCAAAAGTTATGCGTGGGCTGAGTGTGGTGGTTCACACCTGTAATCCTAGCACTCAGGGAGGCCGAAGCAGGGCAATTGCTTGGGGTCAAGAGTTCGAGACCAGCCTCAGCAAGAACGAGACCTCTGTTTCTACTAAAAATAGAAAAAATTAGCCGGGCAACTAAAATAGAAAAAATTAGCCGGGCATGGTGGCACAAACCTGCAGTCTCAGCTACTTGGGAGGCTGAGGCAGGAGGATCGCTTGAGCTCAGGAGTTTGAGGTTGCTGTGAACTAGGGGATGATGCCACAGCACTCTAGCCTGGGCAACAGAGTGAGCCTGTCTCAAAAAAAAAAAAGTTATACATGGATTTTCAACTGTATGGGGGTCGGTACCCATAACCCTTGTATTGTTCAAGGGCCAGATGTATATAGCTCATAGTCTCAGAGGAGTCATATAAGCCTCAGAAAAGGATATGACATGTTATTTAATAGTAGTAGAATCTGGAAGCAGCAAAGGAGAGGTAAAAAGGGTATTATTATAACTTCATTACAAGTTAAAAAAACAGCATTTCATATTAAACAATATGCCTGATGTCAGTTTATACCATATAAAAATTAATAATAGTGTCTTTGTATTCCTATTCTTGTTCAGCTATATTACGAAGTCTTACTCCCCATTAACAGGATCTTGCATGCATTTTAATCCTTTTGTAGGGGGGAAAGCATTGTCCTCTGCCAGTTTCTATGAAGAATAATTTTTCCATTTTCCCTAAATACCTAGGTCTCTGCCTCAACACCCTTACTTATCTGCCAGAGCCAGTTACCTCATAGAAGACCTTAGGAGAGAAACTGGGCATGAATGAGACAGTCCATTGCTTCTTTTTTTCTTGAGAGCCAGGCAGTTCAATGGAATCATACTATTTGTTCTTCTTTCCCATGCCTTATATTTTAATAGGCTGGAGCCCACAGTAATCCAAGGGACTGGGTATAACTCCATTGTTGCTGCACACCCAACCACACTCTCAGATATCAGCTTATTTTTCAGTAATATAGATGACATTTTATTTTCCATTAGTCATGTCTTTATTTCTCTCAATTACTTCAGAACTCGGGCAGCCTCACACACACAGCTTTCAATCAGTTAATTTTAGTGCCTCAAATGACAGCCAAAGATGGTCAGACATCTGACCAAATATGCAATATGATAGAGATCATAAAAGGGATCTCAGAAGAAACAGAGGCAATTCAGGCGGAAAAAAACTTAAAACTGATACCCTCAACAATATAAGATGATATTATCTCCATTAGAATAAAACAGGGTGTTAGTTTAAAAAAAAAAAGAACAAGAATGAACTTTTAGAAATTAAAAATGTAATATCATATATAAATTTTTCAGATATAGGTTATCAAAATTTCCTAAAAAGTAGAACAAACAAATAGAAAATAATAGACAAAAGATAATCAAAGGATAAATCCAAAAGGTTCAACTAGCAAGAGAAAACACTGAAAATGTAGATGAGAAAATTATCAATAAGTCAAGAAAATTTATTGTATCTAAAGCAAATGAACTTTTAAACTGAAGGTGCCACACAGTATCCACCACAAAGAATGAAAGATGCTCAGATTAAGATACACAGCTGTGAAATATCAGTATCCCAGGAAAAAGATAAGATCTTAAAACCTTTCCAAGATCGAGCAGATCTAGATCAAAGATTAAAAATCAGAAAGGCATAAAAATTCTCAACTGTAATACTGGGGCTAGGAAATAATCACACAACTACTCAAAATTAATGAAAATAATCTCCAACCTAGAATTCTACACTATAAGTGTGATAGTAGAATATGCATATTTTCAGACATAACATCTCTAAAACTTTTTCATTTACCTTTTCTCAACATGAAAATGGAGGATATGATCCACCAACATGAGGAAGTAAAGCAAGGATGGAGTGATCTTAGACTCAAATGATCCATAACACAGAAGGATGGAATTCTCAAAATAAAGGCTGTGTAGCAGCTATTGAAATTGAAGCAGAAAGATATAAGACTCCAGAAAGGATGTTTCCAATGAGGAAGGTAGGGTAACTAATAGATTATCAGATATCTTTGCCTAGAGTTGTTTTAGAGTCCTTCTGGAGATTTTGGGGATAAATGATAGGTATTTAGAAAACTAAGCAAAGCAAAACAAAACAAAGAGGCATTTATCAACCTTGGGGGTGGTGGAAGTACTAAAAAGGAAATGTAATCATGATACAGAATATGTTCATCTATAGACTATTTATATAGTAATAATAAGCAACTCTAAATTATTGATTTAACCTAATTATTTGGGAGAATGAGAATAGGAGTGTGGTGGTTTAAGAGAGTTAAATTCCAATCTTCTTTAAAGTAGTGTGAATTGTGAATTTACAATTTCTAAAAGTTAGAAACCAATAAACAGTAAGAGTCCCTTGAATTCTTCTCTTATAATCTTGTCCTCGATGGCAGTGGTTCCCAACCTTTTTGGCACCAGGGACTGGATTTCATGGAAGACAATTTTTCCATGGAGGGGTGTGAGGGTAGGCAGAGCTCAGGTGGTGATGTGAGTGATGAGGAGTGGCTGTGAAGAGAGATGAAGCTTCACTGCCTGCCACTCACCTCCTGCTATGCAGCCTGGTCCCTAAGTTTCATGCAAGACAATTTTTCAGGGACCAGGGGTCGGAGGTGCCAAGCTCAAGCAGTGGTGCAGCCCAGTTCCTAACAGGCCACGGACCAGTACCGGTACCAGTACATGGCCCTGGGGTTGGGACTACAGCTCTATCCTACCTCAGCCTTTGACTCCTGTCATCATACTACCATACCAACAATGGCAATATTTTCACAATCTCAACCGTCTGCATCCTTCTAACATTCTAGCTCACTCTCTCTAGCACCTCAACACCCAACTGATTCTTCAATCCCATAGCAGTCCCAATCCATTTACCATCTTTTTGCTTGTCCTAACTACCCCTGAGATCCTCTTGTCTCTCCTTTCCCAGTGACCAATGTTTTCTATCATTCTCTCTTCACAAAACTGATTCCAGCTAAAATTGTTCTAAGTTTTAGTTGTAAGGACAGGGCCCTTCTTGGTTTCTAATATCAATAAAGATTTTTCTCTACTACATTACTAAGGTTGAATTATTCAAAAAGAAATATACAAGGGAAAGAATTAGATTATAGGGCTTAATGTACCATGTTGTCTTTTATTTCAGTCTCTCATGGGAGCCTGATTAAGCTTTTTTTTAACAGGATGGCTGAGGAAATTCAGTGAAAATGAAAGAGTGCACAGCTACTGTGTTTATAATAAAGACCAAATTTTATAAGAAAATATAAAAAAATAACCTGATAGAATAGAAAACATAGAACTAGTAGTCAGTAGACTTCATTAAGAATCCTGGATTATACCCTAAACTAGTAATTTAGCACCTAGACCATAATTTCCTTAATTTGTAAAATGAAGGAGCTAAATTACACCAGTAATTTAAAAACTTTTATCTTTGAAGTGTCAAAATTCTAATGACATCTTATACAGAATTCCAAAACAACAAAAAAAGACTCTGTATTTCCTCCTGAGATAATTCTGCAGAATACTGAAGCTCCCTGGAAAATAATTTGAACTTTTCTAGATCATTTTAGATCTATGTCATTTCTAGAATTATTCTACAATTCTAAAAGGACCTATGATTTTTGTGTCTTGAAAAGGAGAGAAACAGTACAGAGAACTTAGTTCCAGAATGTCAGAGAAGTGAAACTTGACATATGAGGCAAAATGCTTGAAACAACCATGTCAGTTTAAAATAACATTTTCTATAAATATTTTTATAATCATTTTCTATAAATAAATATTCTATAAATATAAGGAATAAAAGTTAAAAGCACATGAAAACATGAAATGTACTATGTAAACAGAAGGAACTATTTTCATAGGGAATGTGGTCTCTGCCAAGGAAAAGTTTATAATCTAATTAGGGACAAGGAGCACGCATATCAGGAACCTACAAGGTCTACTTAGCCATGCAATGTCTCCAAAGTTTCAAAGGGAGGATTACTTCAAAGTGAGAAGGAATGTCTGATGCCATATAGAAGAAAAACAGTGTTAGGTAAGGATTACTAATTCAAGTAATGAACAACCATATCAACAGTTATAGTCTTTCTATTGTTCCAAATCTTCCAGTTTTAAACTTTTTCCTCTGTTCCAGGCACTTGTCATCTTTTGGTGGTTCCTCCTCTGTGCCACTGTTACCGTCCTCTCATTCAAATCAACAGAGGAAAGAGCATCCACTTAAAAGTTAGAACACTGAAGGTCTAGTACCAGTTCTGAAATTTAGTAACACGTAACTATCCTCAATCTTGTTTTCCTTAATTGTAAAATGATGGCAAGACACTGAATTATTTTTAAGTTCTCTTTTAAATATAAAACTCTGTAACAATAACCTTGATACAAGAGAAATCTCCTAGCTAGTCATTTTACCTCTAATGCTAATTCTTTGTCTCATTTTGATCATATTACTCATCAAAAATCCTATAATTACTTTAAATAGGCTCTGAAATGAAAGAAAATGACATTCAACTAATTAGTTTCCCATTACCTAAAATGCCCTTTCATTATATTCAAATTCATAGCCATGCTTTGAAGCCCAGGGCTAAAGAAAATCATTGAATAGCTAAAATGTGCCAAACAATGCAAGGCATTTTATATACATTACTTCAGGTTTTCTTCCTAACAGTCCTGTGAATATTACATTCTTACCCCTAATTTAGAGATGGTAAAACAAATGCCCAGTAACAAGGTTATGTAATTTGCCCACAATCAAACAGCTAAGAAGCAGTCAGTAGATGGACAATGAACCTAGTCCATCTGGCTTCAAAGTCAGTTATAGCAAACCTATTACCCACATTTAAAAATGAGTGGGGGGTGGGGGAAAAAGAGTGGAAACTGAAAGAAACATTTTATGGTCATAAATATTAACACCTATTCACACAGTTAAGAAAAAAGATGCAAATATAACAAGGCATGATATACACTAAGAATCTCAACTATATCTCTTTCTCTACTGGGCTTCACTGAATTATCATGGTCTAATTATCTTGTTAAACTATTAAATGATAGCATATAACAATGCTAGTTCTTGTCCTATCCTTAAGGAGAAAATCTAGAGTTAAAAAATCTTAGAAGTGTAACATTTTCTGATATAAGAATTCTCTTAAAGTCTCTGTTGTAAGTTACTCATTGGACTTTACTGCTAATTTACTACTTCCTATAGCAGCTCATTTCATTTATTCTTTAATAGTATCATTCTTCTTTGACTGAAATGAATCAGCCATCCGTTGACTTTTGCTTTGTCCTCCATAGCCACAAAGTACATAGTTAATCTAATGATGGAACATGTCCCCTCCTTCAAGCGTTTGGCAAACACTGCTACTTGATCAGAGTAACCTCCTCTAAAAATCAGCACCGAGGAATGTTCTTAAGAGTGAGCCCCTGTACTCACCAGAAAACTGGTTTCCCTGATCATCACCTAAATGCACATTGGATATCAGACTGAGATGGGGGTGGGGGGTGGGGGGAGGGGATGGATGTATGCCTACATGATGAGTGCAGTTGTGCACCGTCTGGGGAATGGTCATGCTTGAAGGTCCCGACTTGGGGAGGTGGAGGGGGGAGGGGATGGAGGTATGACTACATGGTGAATGCCAGGTGAATGTCTGGAGAATGGACACGCCTGAGGCTCTGACTCAGGGGGATGGGTGGGACACGGACAATGTATCTAACCTGAGCTTTTGTACCCCCATGAAGAGCTGAAAGAAAAAAAAAAGAAAAAAAAAAAAAGAGTGAGCCCCTGGAATCCCCTACCATTGATGACAGCTGACACACAAATTGAAATTTCATTGCTATCCCTAGTCTAATTCTTACTCCACATGTTCCTCCTAACTTTAAAGATGGTTATCAAATCTTTGCTAAATCTCTTCTTTATCAGGCTTAAAATCCCATTTTATCTGAATTGTTACATTGGTAACAGGATTTTCATTTCATCATTCTGGCAATTCTTCACTGGATAAATTTATATAATGTTCTAGGTATGATCTGATCCAACACAAAGTTTTCTTCTTGGCAAACCTTTCTTTCTCTCTTCCTACCTCTGGGATACTGATTAAGATTGGATGTTAGATGTGTGTGGGTTTTTTTGTTTTTTTTTTTTCCCCCTTTATATACTCTCATTATGGGTTAGTAATTCCATTGGCTTCTATAGTACACAGCACTTATTTCTACCAGATCATTTACTATAGGTAAAATCAGAGGATGTCAACTCCTCTATTAAAAACCCTTCAATTGTCTTGCATTTCACACACAGCCTACAGACTCCCTAGTAATCTGGAACCTACCTCTCTCTGCTAGTCTACATCATACTGCTCTTCTGTCTCAAAATTTTTCTGGCTGCAACATACAAAGGCATCTCCTACCTCAGAGAGTTAGTATGTTTGTATCCTCCGCTGGGAACACTCTTTCCCTGGATCTCTGCAACTCTGGCAACTTTTCACCCTTCAGGTCTCAGGTCAGCCTCCTCAAGAGACTCCCTAATTACCTATGTAAAGTGCCCCCTACTCCTTACACCACTGTGTTCATTTCATTCACTGCACTTGTAGATTTTTTAAAACTTGTTTACTATTTATCTTCCCTCTTTAGAATATAAGGTCCATAAGTATAGAGATTTTGACTATTTTGATCGATCATCACCAGCATCTAAGACGGTACTTGGCACAGAACATAAAATCAGTGATTATTAAGTCTAAGAGTACACACTATCTCTGTAAATCTAAAACCTAGCAAAATGCCTGGCATATATAAGGTGCTTAATAAGTATTTGTAGAATAATGGATTGGTTTAACCCACTTGGATGGTGCTCACTAAAACCTATAATTAGATGACCTCCAAATCTACTTACCTATCTCTGACTTCCAGTTCTGTATCTTTATTTACTGCTAAAAAACTAGTTAAACAGAACCCATCCCCTCTAATATAGACCTTTTCTAGTTTCTGTGGCACCATTTTCTTTGCCACTTACTAACAAATTCCTTCTCTGGACTCAGATCCAATTAGTTATTAAGTCATACTGATTTTTACTTCATTTCCCATATACACCCTTTTCTTTCTATTCGTACTGCCACATTTTAGTTCAAGTTCTCATCATCTTAAAGTTGTACAACTGGAGTAGTTTTTTGCCAATCCCTCAAATTTATCTTTCAAACAAATCCCAAGGTCAATTTTTCTTTTCTCTCTCTTCTATCCTCACTACCAAGTATAAACACCTTAGCCTAGCAAAGTCCTCAATATTTATAAACTGAAATCATCAAAATAAAGGTAGGTCTGGGAAATAAGGCGGTAGACTTTTATAGACAGTTTTGACGTAATGGTAAAAAGTCTGCAACTAATTAGATATATACTGAAAAGCCAATATTCCTTGAGGGAATATGGGAGACCTTGTTTATATTGTTCACTGCTAATCTACCACCTGGAAGTACCTGGAACACACAGAAGGTATCAACGAATATTAGCTGATTAAATGAGTGAATGATTTAATGAATAAGTTAATAATCCTAAATCTCAGTAGGAATGCCAGGATGAAAGTAGTGTTCTTTGAATAATCAGTCTGGTACTTAGACAAATGGAGATCAGTTAGTAGATTATTTTAGAAAAAATAGCTGACATTAATCAAGTTCTTATCACTATTCTAAGATTTTTAGAGGATATATTTAATCCTCACACATCTCAGACAGATCATATTAAAGATAAGGAAACTGGAATACATAAAAGGCTAAGTATTTTGTGCAAGTACATACAACATTTAAGTGGCCGACAGTATCTGAACCAAGAAAAGGAACCACATGGGTCTGAATTAGGTTGCTGGCTGTGAAGATAGTAAAAGATAAATTGCAAAAATATTTTAAAAGTAGAGGCTAGAACAGTAATCACCAAACATTTTCACAGCTCGTATCATTAAGCATTAAAAATCTGCTTTTGCAAATAAAAGTAATTTTTAAATGACATATGTATCACCAATCTGAATACTAAATAGTGAAAAAGCTTAATATATTTATGTTTTAGATAAAATTGTTTTAATATTTTCCTCCCCACAACCCAATGCATGGATTTGAACCTAAAATACAGTTATTATCATAGATTGAAAACTAATGTGGACCAAGTTCACTTCTGCAGGGTTTTATGGACAGATTGAAGTCTACCCATAATATCGTTCTTGAAAAACACTGAGACAAATGAGTGTGAAAGCTCATTTCAAATGCAGCTCTGATAAGGTAACCCACAAATGGTGAGTCAGAAGAATCACCTTAGTGGCTAGACAATGTGTTGTTAAAATAAGAAATTTCTAACAACTCACCCTGGTTGCTGACCTTTCAGGTTAATATAAACTATACATTTTTCTAATCACTATACAAATGAAAGCTCCTGCAGCAATCTTATATGCACCTCTATCTTGAATAGACTCATGTACAACTTATGAAATGAGAAATGTCAAAAATATCTAAGTTCTCTTTTTATTCTTTTTAAGAATAAAACTTCTTAAAGCATTCTAAAAAATAAAACTTACATTCAAAATGAATAACAAATATAATAAAAATTCAACTAAAAAGTTTCTCATCTTACCCTATCTAGTTCCAGTGTAAACTTCTGGTCCCAAGACTGATTGGAAATAGGTTTCCAGCTAGTTTGACCAACCACAGTATTATCTAGCTTCAAAACAGCACAGACGTCATCTGTAATTAAATTTTATAAACGTCCTTAAAAACTTTAAACCTTTAAAATGAAGTACCACTATTTCATAGCAACAAAAATCTTAAGACCCATTGAAAATACGATTTTTCATAATCAATACTGAAACTTTTGAATCCTAAATGGCTAGTTAGATATACACACACACTTCCAACCAGACCCTCCCAAATTATCCTTTGTGTTTAATAAAAACACAAATAAAAACTGTTATCTGTTTTGTTTATGCTGGAATGTGACAGAAAGGACTAACAGGTGACCAGCAGTTGTTCACTGCACTGGTCAGTACATACTACATACAGTATGTATGTTTGTGTGTCAGTATCAATCATCCAGTTTTTCTTTCTCTACATTTGCTATTTATAAAGCTTGTTGCCTTAAATAATTGTTTATTTTCACATCTTTCCTAAAGTTTCTGTCATATACCAGGAAACATAGGCAAGTTTATCTTTGTACTCTATACTAGGTTGAACTGTCACATGCCTTTCCTCCTTCCAGTTATACATTTATATATAGTTTATATTGATAATCATACTTCAGAATGTCTCCAAAGTGCTTCCTAACCTTGTGCATTTTACTCTCTCCAACCTGCCCCGTCCCTCCTCTCAGTTGACTACTGGGCTGCTATCTCAGTAAACATGTCTGGACCAGTGGTTAGTGATCAAAATTTCAGTTTGGAATAAACAGTGATGCTCAATATTTCATTCTTTCAAAAGAATTAATGTCATCTGTCATTCTGTTTTCTAATATATTTTCAGCAAAGTAAAATCTGTTGCCATTTTGTTTCCTATTATTATAGGTTTTAATATTTTAAAATTAAATTATAAAAATCATAATTTTAAAGTTTTTTGGCCAACTTGAACACTTTCCATTGTTAAGTCCCTTGGACAGGCCCCTTAATTAGTTAAATGATTTTTAAAAATCTGGTTACTGAACTGGACAAGTCATCGGTTTTTAGAAGATTTCGACTACTTCCGCTTTTACTTTTACTCGTTCTGCTCATGAAAGATGATCTGGTTTCACTTGGACTCCAACCAGGTAGCGCGACCGATGTGGCTTTTGACCGTCCAGGGACATTCTCTAGGATATCTTGGCAGCCCATAAGACGAACTTCCAAAGTACCTGTTAGCATAAATAAATATCCAATAACGTCAATTCTTAATATATAGAACTATGTCTCTGTTATCTGTTCAGAAAGAGAAAAAAAACAATCTGCTTAAACAACAAAAACTCTTCTCCCAGAGGATCTATGAGATAACCATCATCTTCCTGTTTTAATTAGAGAAACCATTAAAAATTCTTAATTAAAACTATAAGAAATTTTATAGAAATGAAAAGCATCTCTCAAAAGCTGTCTGTAGGGCATAAAACGATACAAGTTATATAAAATTCTTGTTTATCTAAATACTTACTTCAATAATTACATGGAAAAATTACAGAATTATGTACATAGACGATGTAGGAGGGAAAGCATAAAGCTAAATAATATGCCATTAAAATAGCATACAAAAATTAGAAACAAGGAAGTCTGACTATGTGAATAACAGTTATGTTTAACATTTATCTAATTAATACAGAAAATTTTACGGTTTTTTTGCATAAATAAATGGGTTTATGTTCTACTTGAGATATAAAATGACATTATCTTTCCATTTCTGATAATTTAGTTAGTCAGATAATTATGGGTTGTAATTATCTAAGCAAAAGAACCTGCAATTTCCTTAGGCAAACAAATATTAATGGTGTGCAAAATGAAAATGAGGAACTGTGAGTTAGGTCATTCAGAGATATGGCTTTGTCATCCTTTGGCCTAGAATTAGTACACTAGGATTAAAAATGGTGCTTCAGTATTAAGACTTTAGATATTGCACATAGCATAACATTTTAGGAGGAATATTTCCTAGTAAAAGTTGTTCCATTAAATTTAAATAATTAAAATTTTATTTTATTCAAATTTTTAATTATTTAAAAGTAACTGAAGGACTTACACTTATAACCAAGAAGTAGTAGTAATAAAGCCTCTCAATTCAAACAACTAAAAAATTAGACAAAATATATGAAAAAAGCGTTAAAGACATTGGACATTAGGCAATGAAGAACAGTGATTTCTGAGAGAGGCAAAACAAACAAGATGAGGCCTAAGACTGCTCCAGCTTACTGTCTTAAGGGTTTCTAGGACACAGTGCAGGGAGGGAGAACTCAGATGGAGCCAAGTTGGGGAGACAAAAATGAGAGTACCAGGAAACCAAGGCAACTAGAGTTCACAAAACAGTTGGTAAAGGAGAGAGCTGTTCAAAGAAAGAACTCCTGAAATCTTCAGGGAGCTTCCCGTATCACATATTCATCAAAATATTAATGAGCACCTGCCTATGAAGAAAATACTTGAGGCAGAACAAAGAACCACCTGAAAAGGGTAGAAGGAACAATACTCAGTGCACACAAGTAGGAACAGTGTCTGTTCCCACCAACCAGGCTTGAAAATCTCAATTTATGGGGCATTTGAGGGAGTAGTCAGGAGAGTGTTGCCCTAGGAGTAGAAAATTACCCCTAAACGATGCTCTTGTCCTGTATAACAAATCTTAAAAAGCAGTACCCAAAAGATCAAATTGTTTCCAAATAACTAGAACAAAGCTCAAGAATATTTATAGAAATACAAAAATATCCAGCACCTGACAAGGCAAAATTCACCATGTCTGGCATCTAATCAAAGAATACCAGGTGTATTTGTTTTCTATTGCTACATTATAAACTACCACAAGTTTGGTGGCTTAACTGACATAAAATGTTAGGATTAACAGACAAGGACATTAAAACAGTCAATCTGTTCAAAATGTTGAATAGAGATATGGAAGAAATAAAAGAAACCCAAACCAAATTTCTAGAGATTAAAAAAAAAAATAGGGCAATGTTTGAGACTTTAAAAAAACACACATAGTGGAATTGGTGGCAGATTAAACATTGCAAAAGAAAAGTTGAGTGAACTTGAAGACATACCAATAGAAATGATCAAAAATAGAAGACAGAAAGACTTGGGAGAGAGAAAATAACCAAAACAGTACATATGTGAACTGTGAGTTTAACTTCAAGTGGCTAATATGTGTGTAATTGAAGTTCCTGAGAGAGAGTAGGGGATAAAAAATATACTTCAGAAAAAATGGCTAAAAATTCTCCAAATTTGATGAAAACTATAAATCCAAGAAGTATCTAAAAAGTTCAATGAACATCAAACAAAACAAACAGAACCACACCAAAGCACACTATAATCCAATTTCTCAAAACCAGTGATAAGCAGAAAACACTAAAAGCAAGAGAAAAAACACATTACATACAGAGGAACAAAGATTAGGATGGCAGATTTCTCACTGGAAACTGGGAAAGCCAAGACTATGTACTTTACATATGTGTAGTTTATTGTATGTTAATTATGCCTCAATAAAACTGCTCTAAAAACTGGATATTGATGATGGTAGAACCACCATATACATTTACTAAAAAATCATAAAACTTATATATACTTAAAATGGGTGAATTCTATGGTATGTGAGTTATGCCTCAATAACACTATTAAGGGTGGAGGGTGCAGCTTCAAGCTTATGTTTTGTTAGGGTGTGGAAATCTTAGTATGAAGTGATAAGACAGATTAAGTATAATGGATATCAGTTTTATTTTAGTTCAAAAAAATTTGTTGTGTCTGTTTTTTATTTGGTTTTGGTTGTTGTTTAACTGGCAAACTTAGCTCATTTCCACCATAAATGCTCAGCTGTAAAAGTCATCCTGGGGAAACTGAAAACATCTGCCTACTACTTCAAACCATAGTAGCTTATTAAATATTTTAGTAATTTCAATATATCAGGACATGACAATGCTCAACACCTGCTTTCATTTAGGAAAAAAAAATCTGGAGGGAGTTAAGATTTTTATTAAACATCTAGAAAGTTTCTTTCATGAGGCGACACAATTGCAATTGCATATAACCACATTAGAAATAGCTTAAAACTACAACTTTACTTTCATAATCTACAATATGAAAATTTTAAAACAAGCAAATCCAAGAAGTAAATGTTTGTATTCATAAGCAGTAGTTATGAATTACATCAGAATAAGTAAATGCTATTTCTTTCAACTGTCTGGAAAGTCTATTTTATATTTATTTTATTAATTCAGTATTTTATCTTGGTATAACTGAGTAACATCTTTTTTAATTTTGAAGAAATTTCCTCTTATAAAAATTATTAAATTTCTCAAAATATGGAGCAAAAATATCAATTATACCTTACATCACAGTAGCAACAAATTTGCAAATTTCAGCACTATAAACACACAACCACAAAAGAAATCAGAGTCTAAGGGAGATAAACCACAAATAATAGCATGCAGTGAAAAATTCAGAACAGTAAATCCTCTTACTATTTATTGTAGTTTATCTTTCATCACGTCTAATCCTTTATCCATATCAGTACTATTTCCCTTTCTAGTCATATTTAGTTTATGGTCCAGTAGGAGCTTAAAGAAATTTTTTTCAAAAACCAAAATGTTTTAAGAATTGTAAGATATTCCTTTTTAGATTGGTAATTTACATCACTTTGAGTAAAATTCAGTAAGAGAATGAAGAACAGGAAAAGAAAGAACTGAAAAGAGGTTAAAATTCAAGAGCTGGGAGGAAGAGCAGACTACAATAGAAAAGGAAAAAAAAAAATCCAGCCATATCAGCTGAGTTTCTGAAATGTGGCTTTATTACTTTTCTAGAAATATTGTTAATTTCCAAATATTTGGCAACCATATTTTAATCGATGACTCATTCAGAAATTCTTGAGTATCCACACTATGTTCAGCACTGAGCCAAAGATGGTGAAACTTATTAAGCACAGTCCCTGCCTAATTATCAAATGGTACTTATCAAGTATTTGTCAAATGTATAAAATGTCCTGTGCTATGGGCAAAGAGTATATGTAGACAGACAATGAGGTCTTTGTTCTTTATAGGTGCATATTCCAGTTTTGACTAAAAAACACATACAATAAGATGGATAATAAAGCGAAGACATTTAAATAGGGCAGGGGAACACTGTGCAAAAATAAGTTTAACTATTTAACTGTGATAGCAGATTCATGGTAGGAGTTATACTGATATGGCTAGAAAGATAAACAGCTATTACAGCACGGAGGTGTCAGACCAGAGGCTCCCAAGCTTTCTCAAGTTCATAGTACCCTAATGTTTTATATTTTCAACATGCCCTAGGCCAAATGAAATATCTAATAGTTCTATTTATTAAATAGTTTGGCCCAAACATAGGAGATCATTGATATCTGTGCTCAGATAATAGTTATTTAAAAAAATAATATACATAACTATAAGAAAAACTTTTTATCTCATTCTTAAAAAAGCAATATTACTTTCTAATGAGATGTGTGTACCTATTGGGCATCATACAACTTCTCAAACTTTGGAATCTGTTTGGAAACTGCTTCGCTGATTTCCTACTCCACACAGCATTTTTTAAAATCACAGCAACCAAGGAAAACCAGCTTCACAAATATATGACATCACTGAAAGGAATGTAGCTCCACCTAATGCTGAAACTGCAACTACCTTGAGCTAGTAGTCTGAATCGTGACTATAGGAAGTGCAGTTAATGCTATGTTTCCCTTGAAAACTTAAAATATCCTACTGTGCTCCTGTGAATTCATTTTGGTATCGTAGGGTGCCTGAGATTTAAGAATGCAACTTGGGAACTGCAGGTTTAGACTGACCTAAATTAGTAGTACTAATAACAGCAAGTTTAACTGTAAATTTGTCCTTCAAGTTTTGATGTAAAAGCTTATCATAGTATAAAACTGATTAATGATATAGCAACTAGAATGTGATAGTATGCTACATAATACTGAAGAACATTTTCATAACTTCAAAATATTACATGACTATTTTTAAGATAAAACTCTTGTTGACATCAATATCGATAAGAAAATTTAAGGATTCTGGAAAGTCTGTGTAACAAAAGTATGTCATATTCACATGGGCCATAAAAGCCTTTGTAGGTAATGTCACAGAAAGTGGTGGAAGAGGAAAGTCCAAAGACAGCTTCATCACAGAAAAAAACTGGTGAAAACTGTCAGAATTAATTTTATCAGAACTCTGGAAAATAGTCAAAGGTTTACTATAACCAAGCAAATGCTTAATCAAAATCAAAAAAGGGAATGGACACTTGGTGTTTAGAGCTTCATGGAGTACTTACCTTTGCCTCATTCTCCTACCCTCCCAACAGCTCAGTGGCAGTACTGAACGTGGCAGCCTGCATTCTTGCTGTGGGCTCCTGGTGCCAGAGGGAGCAGAAAATATCTCATTCTCAAAGAATTGTGGATGCCTGCTTTGACCTGTTTGAGGGCTCCCTGAAGGACTAATACAAAGGACTTATCTTTATTTTTACCTAACTAGGAAATCTCTGAGGACAGAGATGTAGCTAAGTGGAGGGCATCTGTCAAAAATATTTGAAAGCAAATGAACTGGCCACTGAAACCTAGGGCAAAAGATATCAACTGAGGCAAAAAACAGGCAAGCCAAAAAACCTGCGAGAAAAAGCTACCAAGTGAAATGCTTTGTAGAATAAAGGCTTTGCAGTGTTTCTGCATGTTATTGGGAAACAAGAAGGCTAAGTTCAAGAAGGAGGCATTTTCAGAAGAGATTTCAGAAGAGCCTAAACGCTCACCTGTGATTGAGTCTCAAAGTCTGCACAAGGAAATGCAGAGTTGTAAAGTGGCTGAGTGCTAAAGGTATGACTAACACACACAGAGCCCAGCTGCAAAGATTGGGCAATTTTTTTCCCTTCAGGAATTAAAGGAAATGTCTGCCAAAACACTAGATGACCACTATGTTAATGAAACAGACACTTCAGGGACCATATCTGACAAAGAATACAGTCTTTAGAAAATAAATTATAAAAGTCACTAAACAGACAACTACATCCAACGTATAGCAGCATCAAGAAATCCTTCAGAAGAGGAATATCTGATTTATGAGGTACGTATTCTAGGGAAGGAGAGTATTTAACTATGAAGCAAGCACAGAAACAGTATAGTTGGTTCATAGGAAAAAAAAAGTTAACAGAAACTGTTCTTGGGGAAGCCAAGACATTGGACTTTCTGGAAAATGACTTTCTATCAATTGTCTTAAACATGCTAAAAGATCTAAAAGAAACTATGGACAAAGATCTAAAGCAAACAAGAAAAATGGTGTCTCCACAAATAGAGAATATCAATAAGGAGTAAAAATTATAAAAAATAATCAAACAGATATCCTGGAGTTGAAAAGCACAACTGAAACAAAAAAATTTACGAGAGGGGTTGAACAGCATATTTGAGCATGGAGAAGAGATGAAGTCAGCAAACCTGAAGGTAGGTCAATTGAAATTATTCAGTCTTAGAAGCAGAAAGAAAAAAGAAGAAAAGTAAGCAGAACCTAAGAGAAATACCAAGAAGCACATCAATATGTGCATAATAATTAAGTCCCAGAAGGAGAAGAAAGTGGCAGAAAGAACATTTGAAGAAATAATGGCTGACAACTTGCCAAATTTGATAAAAAGACATAAACCTACACATCAAGGATCTCAAAAAATTTAACTAGGATAAACTCAAAGAGATCCACTCCAAGACACATTGTAATTAAGTTGTGAAAAGCCAAAGACACAGTGAATTTTGAAAGCAGCAAGAAAGGATCGTCACTGATAAAGGATCCACAATAACATTAACAGCTGATATCTCATCAGAAAGCATTAAGGGAGTGGGGTGACATTTTTAAAGAGCCCAATGTCAACCAGGAATTCTATATATAGCAAAACTATTGTTCAAAAATAAAAGAAAAAATAGAGATTCTCAAATAAACAAAAGCTAAAGGTCACTAGGACACCTGCCCACAAGAATTGCTAAAGGAAATCATTCAGATTGAAATGAAAGGACACTAGACAGTAACCTGAAACCAAAAGAAAGGAAGAGAGAGAGGGATGGAGGGGGAGAGGGAGAGGGAGAGGGAGAGGGACAGAGGGAGGGAGGGAGAGAAAAGAGAGGGAAGCAGAGGAAGAGAGAAAATGAACACAGTAAAACTAATTACATAAGCAAATATAAAAAGGCCAGTATTACTGTATTTTTGGTTCATAACTTTTTGTTTTCTTAATGATTTAAAAGAAAAATGCATGAAACAGTATTTATAATCTACATTAATGGGCACATGGTATATTAAGACATAATTTATGACAATATAAAGGGAGGGAGGCACTTTTTCAGGCTACTGAAGTTGGAATCAATTCAAACAAGATTGTTAAAAATTTAGGATGTTAGTTATAATCACCATGTGAATGTTTATAGTAGTTTTATTCATTATTGCCAAAATGTGGAAGCAATCAAGATGTCTTTCAGTAGGTGAATGAATAAACTGTAGTACATCCAAACAATGGAATACTACTCAGTGCTAAGACAAAATGAGCTATCAAGTCATGAAAAGACATGGAAGAAACTTAACTGAATATTACTAAGTGAAAGAAACCAATCTGAAAAGGCTAAATACTGTATGAATCCAACTACATGACATTCTGGAAAAGGCAAAACTATGGCGACGGGAAAAAGATTAGTGGTTGCAAGGGGCTGGGAGGTTAGAAAAAGAAAGAGATGAATAGCAGAGCACAGAGGATTTTTAGGGCAGTGCAACTGTTCTGTATGATACTACAATGGTGATACATGTCATTATACATCTGTCAAAAGCTACAGAAATGTACAATACCCAAGAGTGTGCCCTAATGTAAATCATGGACTTTCAGTGATAATGACTTGTCAATGTAGGTTCATCAATTAAGAAAATTTACAACTCTGGTGCAGAATGTTGATAGTGGAGGAGGCTGTGTATATGTAGAGACAAGGGGTTTATGAGGACTTCGTACTGTCTGCTCAATTTTGCTGTGAACCTAAAACTGCTCTAAAAAACAAAGTTTACCAATTAAAAAAAATACATATATATATACCCACACACAGGAAAAAAAGGAAACAAGGGAATAAAAAAGTAAACTAGAAAAATTCTATCAAACACAAAAGAAGGTAGTATCAGAATTCAGAAAAGAAAAAATAAACAGTTGTAAAAAAACAAACAGGAAAATGACAGAAGTCCTTTTGTTGTAAAATAAAAAATTTGGCTGGTTTTCTTCCCTGGTTTCTGGGAGGAAGCCTCTAAACCCTTGGAATTTCCCTAGTGATTGGAGTGTCTTTGTTATTCATGGTGGACCCCTCAGACCACACCTGAGTTTAATACTAACAAGGTGACTCATGGTGGGCCCCTAGACAGTTTCAGGATGGGAGGTGGCCATGCCAAAAAGACTAACCATTGTCTTTAGGGGGTTGGAGCTTTGAGCAACATGATATCAGCTGGACATCTAGTGAGGGGTGGAAGGCTGGAGATTGAATTCAGTTCAATCATGTAGCCAATGATTCACTCAATCACACCTATGTAACAAAGCCCCAATAAAAACTCTGGACACCTAAAGCTCAAGTGAACTTCCTGGTTGATGACAGAGTTGGTGTGTTGGGAGGGTAGTATATCCTAAGGGCACATAAACTTCATGTTTGAGATCCTCCCAGGTCTCATCCTATAATTTCTTTTCTTTTGGCTGGTCCTAAATTGTTTCCTTTATAATAAAACTGTAATCATAGGTATAGTGCTTTCCTGAGTTCTATGAGTTGTTCTAGCAAATTATTGAGCCTGAGGTAGTATAGTAGTAGGAATCCTGGAATTTGTAGCCAGTTGGTCAGAAGTGCACATGGCCTAGGAAACTTTAAGCTTGTGTCTGAAGTGAGGGCATCTTGTGGGAGACTGTGCCATAAACCTGTGAAATTTAACCTAACTCCCAGTAGTTACAACGAGAATTATATGGCATCTTATCAGTAATTACCTTAAATGTAAATGGATGAAACTATTCATTTAAAAAGCAGAGACTGACAGAATGAATTAAAAAAACATGATCCAATAATATGTATCTAAAATAGTCTCATATTAGATCCACATATCCTCGTATTAGATACATATAAATTGAAAGTAAAAGGACAGAAAAAATATTCAATGCAAATAGTAACCAAAAGGCAGTGGGAGTGGCTATACTAACATTATACAAAATAAACTAAATAAAAAAACTGTTACAGGAGACAAATAAGGACATTATTACATTGGTAAAAGAATCAATACATCAAGAAGATAAAACAATTATAAATATACATGCACCTAACAATACAGGCCAAAAACTATGAAAGAAAAATTTACATAATTGAAGGAAGAAATATGGACAGTTCCACAAAAATAGTTGGAGACTTCACTATACCATTTTCAATGACGGTTAGAAAAGCTATAATCAAAAAATTAAAAAGAAAGAAAAAGAAAATAAGTGTTGGTGAAGATTTAGAGAAACTGGAATTCTCATACATTGCTGTTAGAAATGTAAAATGAGGCAAATCCTGTGGAAAAGTTTGATAGTTCCTCAAAGATTTATATATGGTTACTACATGACCTAGCAATTGTACTCTTAGGTATATAACCTGCCCCCCAAATTGAAAATAGATGTTCAAACAAAAATCTGCAAACAGATGTTCATAAGAGCACTACTTAAAATAGTCAAAAGGTAGAAAGAACCCAATATTCTGACAAATGGATAAACAAATGTGGTTCAGGTTGGGTTGAATATTCTTTATCTGAAATGCCTGGGTCCAGAATCATCTCAGATTTCAAATTTGTTCGAATTTTGGAATATTTGCATTATACTTACCAGTTGAGCCTCTCTAATCTGAAAATCTGAAATCCAAAATGCTTCAGTGAGAATTTCCTTTGAGCATCATGTTGGTGCTCAAAAGTTTAGAATTTTGGAGCATTCTGGATTTCAGATTTTTGGATTAGAAATGCTCAATCAGCATGCATCCATACAATCGAATATTATTCAGTCATAAAAAAGAATAAAATACTGATATGTACTACAACATGAATAAACCTTGAAAACAGTATGCTAAGTAAAAGAAGCCAGACACAAAAGGCCACAATTATATAATTCCATTTATATGAAACATCTAGAATAGACAAATCAACAGAGACAGAAAGCCAATTAGAGGTTCCCAGGAGCTAGGAATAAGGGGGAATAAGGAGTGACTGCTTAAAGGGTACTGGTTTCCTTTTGGGGTGATGAAAATGCTCTGGAACTAGATAGTGATGATGGTTGTACAACTAAATATTTCTGAATTGTATAAAATTTAAATGGTTAAAACAATAAATTGTACATTATGTGTATCTTACCACGATTAAAAAAAAAACCTGTGCATTTTTTTCTTTCATTTATTAAACCAGAACCAGATATGGAAAAAAATGCACAAAAAAATAAGGCATATGTGCTACATACCTGTTAATGCTGCCGGTTTGGATAGTGTACTATATTGGTTTTGTGTAGATATCATACTTTGACGTGGACTTAGTGTTGGTGATGCAACAAGCGAGAGCTCCTCAATAATAATACTGCTTTTGGGATGATTCTTGGGAAGTTCATTTAATCTCTGCTCTAACGAATACTTTAAAAGGTCCAACTTCTGACTTGATTCATTAAATCTTGCTTGAGCCTTGCACAGGGAAAAGACAATTGTTGTCATTTAAATAATCACATACTTTGAATAATGTATTTATTAAACAGATTAAAATATTTATTTAAAATTACTTCTGAAAGTGCTTTTCTGTCTGTTACTTTTCCTGAGCCAAGTAATTTCATTACATTCTTTGCACCTTCTGCTACTGCAAACTCTATCCTAAAATGATGCCTTAATTCTTCCATCCGAAGTTCAAGAGGACTTATCACAGGTTTTGCTGGAAGAAAAAAAAAACTTTAATTTAACATTTTATTTGACTTTCTAATTTGTGATTAAAAATCATGAAGAGAAATGAATTCCTATGACATTAAGTTAGTCTTTAAGTCAATAAACACTGAAGTAATAATAGATACAATGTTGAAATTCTGAGCCTTCCATTTTAATCATTACATATATCTAAATTACAAATCTGAAAAAAAGATTTTAGAACTGAAGATATCCATAAGTTATACTATCATGAGACTGAGATAGTTTCTAGTTCTGCTTTTAGCAACCAGCTGTAAAGATTCCCTTTGGAATTTCAAAAAACAACAACAACAAACCAAAACCATACTCTTAAACAGGCAACAGGTTTTTAAAAATAAAGCACTGATTAGAAGTATTTGATAGTCAATTAAAATAAAGAGCTACATTCTAGATCATTATATTCTTGAAACATGAAAGCCAAATATCTAAAAGCAACCATCCCACATAAATAGTGTAAACTCAAGATTAAAAAAAAAATGCTTCCTCCCCCTTAACTTTGAACCATTGTCTCTTTCCTACATAAGATTTGTTTAGCACCATATTCCCTTAATGAGAAGAATGACAATTTATCTCCATTCCATCACCGTTATCAAAAGCCAATTCATTGGTCTGGACTGCCTGTAGAATCTGCATTCGTATGACTTCTATTTTTGTCTTGCTGTCCTGAAGCAGTTGCTGAGCTGTACCATGGAGCTTCCGATCCTATTAAAAATAAGTTAGGAAAGGTAAGCAGATTAAGGGACAAATGAAACATTTTCCTATCTTCTAAACAGATCAACTGATATATCAGCAAGTGAAAAACAGACTTAAAAGAACACTGTGAACACTGCAATATAAAATCTTTTAGATAATTTACAAAAGCAGCTAACTTACAGGGCGATAATGAGAAAAACAATTCCATTAGTTAAGACAATTTGAGAGAAAAAAAGTCTTATTAATGTTGTATTTCTAAAATTTATTTTTACTATATGTATTTGCAGTGTACAACATGTTTTAATACATACAGATATAGTGAAATGATTTCTATAGTCAAACAAATTTACTGGTCCATCACCTCCTATAGTTACCGTTGTGTGTGTGTGTGTGTGTGTGTGTGTGTGTATTAACAGCACCTAAAATCTACTCTCTTAGCAAATTTTGAGTGTATAAAATTATAAACTATAGTCTTCATGCTGTATTACATCTCTAGATTATTCATCCTACCTAACTGCAAATTTGTACCCTTTGACCTACTTCTCCCCATTTCTTCTCCCTCTCTGTTGCTGGTAACCACTGTTCTACTGTTTATATTTATTCATCTTTTTTTTTAAAGATTTCACATATAAGTGAGATCATATAGTATTTTTCTTTCTGTGGATGGCTTATTTCACTTAGCATAATGTCCTCTGGGTTGATCCATGTTGTCACAAATAGCAGGATATCCTTTTTTAAGGCTGAATAATATTTCATCAGGGTGTGTGTGTGTGTGTGTGTGTGTGTGTGTGTGTGTACATTATCCATTCATCTGCCAATGGATACTGTAGGTTGTTTGAATATTACTGTTTAAAAGAAGATCCACATCCAAATTTGCATTTGTAATTTTGTCTTTGCTTTACACAAAATTTAAAGAATTTTCCTTCACCGTGATCAATAACTGACTCAGAAACAGTATGATGACTGTGATTGTGACTGTGATTAAGCCTAAAAAAATTAGATGATCTCTTCCTCTCCCATTATATTTCAGTTAAATTTTCAAGGAGCTTCACATATATAGGCAAATTTTAAAAACAGCTAATCACAGATAGTATGTGTCTTCCATCAAATTCTAAGAGAAGCAGAAAACAGCTTTGTCAACCCTGGTAATAATGAGAATGGTCCCTAGAAACTCTTGAATGTCAAAAAAACAAACAAAAAAAGAGACCCTCTTAATGAAGCTGGGGAGAAAGTACTGAATACTGTACTGAATAAACTTCCCTCATCTCCTAAGGGTTCAAAGAAAGGTTCTGAATTAAGTGAAATGATGTTATTGCCGTACCTCTGTTTAGTTCCAGTAACACCAAATGTGAGTGACAAAGGAACTGTAGTAGGCCAAATAAAGGTCCAACTAGAGATGTCCACATTCTAAGCCCAACAATCTTGTTAATATGTTACCTTATATAGCAAAGGGGACTTAAGGTAGCAGATGGAAGTGAGGTTATTAATCACCTGACCTTAAAATATATCCAGGTAGGCCCAATGTAATTACAAAGTTCCTTAAATGTGAAAGAGGAAGGTAAAAGAGGTCAGAGTGATATGATGTGGGGAAAACTGTTGCTGGCTTGGAAGACAAAGGAAGATGGCTATGAGCCAAGGAACGTGGGTAGGCTCTAGAATCTGAAAAGAGTAAGGAAACAGATTCTCTCCTATATCCTCCAGAAGGGAATGCAGTCTCGTCAACACTGTGATTTTAGCTCAGTAAAATCCATTTCAAACAACGTAACTACAAAATCATCACATAATAAATTTGTGTTTTTAAAGCCACCAAATTTCTGATAATTTGTTACAGCAGGCACAGAAAACTAATACAGGAATTTAAAAAGGAAGTATCAGAAGTTAATGCCACTTCTTACTTTTAGAGTTATATTAGTGGTCAAAGACTTGTATCCACAAAACCAAGAAGTAATAGATTAAACTAATCATCAGGTTAGGAAGCACTTATTCACCAGAAAGGCCAATTTTTGCATACTATTTAAGCATCTCTACTTTTATCACTAAGGCAATCAGCACCAATTTGGAAATAAAATAGCATACAATCAACCTATATTCTCCAGGAGACTTAAGTCTTTTAGAACCTAAGACACAGGCATCAGTCAGTATAATTCCAATAAATCAAACATACACATATTACATGGCACTGAATAAAGAGGAGGAGGGAAATATGTATGGTGGGAGAGTAATTCTGCTATTACACAGGAGATTAAAACTTAGCTGAAATGTATTCTGTTGAATACCAAACTCAGTTTAATATACTACAGAAGAAAAATTAACTAGCAAATTTATGAATTTTTCTTCCATTTCTTTCATGTTCCTAAATTCAGTCATTTAGGAAAGAGCTTCTAGCCATATTCTATTCTTTAATAAAGTATTTAGATTTAACATCAAAGAGTCAGGCTCAAAGAGTTGACTAAGTCCCTTAGACATCAATTTACACCATAAAGTAGACACATATATATACACTTGCTAGTTATTATAAGGATATTAACATGAATTTGGTGTTAGTCTATGATATATTATAGATGCTTTTATGAATACTCCGCCTTCCAAATTTAAAATGAAAATACTTTTCTCTTACTATAATTCCTCCACCTATCCAGTACTAGGAACATCAAACTGAAGATTTGAAATAACTATAGTCATGTAACACATAACAACATTTAGGTCAACAGTGGACTGCATATATGACAGTGGTCCCCTAAGATTATAATACTGTATTTTTACTGTACTTCTTCTATGTTTAGATACACAAATACTTACCACTGTGTCACAATTGCCTGCAGTATTCAGTACAATAACATGTTGTACAAGTTTGTAGCCTAAGAGCAATAGGCTATACCATATAGCCTAGGTGTATAGCAGGCTATCATCTAGGTTTATGTAAATACACTCTATGATATTCCAACAATGACAAAATCACATTTCTCAAAATGTATCCTTGTTATTAAGTGATGCATGACTATATCTTTGAGATCAGACCACAGTAAGAGAAAAACTTAGTCATTACTTAATAGGACAAATATATTTTGCAATCAGATAGACTTGACCCCAGATCTTATATATGCATGTAAACCTGGGCGAGTTAACTATATTCTGAAAGCCTTAGGTTTCTTGCAGAAACTATGTAAAGGGGATACCATCCTCTAAAAGAGAGCTTTGTAAGCATTAGATAAAAACTAAAATTATATTAACTAGCACATAATTGTATTAAAGTGGTCTCTTTTAGAGCAATAAAAAATGATTATTTTATTTCAATGAAGTTCTAATGTAAAAGTAAAAATATTAAGCAAATTATATAACATTATGCTTTTCAATTAAGCTACTCCTTCTATTGTTTTATTACTATGCAAAATGACTGTAGTTTTGTCATTTACTTCTTTGGAAATATTCCTTTCTCAACTATTTCAATGCAACATGCAAGCAATATGCACTTGTATTTCATTTTAAAAGTAAGTGAATTTTCCCACACAGATTTCTGAAGGATCTGCACAGATGTCAAAGTGTGATGGAGGCTTTAAAAACCGATGTTGGATATTATCTGTCAAAGACAATATACAGTTATTACAGATCAGTTTTATGCTTTCTAGCATTCAATGAATGAATTTTTATTATCAGTTTTATGCCTTAAAGTATTCAATGGATTTTTTATTGAGCACCTAATAGGTACAAGAGAAGAGATAAGGTGGGTCTAGAGTATATAAACTAGTTTAGCCTTACTTCCCATATGTTAAATGCTGTCAGACCCAGTGAGCATATACAAACATTAATCAATCAGGATGTTACCCCATGAAGCTTACAGTTTGATAAAAGAGATACAGATAATTATTATATGCATCAGAAAGTTAAAAGTAGCCAAAGAAAATTTTAAAGAAAGGTGGGATCAATTTTAGCTGAAAAAAATCCAGGAAGGTTTTCTGGGTCAATAATTAATACATATAAGTTTGGAATATATTAAGACCGGGGAATCTCTCATGTTAAGTGTTCTTACACAACAAAAAAAAATCCCCAAACAAACAAACAATAACAAAACACCCACAAAAGAACACAAGGAAATCTGGGGAAGTATCTTGACTGTGGTGATGATAGCATATGTATACATGTATACTTATGCCCAGATTCATCAAAATGTATACGCTAAATATGTGCAATTTTTTCTTTCTTAATTGAACCAGATATCAATAAAGCTTAAACAAACAAAAAAGACTAGAGTATTGAGGTTGAAGGGGCCTGGATGGATAGTTTGGTATTTATGAATGAGAAAAAATTATGAGGCTTAGAATATTAAAAAAAAATAGCTGGATAGGAAACATGTCTTCAACAGGCCTTACCAAGCCCTCAGAGATTATTCCGAAAAATCAACAGTGCTGCTTAGAGCCGCACTGCCCAATGAGGAAATGCTTGCTACACTATTCCTTAGGTAGCAGAGTACGACTATTGCATCCCATTCCTCAGATCTTTGTATGGATAATAAAAACACTTTAGTCATAAAAGGGATATGAAAATAATTATAGTACATATAGATATGAAATAAGAAAAAGAACAATGTGTAAATTATGGGCCAAAGGAAGATAACTGACAATGAATGAGCAGTGAAGCTGTATTCATTCTTCCAACAAACATTTATTGAGTATTTGGAGCAAAACATCTAAACTTTAAATCTGATCGTGTATTTTTCCTACTAAAAGTCTTTCAGCACTTCTATATGTCTTGTAGAAATCCATCTCACCCACTTAAAGGTCCACTGGTAGGGAGGGAAAACAAAAGTCCTACTGGAATCACTCACCTGGAGGACTTTTCCTGAACAAAATGTGTCTTTCCTGAGATTCAGATTTATTCCCTTACGAAGGCATTGCCTTTCATTAAATATGACCACTAGAGTTAACAACTAATACTATTAGAAGTGCATTCTATTTACTCTCGATATGTTAGGTAAGAAATATGCTAAGAACTTGTGCTACAGTCACACAATTTACATGATCTATTTCTTTATCATCTATTTTCAGCATTAGAATATAAATTCAATGCCAAATCATCTTTCAAATCTCACACTAGGACTTAAATGATTTCTTCTGGCAGTTAAGTGATTCCTCTCCAGTGTACTTCCCAAGTTATGTTGAACAAACCACTATTATATATTGTAACTATTTACAGGTGATATCTCCTTTTAAGACAGTGATGCCTCTCTCTCTCTCTCTCTCTCTCTCTCTCTCTCTCTCTCTCTCTCTCTCTCTCTTTAGAGACAGAGTTTTCCTCTGTCACTGAGGCTGGAGTGCAGCAGCACAGTCATAGCTTACTGCAGCCTTGTACCCTTGGGCTCAAGAGAGAGACTGGGTCTCTTAAACGCAGGATATTATCTGTTGACTATCCACAATGTATAAAGTATCATCTTTACTACATTTATATCCTAGAGCTAGAATAATGGCTAGAATAAATTAAATTAATATTCCTCATAATTACAATTTACAATTTTACCTAATCTCAAAAAGATACACTTTGATCCTCTGAGAAATTTAAAGATAAGAAATGAAAGTGCAAAGACTGAATCCAGACAAATAACTGGCAGGACTACCTCAGAGACTACAGCAGCTTCTAATAGGCTTTAGATTTCCATTAGAGTCCTTCCCAAATTAATGAAATCTCTTCATTAAAATAAAAAGCTATGGAAAATTATATATTTGTTTTAACAGGAGGCTCACAGCCCTATTTATTTTGGACCTGTGGTTATTTTAAGTTACCCATTTGTTTCACTTTTAGTATGTCCATAACCCTGGTTCAATTTAGAGCAGTGGTTCTTAATCTTTTAGGGATTACAGAACACTGTGAGAATATGGTATAACCTATACCCCTTCCATTCATCCACCTACTAACATACATACTCACTTTTCCTATAACTTAAAAAGTGTTCACAAACCCCTCAAACTAATCCATCAACCCCAGATTAAAAGATCTTTTTCCAAAGGGCAGTAGCTGGATTAATTTAACTTTACAGAAAATAACTCTATCATCCCTATCAATGTTCAAAGTTAGTGAAATAATATCCTACCAAGTACCTCATCATACATATGTAACATCAAATAGAAATGTATTTCTCTAAAAATGACAAAAATTTCTTTTAAAATACAACATAAAATCTAACTTATTTTCCTAATTAACCTTAAAAAATCTTATTCGTAATACATACACATTTCTCTCTTTTCAGCATCTTCCTAAATTTCATTTCCTAAATTTCATTTGGGGTAGATAACTGGGATACGTGACTCTAAGAAAAGATTTTTTTCCCCCTGATTTCAAATTCTTTCTAAACTGAAATAAAAAAATACCTAAAAACTTTTATTCTGAAATTATTAAGAAATAACTATTATAATATGAAAAAAAAAACCCACTGATTTGCAGATGAAAAAAAGCTTTAAAATAAACCAGTTGAGGATAGAAAGGTATATTTCAAATAACAAATACACTTTTCTCAGAAGTTTTGGAAATTATTACAATTATAGAACCTCAGGTTGGAAAGAACCATCAAGATAATCTGATTCAGTAGTTCCCAACATTTTTTTCTGCTATGTTATACCTAAGAACAAGGACATTTCCCATCATCAACAACTGTTCGCCTGACACTGATTTTCAACTGGGAGTTATGTGCCCATACCAGATCCCAAAGAACACTCAGGTTTAGGTCAAGCAATTACTGATGCTAGGAATGTCTTGTCTTTTCATTTGCCCTTTTCCTAAAAACCTGAATGTGGTGATGGAAAACTCATTACACCTAAATTTTTAAAAATAAATTTTCATTTTAAAATAACTTTAGATTTACAGAAAAGTTACAAATATGGAGAGCTCCTGTGTACCCTTTACACATACAGCCAAATTTTTGATTAACTGGGTTTTGGTAGGAATAAACAATTTTTAAAATATTACTTTAAAAAACCATGTTTCTAGTTTATTTTTTGTTCAGTACTTTAAAATTTTGAGGCCAAAATGATATCAGAAATCATAATAAGTGTTTAAACAATGAAATTACCAACTAAAAACACAAGAATGCAAAAACATGGCATTAAATAGATCTCAAAAAGGCTACTTGTTTACAGATAGCTTAAGGGGGCAGAATGTCACCTTGTTTGACCTTAGCTAGGAATATATGTGTCAGATGACTCAAATTTTTCTCCTCCTGTGTTTGTCCACAAATGACTGCCAAAGTGTCACCCTCACTGATGTTAGAGTTACAAATAAATTTAGCAAGTAGGTGAATTCACAACTATAGAATGTGCAAATAATAAGGAATGACAGTATACATACATTTATTTACTGTACTAACCTTTGAAGATCCATTTGAATACATCTGTATCATGTTCTCTGCACCTTGTTTTACTTTAAGTTCTATATCCAATTGCTTTTGTAAGGCCATCAATCTATTGTTGCTAGTAGAACAACGAGGGTCACTATTTGGAGTATCTGGAGTTCTTGGGCAATCTGTAAATAAAATATTATGTTAAAATTACTTATTAGGATCGCTTGCTGCTTAAAACTGGAAGTCAATATTTTCAAAGAATAAAGAACGGGGTTTGAGATGAGCTTGAAGTCACCTGAACGGAACCTTCTCATGCTAACAGATAATATAAGAATTTAAACAATTCAAGCCAAGGAACTATTTGAATTGCAGGACCACTCCCCCCCAGTAGATTCTACTTCCTATACAAGGGATTACATTGAATCTGAAACTGAATTAGATAACAGTCCAAGATTTTTCCAATACTACTATTTTTAAATTAAAGCAATTTGACTAGTCTATTAACAATTAAATTCTCTAAGATGATTGGTTAGAGAACAAAGTATATTCAAACATTATACAAATTTCATTAACATTATTCTTTGTAAACAGAACTAAGAGTACACGAAACATAGTGTTAGCACTAATTAGTAAGAACTTAACCATAAGCATACAAACCTTTACATTTTGGTTTTCACTAAGAGGATATTCAATCACAATAGAAAATGCTTCAAGAATACTGATTAACTAATATCAAAGTGATGGAAGAGGGCTATCGGGAGACCAAAAATTCAAGTCCATACCTTCTCATAAAGAATACTATGTTGCTTCTATTTTAAAAACAAAACTTCAAAAAGGACTATCTAATTATTCTGGGTAATCCATTATCGTTGAAACACTTCTAATAATTCTACCATGCAACTAAAATTCTTCATATCAAAGTTCATTATTCTGTTTTTCATCCATACTAGGTCTTTTTACTTATAAAAAAGCTAGAAGACTAGATCTGGTTCAGATGATAAGTAACTTGGTAATCACCATAAAATTGCCTAAACTGCAAGTTACTTAAACTTTCGGGTTCCCTTCTCTCCTCTGCAATATAAGATGGTGTGACCAAGTGATTTTAAGGAATATATTTCATATTTGGTTTTATATTCCTTTAAAAACATTAGTTCAAAAAAAGCAAACATAATTTGTTGTAAGAATTAACATAAACATACAGATGCCAGGCTAGATAATAATATAAAATAATAGTACTTTAACATTTATATACAACTTACTAGGTACAAGTTCTGATACAAGTGCTTTATAAACATAAACTCATTAATCCCCATAAACAGCCTTAGAGTATTACAGATAAGAAAACTAGGGTACAGAGAGGTTAAGAAATGTGTCCATGATCACACAGTAAAGCGGCAAAACCTGGATTTGAATCCAGTTGGTGCTGTTATGAAGTCTATCAATGTCCTATTAACTGCTGTGCTATGGCTATCTCTCTGCCATTTAAAGGCCTTGTAAGCAACTATACTAGACTCTGTGTGTATCTATGTGTATATTTAAATATATAACAGTATAATTATACATGTACCCACAAATGTGTATACATGCAATTAATCCTTAAAATAGCCTTTTAAAATAGATATTATCCTCACTTTACATACCAGGAAACAGGCAAAGCTACACAGCTTATTAGCTGGAATTTGATTCAGTGAAGATTTCTATTTTAACTGAATTGCCCAAATTACAAATGAGCTGTTCCAAAAGTTCATTTTTATGTGACACAATCTTATAGAAAACTGATATAAATGTAGATAAGTTTTCAGATCAGCTCACAAAAGATCTTCTTAATATATCTAGTACAGTGTGGTTAAATCTACCTAGGTTTGAATCTCCATTTTGGCACTGAGATTCAGTACAAACCATATAATACAGGGTAAGTTACTGAACAGTTCTGTGCTTCATTTTCCTCATATGTTAAATAGTGAAAATAGCATGTACCTCACAGGATTATTGTGAGGGTTAAATAAATTATATGTAAAGAGCTTAGAGATAGGTGTGGCGTGTAAATATTCAATAAATATTAACTAGTAGTGGTCACTGTAAGAAATTAAGTATATCTCTGTTGCATCTGTAAATGAACCATACATTATAACAATGACAAAACAGTTTAGATCTGGAAATACTGTAATTTTCTTTCTTTCTTTCTTTCTTTTTTCCTTTTTCTTTTTATATAAATGATACAAACATCTTTTAAGAAATCTAAATTATACAGAATTTGGTATATATAGTTTATAGTAAGCACATTTTTAAAAAGGACTGGAATGCATTCAGAAAAGAAAGCCCTCAGTTGAGAAGAGTATGGAAATGTGTTGTCTGTAAAACAGTAGATGAGGTTTAGCCTAGAATGAGGAGAAAAATAATTCCTGTCTAAACATTTAAATATTGTCTCCTGGCCAGACACAGTGGCTCATCCCTGTAATTCCAGCACTTCAGGAGGCCGAGGTATGAGGATCGCTTGAGCCCAGGAGTTCAAGATCAGCCTGGGCAACACAGAGAGACCCTGTCTCTAATAAATTAAATTAAATTTAAAATACACACACACACACACACACACACACACACACACACACACATTTGTCTATGAATGCTGTCCACTTACTATTTCCCCACAGTACAGAGA
This sequence comes from Lemur catta, assembly GCF_020740605.2. NCBI lineage: Eukaryota > Metazoa > Chordata > Mammalia > Primates > Lemuridae > Lemur > Lemur catta. Next base: position 56,503,655 of record NC_059130.1, read on the forward strand.
ATTAGAACCAATGAGTAAAAGTAGTGAGGGCAAAAATTTTATCACAAGATAAATTCCTTACATTTTGGGTTACCTAACAGAAGAATGGTCTGCCTTAAAATGTAATAGAGTCTCTTGTTTCTGAAAGCATTTATATAAAAGCCAGATTGTAATTTGTTAGAGATACTATATAATAAATTTGTGCATATTATAGTAGGTTGTACTAAAACACTGAAATATTCATTGATCTAATAGTCTGTGAATTTTTAAAAGTCTTATAATACTACATAACACTGTTCTTGCAAAAAAGAATGTCCTCGGTTACGATAAGGATTATAGGAACATAAGAAATAACACAATGATTAAGAGTCTGAGCTCTAAGGTCAGAATGCCTGGGTTAAAATTCTGTGGCTGCTACTTATTGGTGTGGTCTTGATTATATACTTACTTAACATTTCTGCACTACAGTTTCCTCAGCCACAAATTGAGGGTTATTGTGAAGATAAAAGGCTATACAGTGCTTAGGTCAATGCTTAAAACATAGTAAGGGATCAGTAAAATTACAAGTCAGGGCTTAGCTAAGGTAGCTAGTATTTCTGCTCATTTAATCTTCACAGAAACTCACAAAGGCTTGTAATATAATCTCATTTCATAAATAAAAAAAAAATCTGAAACTCAGAGAAGAAACTTACAAAGGGCACAAAAGCATATATGCCAAAGTGGAAATTTAACCTTAAATATGTTTTGTTTTCTGAAGTACCCCCTTTTTTCATTTAGAAATAGGAGAAACACTTTGCTGTCTTCCTTGGATTTTACCTATTTTCCCTTTTAATCTGCTTTCCTGCTTGTTACTTTTCTTCTCTCCAGTTTTCTTCTGTGTAGGATATGATAAGTTAAAGCATTAGGCCAGTACATGTGTTAAACTCTTTTCCTCACAGTGAAACATATTTCAAAATAGGGATAACCAGAACTGCCCATTTATGTTCTCTCCGTTCAAAAGAAAGAAATTTTAAAAACTCTATAAAGCAAAAATTATTTTCCATTCTAAGAACTGCTTTTAAATTATAAAAAAAAGTTGAATCCACTCTTAAATATACACTTTGTCAGTTAAAGAAACTAAACCCCATGATGATAACTGACAGATTTCCATATGTTGCATCTATTGCTAAAATTACCAAAAAACCAGGAGGTTTTTGGGAGGCGTATTCTAAGAAATTTCGCATGCTTCTAACCTTCTAAACATAATTATACAATTTAAAATATGTTATACAAATTCAATAAACTTGCCTTAATGTTTACATATTAGATCAAAGAGGTTTTATGCATTTCTAAGTGACAGTAAACAAAGCACTAGAGATAAGCCCATAAAATCATGTCTTTATACACATTTAACCAATATAAATTGTTGTGCTTTAAAACAGAAAGTGGACAAGACTAATTCCTCCACTGGAGTATTTTTAATAGCTTGCATCTACCAAAATAAGTCCCACTTTCATACCTAGGCAAAGGCTTTATGATATTTAGTTCCAAGTTAACTTTCTACTACTATTTTTTTGGTCAAATTCTATGTCTGGTTAAAATTTTTTTTTTATTTCTGAGGAATGGAATGCAATTGCTTTCCTCCATACTGTCGTTAGCCTTAGGCATTACTTTTTCCAGGAAACCTTCCCTAACCACACCCCCATCTAATCAGGTGGCCATTCTTGTATGTCTTCAAAGTACACTTTCTTCCCTCCATTGAAATATGTATCACACAGTATTGTAATGATATGTTTTCATTTCTGTTTTCTCTTTGAGACAATAAGCATCTTGAGTGCTAGGACTTGTTCTTAACTATTTTAATGCATGAGTTTAATAGCAGATCAGACAAAGAAAAATAGCAGTACTGAAAAATAGAAACGTTAAAAAAAAAGAGATGGAAAATGAGAGGTTATAAGAGGAAAAAAATAAACTCAAATATATTTTACTGTGTTTCAGAAGAAAAAGACGAAAAACTGTGATTCAAAGACAATATGTATAGAAATAATGACTAATTTTTTCAGAGCTGATGAAAGATACCAATCCATAGATTCAAGATATACAATCAACTCCAAGCAGAAATGTACAAGAAAAAAAAATTCACACTGGGACACATCCTGGTAAAACTTCAGAAGATCAAAGACAAAATCTTAAGAGCAGCAAGAGAAAGTATACCTACAAAGGAGTTACAGTTAAATTGACAGCAGACTTTTCACCAGCAGCAATGAAAGCTATAAGAAGATAAAATGAGTTTCTCTATGTTTAAAACAGCAGTCCCCGACCTTTTTGGCACCCAGGACAGGTTTCAGGGAAGAGAATTTTTCCACAGACTGGGTGTGGGGATGGATGGTGTCAGGCTGATTCAAGCACATTACATTTATTGAGCACTTTATTTCTATTATTATTACATTGTAATATATAATGAAATAATTATACAACTCACCATAATCCAACCTCTCTGCTAATGATAATCTGTATTTGCAGCTGCTCCCCAGCGCATCACTGCCCCAGCTCCATCTCAGATCATCAGGCATTAGATTCTCGTAAGGATCACGTAACCTAGATCCCTCACATGTGCAGTAGGGTTCGCGCTCCTATGAGAATCTAATGCCACCGCTGATCTGACAGGAGGCAGAGCTCAGGCAGTGACTCGAGAGATGGGGAGCAGCTGTAAATACAGATGAAACGTCAGCGTCCTCACCCACTGCTCACCTCCCAGCCCGGTTCCTAACAGCCTATAGACCAGTATCAGTCTGCAGCCCAGGGGTTGGGGACCACAGTGTTAAAGGATATAACTACCTCTTTAGATAGTATGTACTCAGTGAAAATATCTTTCAAATATGAGAACAAGATGAAAACATTTTCAGACAAAGATGCAAAGAATTTGTTACAAACATAAATGCAGTAAAAACATGCCAAAGTATGTACTTTAGGAAGAAGAGTAATACCAAATAAGAGATCAAAAGAGAAATAAGGAATGAAGAACAGAGAAAGTACATCATATATGAGTGACTTTAAATGACTATATAAACCAATAAAGAGTCATGTAAAAGTTTTTTCAAGAAAATAGAATGAAGACTATAATATATGAGCCAGCACATAGGTAAACGGAAGCATTCCACAGACTTTGAATTGTCTGAGAGACCATTAAAAACAGTAATTAACACTATAGACTTCGAACGTATGCATATAATGCTGTCTAAATTAATCAACAATTTCCCAAATAATTGAGTTTTAAAAAATAATTGATTTTTAAAAAACATTCTAAAATGGCAAGAAAGAGAAACAGTGAAGGCACAAAATAAGATATAAATATAAATCAAAATATAACAGTAATTATTTTAACATAATATTCTAATTGATCCAGGTAAAAGGCAAAGATTATTTAGACGGGGTAAAAACAAATTAATAAAATCATATCCAATTATATGTTCTTTATAAGAAATATATCTAAAACACAATGATACAGAAAAGCTGAAAGTAAAGAAATTAAAAAAGGGTATTACATGCAATCACTAATCTCAACCCCCAACCTATGTTAATGACAGACAAAAGATAGTTTGATGCAGACAAATTACAGATAAAAGTCATTTCATAATAACAGAAGTTCAAATTCACCAGAGATATACATAAATTCTAAATTTCTAGGTGTCCAATAACATGGCCACAAAATAAAGCAAAATTTGACAGAATTTTTTAAAAAGAGCAAATCTGCATTCCAGTAAATTTTAACACAGATAAATTTCCAGCACACAATTAGAAATCACAAAGCTCAAATGGAAAAAAAATTCACCATGATCATGAGAAAAGTACTATAGGATTAGCCTGGCAAGATTTTACTTATTGTTAATTATCTTAAACAGAATGTGAAATAAGCATATTAAAATATGAAACTAAATACAAGGGCCAAGAAGAGACTATCAAAATTATCAAGATTAACAAAATAGAACTTCTAGTATTAAAAATATATGTATAATAACAGAAAATTAGAAACACAAACATGATAAAGAGCAAATTGGACACAGGTAAAGAGAATATGAGGAGAAATGAAGATAGACTTAAAGAAATTAACATGTATCTAATAGGAGTTCCAAAAGGAGAATGTAGAAAGAATGCAGGAGGTACTATATTCAAAGGGACAGGAGCTAAGAATTTCCCATAATTGATGAAATACACAAATCTCAGATTTAGGAAACCCAAAAAATCCCAGACTGATCAGATGAAAGGAAATCTACACCATAATACTCAAAGTGCAGAAAACTAAAGACAGAATATCCTAACCACAGTGGAATTCAGATGATCATAAAATAATAGTTTCTAAGTACTGAGAGAAAATAAATGTCAACCTAGAACTGTACATCAAAGGGAACTATCTTTCTAAAAGTATCTACTGTACTTCAAAAAGAAAAACAAAAAATGATCCTAAAGGGAAGTTCTGAGATGAACGAAGAAATGGTGAACAATAAAAATGATAAGCATGTGGGTAATTATAAGCCAACAATAACTGTACAGAATAATGATTAGAACTAATTTGTGAAATTGAAAATAAAATGATAGAACTAAAATATGGACAACAATGGCATGTAAGTAGAGTGGAGTTAAACAGATTGGAGTTAAACTATTCTAAGTTTATTGTATGGTATAGGAAGATAGTATAACATTCAAAGTCTAGTTGATAAATGGAAACCACAAAAGGTATTTTGAACAGAGAGAATTTAATACAGGGGATTGGTTACACATACATAGTGAGCTATCGTGCAAGGGATAGGGGACAAAATGGTGGCAAAATTCCTTTTCTTAAAGAGCTCAGAGTCAGGTATATACATATTAATACAGTTATACCCTACATGTACCTTTATGTATGTGTGTGTCTATACATATAAGAATGTATGTGTATACATAGGAACATTTTCAAACATACTGTAAAACTGAAAGAATTTTATAGTGAGCACTTATATACCAACCACCTAGATTCTGCCAATCTACATACACACATATACGCAATGTATGTGTAAGTAGAGAGAAGCAAAAAAGATAAAGCAAACATATCTAATAAGAGAAAAAATTAGATTTGGGATTAGCAACAGAAGTTGTTGAAGTAACATAGGCAGATGCCAGACTGTATGAAGGGCATCTATATCATGCTATAAATTTGTAGAGTATTCTATAGGGAATGAAGAGCCATTGAAAGGTTTAAATCAAGAAAATGACAGGATCAAATTTGAATACTAGGTAAAAAGAACTGGTAGCAGTGGATTAAATACTGGATTTGTAGGCTTTGGCAGTAAAGATGGAGAAGAGATATAGATTTGAGACCTATTATCAGAGGTAGAATATACAAGGCTTGGTGACTTACAGACTTACAACAGAGGGTGAAGGTGATAAAGAGTCAAAGACGTTTATACTAAAAGTCACTTTTTAGTTATGGAGTACTGGAATCATGCCATTAACAGGACAGAAAACACAGAGAAAAATTTAGAGGTAGTGTTCTAGAAAGAAGAGTTCAATTTTAGACATTATGAGAGGCAAACCCAATAGGATATCCAGGTAGTATCCATAAAGGTGGCTATAAACTATCAGATGAAGCCCAGAAAACACAGGGGGCTAGAGATACAGCTTTAAAAATCACCAAAATATAGGAGGTGATTAAAATATCCCTAGCAATGAGATTTCCCAAGGCCAGAACAAAGAATAAAAACTGAATTTGTTAGTTGATCCCCTCCCAAATGTGTAGAGCAATAGATCTACTGTTTCTAGTGCTTTTAGTATTTTCTCTAAAACCACAACTGAGTAGTTGGCTTCCAAGATGAATCTGGTTCTAGAATATGGAAGCAATTCAGATCCTTAAAGGGTTTCTGACTACTTAAGGTCCAGCCTTAACCTCATTCCTTGATTGTCATGGAGGTTAGGAATGTGGCTGAACTTGAGTCTTTACTTCCCAGCCCCAGGAAACCTTCCTCAGACTTTATTTACATCCAAACAGAGCGGTTTCATATGTTGAGAATTAGATGCGCTTGATGCCTCATGCTTGGCCCTTTCCTCAAGCTATTAAAACACCTTGTTCACAAAATACCCCAAAGAAGGTATATATAGTCTGTGTATCCTCCTCCTTATTTTACAAATGAAAAAAACAAGGTCTGGAAGGATTCCAAGTGGTATACAGCCACACAACTATGTAATGGTGCAGCTGGATGACATCTCAGATAATATAACTTTTGGTCTTTATTTTATAATCAGCTAACTCTCTCTACTCAATATTCACAAAGTGATACTTGTACAGCCAGGAAGTCTATTTATGGAACAAGGCTATTTACAGCATTGAAAAAAAATTAGAAGGAAATATAATTGAAGTAAACTTACCCAAATCTAATATTATACCAAAACACTCCTTATCCATTTCCTTAACATACTTCCTACTATTAAGTCTCTAAGTTACTATTCACTGGTCAACATTTTGGTTTTCACTTGGTACTTATAAACTGATAATTTAAAAATAAACTGCTCCAGAATCTGGCCATGTGTAACAGTTATGTTAACTATTTATACTTCCCCACCAAGTCCAACTTCCTTGTTTAAACAAATATGCTTATCTTTCATAGCCATCTGGAACTTGCTCAGATTGTAATGAATGCTCACTTATTAATGGATGCTTAATCAGTTAATGTAATCAGGATGACTTGTCAGATTGTCACCAATTGAGGTAATTTTGCTTAAATATTTTATAATGAATACAACCTCTGGTTTAAGCTTTCTTAATATGCTACAAAAATAGATGTGGATAAAACTGTGGGTTGTAATGTTTATTAAGGTGAAACAAGCAACCTAGGTATTAAAAAAATTCAGAATTGCCTGCTTTTGTTATATCTTAATGTTTGAAAACTGCATATTGCATCTCCTAGTAGAGGGGACGTCTTCATTCTGCACATAACTCTGTACCTAAGGCATGCACAGTTCTTTCATAAACTCTCCTGCTGCTTTATTTTTCTTCTTTTCTCCCTCTGATGACAATAATGTATATCAACCACTACATGCCTGCTAGACTGGTTAAAGAATATATTAACAATAACAAGTACCAGAGAGAATGTGGAACAACCAGAACTCTCATGCATTGCTCATGGGAATGAAAAATAATATAACCACTGTAGAAAACATCTGGCAGTTTCTTACAATGGTAAACATTCTGTATTATGATTTAGCAATCCCATTCCTAAGTATTTACCAAACTAAACTGAAAACTTTATTTATACGAAAACCTATACATGAATATTTATAGTGGCTTTACTGATAATTGCCAAAAACTAGAAAACAACCCTAATGTTCTTGGTGAGTGGATAAACAAACTATGATCCATCTGTACAATGGACTACTACTCAGGAATGAAAATGGAAAAGCTACTTATACATTCAATAACTTGAAGGATCTCAAAGGCAATATGCTGAGTGAAAGAAGTCAGTCTCAAAAGCTTACAAGCTTTATAATTCCATTTACATGACATTCTTGAAAAGAAAACTATAGTGACAGAGAACAGATTAGTGGCTGCCAGGGAATATATAACTGGGAGAGGATCTGACTACAAAGGGAGAGCATGAGGGAGATATCTGGTGCATTACAACTATTTCTTTTCCTAATTGTGGTGGTAGTTAGATCAATCTATCTAAAAATTCATGAAACAGCATACCAAAATTTAAAAAAATCAATTTTACTGTATATATTTTTTTAAGTATAGCATCAAATAATTCAAGTATTAGAGATCTACGAATCATTTAATCCCACAATTTTAAAGACAAGGAAACAAATCCAAATCCAAGGGTACTACAGAGTAACTTGCTAATGATCACACACCCATGTTTTCCTTAAAGAGTTCACAACATAATACAAAATACATTTACCTCAAAGTGAGAAATCCACTCAGAAATAAAGAAGTAGAAATTATGCAATAGGCCACAGATTACATATTCATATTTCACTATGTATAAAATTCAATTACAATGTTTATGTCACATGTAGGTGGGCAGGGCAACAATAAAAAAGAAAATAAAATTCTCACTTCTACTCATCTAAGAGAGACTTCATAAACTACAATTTAGTCAGTAAGAAAGAAAATTTCCTCAATATGAATACACTCTAGGAACTTAGAAAAACTTCCTAAGATTAACTTCAAAAAAAAAAAAGCACAAAACTATTAGTTCTATACTAAGTCAATATTTCTTTTCTCCATAGTTCAGATTTTTAAAAAAATTCATTATGTTAATAAGGTACAAATCAACTAAGTTTGGTGGGGTTTGAGAAGATGAAAATGGGAAGAGATAAAAGAAAAGGAAATAAGAGGAAAACAGAGGATATATACTAAAAAATATTAGCTATACTTAATAAAATACAAGAAATGTTCTCATCTTCCTCTTTTGGGATGATACACTTAAGAAACCAAGATTCAGTAAATTGGTTCTTCCCAATGGGCGAGTGTCAGGTTCCAAATAAAGCTTTAGATTACCTCTCCCTTTTACAGAGATCAGTAATCTTTTTCATTAGGTAAACTCAGCCTCCATATCTTTATAATTTCCATGTGGGAAGACAATAATACCCCATGAGACTATCCTTTTTAAAAAAAGTTTTATTTTTAATTGCCAAATAATAATTGTATATATTAATATTTATGGGGTACAATGTGATCTTTCATTACACGTATACATTAATACAGTGTGGAATGATCAAATTAGGCTAATTAATATATCCATCACCTCAAATGCTTATCACTTCTTTGTGGTATAAACATTTAAAATTCTCTCTTTTAGCTATTGTGAAATATACATTATGAGTAACTGTAGCAACCATACTATGTATCAATCACCAGAACTTATTCCTCCTGTCTAGTTGAAACTTCGTACCTTTTGACCAACATCCCCCCTTTTCTGATCTACTCCCCCACCCCAACCCCAGCCTCTGGTAATCACCATTTTATTCTACACTTCTATGAGTTTGACTGTTTTAGATTTCACATAAAAGTGAGATCATTCACTATTTGTCTTCCTGTACCTGGTTTATTTCACCTAGCATAATGTCCTCTGGGTTCACAAATGTCACAGAATTTCCTACACTTTCAAGGCTGAATAGTATTCCACTGTCTTTATATACTACATTTAAAAAAACCCATTTATCTGTTGATGGACATTTTAAAAGTTATTTCCAAATCTTGGCTATGTAATACTGCAGTGAACATGGGAGTGCAGACATCTCTTCAACATCTGATTTCAATTCCTTTGAATATATACCCAGAAGTGAAATTGCTAAATCCTATGGTAATTCTGTTTTTAGTTTTTTGAGGAAACTTCATACTGGTTTTCCAAAGTGGGTGTACTAATCTACAACACCACCAATATTATACAAGGGTTCCCTTTTCTCCACATTCTTGCCACTGTTTGCCTTTCATCCTTTTGATAATAGCCAATCTAACAGGTGTGAAGTGACATATTATTGTAGTTTTAACTTACATTTCTCTGATGATTAGGGACAATGAGCATTTTTTCATATATCTGATGGCCATTTGATGTCTTCTTTTGAGAAATGTCTTTCAGGTCCTTTGCTCATTTTTAAAATAAGGTTATTTCTTTTCTTATTATTCAGAGTCCCTTGTATATTTTGCATATTAGCCCCTTACCCAATATATGATTTGCAAATATTTTCTCCCAATCCGTAGGTTGTCTCTTCACTCTGTTAACTGTTTCTTCTGCTGTGCAGAAGCTTTTAGTTTGTTCCATTCCCATTTGTCTATTTTTGCTTTTGTTGCCTATCCTTTTGGGGTTTTATCCAAGAAATCATTGACCAGACCAATGTCATGAAGTTTTCCCTCCATGTTTTCTTCCAGTTTTACAGTTTCAGGTCTTATGCTTAAGTCTTTAATCTATTTTCGGTTGATTCTTATATAAGGGTGAGATAAGGGTCTATCTCCATTCTTCTGCATGTGGAGGATATTCAGTTTTCCCATCATCACTTTTTAAAGAGACTGCCCTTTCCTCATTGTGTGTTCTTGGCAACTTTGTCAAAACCAATTGACCATAACTGCATCGGTTTATTTTGGGGCCTCTATCCTATTTCATTGGATGATGTGTCTGTTTTTGTGACAGTACCATACTGTTTTGATTGCTATAGCTTTGTAATGTATTTTGAAATCTGGTAGTGTGGTTTTTCCAGCTTTGTTCTTTTTGCTTGAGATGGCTTTAGCTATTTGGGGTCGTTCATGGTTCCATACAAATTTCAGGACTGTTTTTTCTATTTCTGTGAAGAATGACATTTGGATTTTGATAGGTATCACACTGAATCTGTAGATCATTTTGGGTAGTATGGACATTTTAACAATATTAATTCTTCCAATTCTTGAACACAGACTATCTTTCCATTTATTTGTGTCATCTTCAATTTCTTCCATCAATGTTTCAGCACACAGTTCTTTCACCTTTTAAGTTTACTGTTTCGTTAAATGCTATTGTAAATGGGACTGTTTTCTTAAATTTTTTCAGATAGTGTATAGTTAGCATATAGATAATGCTAATGATTTTTGTATGTTGATTTTGTACATACAAAACTACAACTTTACTGAGTTCCTTTATCAGTTCTAACAGCTTTTTGGTGGTTTTTAGGATTTTCTGTATATAAGATCCCCCTGTGTTAGCAAAGAGAGACAATTTCATTTCTTCCTTTCCTATTTGGATGCCTTTTCTCTCTTTTTCCTGCCTAACTGCTCTAGCTAAAACTTCTAGTACTACTGAACAGAAGTAATAAGAGTTGGCATCTCTGTCTTGTTCCAGATCTTACAGGAAAAGCTTTCAACTTTTCACCATTAAGCATGATGTTAGCTGTGGGCTTGTCATATATGAACTTTCTTGTGCTGACGAACATTCCTGCTATACATAATTTGTTTATAGAGTTTTTATCCATGAAAGGATATAGAATTTTATCAAATGCTTTTTCTGTACCTATGGAGATGATCATATGGTTTTTGCCCATGAGTGTAATTTTAAAGTATATAAAAAATGAACAGGAAGCTCAGAGCATCATGGGCATGAAAATAACAAAAAATTCCTTTCCTGCTACTCTTAAGAATAAATGAACACATTTATTTTACAAATATCCATCTCAAATGATCATACCTTGACATTATAATATTTCAGAGTTTTTATAGTTAAAAAGTTCATCTGATAAAAATCCTTATTATACAAATAACAACCTAAAGATTAAAACAGTTAATTATTACAGAGGTAAATTAAGAGCAATTCTTCTAACTACTTAGACAGTAATCATTTATACATGGAAACTTAAATTTTGTCCCTCTTTCCTTTATTCATTTATTCTGCTTACTACTTAAGTACCCCCAAGACAACAGGAATTAGCCAAACACTTCTGCTACAAATCCACTCACACTTTACAGAACTGAAGGGAAAGCACAATGTCCTTGAATCTTCTCGCCAGATTTAATCTAAAATAAATTCATTTTGTTTACCTTAGTGAACAATGTAAAATATCTAAAATTTTATGGCAAACTGACCTAAAATTAATGTTGAATTAATTTTAATCCTCTATGTTGTTGTTTTTGTTGTTTTTAATACTGTCAAATGAGTAAAAAACAAAAAAAAGGGAGGGAGAACCTTATTACGAAGTTGTGTGAATATGCCATTTGCAAAGAGAACATTTGTTTTTAAATAAAATCAAAAGTTGACCAACTTGTCAAGTTTATTCCAAACAAATTGAAGTATTAAGAAATCATAGTAGAAAGTTATATTTCATATAACATATTCCCTCTAATTATTAGAAACATCAATATTAAAAATGGTCAAAAAGCAAGTTTCTGCATATATTCTAAAACTTTTTGTTTAAGGCTTTGTTATCTAAGTTATTTAATGTTTAAAGTGCCATGATAAATTACGCTTTGATACTAATTATAAGAACTAATATAAGATTTTGATTTGCTATTTACTTTCTTTTTTGAGATATTTTCACAACTAAACACCTACTATGTTCTAGTTTCTGTAATAAGCCTGAAAAATCATGAAAATGTCCCTCCCCTAGAGGAGAACACAGTTTAGTAAGTGATATTAATATAAAAATGTACAGCAATAAGTTATGATACAACATAATACAACAATGAATGGACAAAGTGGCATAGAGAAAATAAGCAGAGAAAGTCAGGGAAAGTTTCATGATGATACCCAAATTGGCTTTTGAGGGAAATCAGAAACTTGACAGTAGAATTTAAAGGAGGCCATTTCTTTATATGAAACTCTAGGAAAGACAAATCTAATCTAACGTGATAGAAGGTAGACCAGTGTGGTTTCCTAAAGCCAGTGATAGAAACTGGGGATTGATTGGGAACGCAATCTGTATCGATTGTAGTGATGGTTACCTGGGTGTATACATACATTTGTTAAAAATCATCAAATCGTACACTTAAAACATACTTATAATTTTTTTTTTTTTTTGATACAGAGTCTCACTCTGTTGCCTAGGCTAGAGTGCTGTGGCATCAGCCTAACTCACAGCAACCTCAAACTCCTGGGCTCAAGCAATCCTCCTGCTTCAGCCTCCCAAGTAGCTGGGACTACAGGAATGGGCCACCATGCCCGGCTAATTTTTCTACTAATATTTTTAGTTGTCCATATAATTTCCTTCTATTTTTTTTTTTTTTTTTTTTTTAGTAGAGACGGGGTCTCGCTCTTGCTCAGGCTGGTCTCGAACTCCTGAGCTCAAACGATCCACCCACCTCGGCCTCCCAGAGTGCTAGGATTACAGGCGTGAGCCACCGTGCCCGGCCTATCATATATAATTTATACTTCAATAAATTTAATTTTTAAAAGAGGACTGGGGAAACCAATGGGCTATTCTTTGGCCAAAACTCTTCCATATTTTAATGAATCACAAGGTAGTTAGCAGTATTCTATGAAGAGGAAAATGTTTTCTCTAAATAAGCAGACTTTAAAGCTCCAGTACTGTTTCTTATTTTAGACTCTCCTAAAGATGTAATAGGCAAAAAATGTAGTGCTTGGCAGAGTTCCAATAGAACAGGCCATTTCTAAGTTTATATGATATTGCTAAAAACAGCATTTTCATAATACATATTTCCATTTGTAATATAATTATTGAATGTGAGGGTAAGAAATGTGAGGGTAAGAAAGTACGAGATGAGGAGTTGAAGAGTTCTTTTCAATTAGCTTGGTGATTCTGAGACATTAATTCACATCTTTGGAATTATTTCAGTTCTAAAATTAGAAGGCTGGGTTCCTGTGATTTCTTTCATTTTAAAAACTTAACTATTCTTATATGGTTGAAATCTCTACATAGAGATCCTCCAAATAAAACCCCTAAATTTCAGATGTTGAAAGTGATGCATGAAAACAAGTTTTGTCAAGTAAACTGAATATCAGAAGTGTTTTCTGCAGCTTTTGAGATTGTTGATTTGAGGTTCTTAGTCAAATTTATGTATTTTCCTAATCAAAATTAATTTTATTTATATAGTTCATTTCTTATTAGCTAAGCACACAGGTTCTTCTAACTATTCTATGGTGCTAGGTGTATTACTTCATATATACACCACTCTTTCTTTGCATATGAAGAAATTGAAGGTTATAGACATTAAATACCCTGTTCAAGACATCATCTTTGCAAGGACAAAGATATTAGACCAAAGGTGTCTTATATATTTTTTTTGTACAAAAAGTTATAGAAAGAATACACACACACACATATGCTGATGGATATTAGCACAAATATGAAACTTTTTTTCCAGAAGGATATACAACAAAAAGTAATGTTACCTTTTGGGAGAAGGTCTAAGGTAGAAAGAAGTACTTTTGGTATTTTTACTTTTGGCTTTTTCAGTATTTCTTTCTTTTTCAACCAATATGCTTAGTAGTACAGTTGTTAATTCAGTTGCTTAGAGCACAAAGAACAAAGGTCATAGGTTTGATTAATTACATTTGCAAAGAATAAAAATATCCCTTGTTCACAGAATGTATTTTTAACTTTAAAAAGTCATCTGGCAGACTTGTGCTGCTGATCACAAGGATGAATCAGGTAAAAGCATGCGGCTGACTGAATACATTAGTACTGGAAAATAATTCTAAGTAATGTCCTACTGACAGAGGGTAAAAGAGTTACTCATTTCTAAGTAAACACTTCAATTTTCATACCCATCAACTCACTGCCCTTCTGAATATAAATAAAACCTTAACCATGAGAAAACAGTCCCTGTACTTTTAGAAAAGCTAAAATCTATACCTGTCCCAAAACCTACAATTTTCTAAAATAATACATTTCTTATTAGTATACCATATAAACATCAAATAAAGCACTATACCTGTAACATCTTCTGGATCTGACACAACAATATGTGCATTTAATTCCTGTAGCTTGTGATGTAGTTCTTCTAATTTTTTATTTGATTTTTTCAAAATGTTGTCCACATAAGCCAAATTTTTTTTATCTGTTGTAACTTTCCTTAGATTTTCAGCTCCTTCTTTGATTTTCAGTTCTTTCCTTATTTCTCTCTTGATTCGATCTTTGATATCATCCAATTTCTGTTGCACCATGGTATCTGAAAAGTCTAATTTTTGAACACAACTCACATTCTCAGAAAATGGAAGACTTCGGGAATCCCCCTATAGACAAAAATAAACATAAGTATGAGAATTTAGGAAAGCTGGCTGCTTGGTAAATATGCAGTGTTCTCAGCATCAAAGATTCTTTGTTAATTATGATATATTTAATTACATTGAATTTTTCTCCTTAAAAATAGGCATATTTACCTTTATTATAACCACACAAAATCATAAGTTCAAAAACACTGCTCATTTATTTAGTAGGATTACTTGACAAATACATTTATGTTAAAATAAAGTGAACACAACACATCTCCATACAAAGGTTGTACAGACAGTCAATTTTGATACCCTATGAACCCAGGCTAGATCCCAACCCCTACACTGTGAACCTTGGGCAATTTATTTAACCTTTCAAATACTCAGTGTAATTGTCTATACAATCTAAATAATAGTAGTCACCTTTAAGAGATATTGTGATAATTCAAAATATTGTGAGGCTCCAAATATAATTCTTGACACCCACTGTAGTCACTTAAGAAATGAAAAGCATTATTAAACTCTATAGGTAAGTTTATCTTCTCTAAGAAACCTCTTAAAAATTAATATTAGCAAAATAAAATAAAGTAATACCCTATGTCCACTGTTTAATGAATTAAATGTATTAGGGCTAAGGAAGACTATATTCACAACACCATTTACACAGCTGTCCCTCTGTGGATACCAAAATCAGCAGATGCTCAATCCCTTATATAAAATGACATAGTATTTGCATATAACCTATGCATATACTTCCCATATTTTAAATAATCTCTAGATTACTAATAATACCTAATATAATATAAATGCTATATAGTTTTTATGCTATATTATTTTATTTGTATTACTTTTATTCTTATATTATTTTTATTGCTTTTTCCCCCTAATATTTTCAATCTGCAGTTGGTGGGATCCGCAGATGTGAACACAGATAAGGAGGGTCAACTGCATATTTACATGGCTAACTACTCCAACTGATAATTTGGTTGACTCACTACAAAAACATCATTACTAGAAAATATCTCTAAATTATGTCCTACCAAGGGAAACTAAGATAATACACAGTATAGTTATTCATCTTAAAATGAAAATCAACTCAGTTAAGCACATCTAATCTACATTTACAAGATGCAAAGTTAGGTTCTAGCTATTTGTATATCATTCACTACTGTAAAGCTCATTACTATAATACCATAGGTTTTAAAATTTTAAAATTCTGAGATAATGGTTACCTCTGGGAAGCAGAATTGAATTTGTGAAGGACAATGAAAAGAGAAAAACACTGTACAGCCTTCATGCACCTTTGAAACACAGACCTAGTTAAAGGATTTTCTTTATATTTTTTGGGAATTCACCACACCCATATAAATAGGTTCTATTTAAATTCTTGGTGCAAATACTTTTTGCATCTAATTCTTAATCTCTAAAAATTATGTATTATGCAAAACAGTGGAAAAGGTAAGCAAATGAGAGATACAAGGTCTAGTCTTGGCTTTCATACCAATTTAACCTATACCCGCAGGCATATTAACACAAAAAAATGAAATAGGTGATTTTTATAAATCTGTTTCTAAATCTTTTTAGGGCTAAGAACCCTTTTGAAATTCCAACAAAAAACAGATCAAAGAAAATTTAATGTTCTTATGTATAATTTCTAGGTTCCATGGATGCTAGGTTAAGAATTCCTAGGATAGGTATACTATACCTGTTAGCTTTATATTTCTGATTTTTACTATGCAGATCTAAGATGATCCACCTGGGCCAAAATATTGCCTAGATTTTTCAATATTTATAGTGGAATGTAAACTAAATGGAATCCAAACTTTATGAGTCCACTTTTGGCTAAAACCAGCCATAGCACATATTGTCAAAGGATAAAATCTCAAATTCCTCCTGTCTAGCTTCAGGTAAAGGGGACTAAGGCAAACAATGCTTAGATTGAAAAAGAAAAAAGTTTAAGCTAATTCTATTCCTCTATATATTTTTATTTCAATTCTTATAAATTTATCAGAAAATATCACATGAATTGCTTTCACAAATTTGTGCCTTAAAATTATGTACTAAGCCAGATGTCCCCAAAATTTCTTGGTTCATTGGACCCTTAATATCTCAGTAATTTTTTTTCCTTATTTCCCATAGACCAAAAGAAATACCTAACACTTCTATTTATTAAATAGTAAGGTTCAAATAAATTAATAAATACTTGTGTTTTAACAACTTGGTTGTTTGAAATAGTAATAACACAAATTGAAAAGAAGTAACATTTTAATTTCATTCTTTAATAACCACACTTATTAATGGAATGTGTCTGCCTGTCAGGTATGCAATTTTTTAAACCCTGAAATCAGAATAGACACTCTCACCCTCATTTCCTGTTCTAACTTGCAAAGGGAAATGTAGAATAATCTAATTATTGAAATATTTTATGTAATTGACTCCAGTTAGTTCAAAAGATGTATAACAAATGAAGGGTATCAATGTGTTTACCTCAAAAATTTAAACTATGCTACAGCACCCTGAGAGTTTGCTGAGGAACCCCTGAGAGTTTTGTTGCTCAGTTTGAAAATCATGGCACTAAGCTTTAAGGATATTAAAATAAACTGTCATATAAAAACGGCTTCTATATTTGATGTGAATCCTTTAAAGGCTCTTGCCTACTTCAATTCCATTTCTTTCTAATTTGCTCCCTAAATTGCATTTGTATCAAGTTACAAAAATGTATCGTGAGATGCCATCTCTCTTGGCTCTGCCACTAGGCATGCTGCACCTAGGGAAGCACCTCTCTCCTTCTCTATCTCTTCCAATTCCCCTTTTGGCCTAGATAACTTTTACTTTGTTTCAAAGTTCACAACTACTCTTCCAGGGAAAGAATTTCCTGTCCAAAGCCCTTGGTTAGAATTTAGTTAAGTGTGTCTCCTGTGTGTTTTGATATTGTGTACCTTATTTACACAATTATCCCTTTTCTTATCTGATCACTCCAAAGATTGAGCAATTTGAGGGCAGGGTTTATGTTTGGCAGAGCTTTTTCTCCTTAATGACTTGTCCATTATATTATTTAATATTCTTCTTTTAGAACTAAGGAAAACTTGTCACTGCAGAAGACTTCATGCTTTCTTCTTTCTGATAAAGAGAACTTGGAGGAGAAAGGGCAGAGCAAAATGGCAGAATAGGACTTTCCAGCGATAGTCTCCCACAGAAACATTAAACTTGAACTATCCATGCGTGACAGTCCCTTCACAAGAGCTAAGGAAACCAGATTAGAGATCACAATACCTTGGTTTTAGCCCCAACAGAGTCTTATTGACTGCATCATCCCTCCCCCAACTCACAGAGAGAAACATAGTCTGTTGGGGGAAGGAAAAGGAAGTGAATGCAAGACTTTGAATTACAGCCTAGGACTGGGCGTGCCATAGTAAAACCCAGTGCCAGGCAGAACCTCTCTGCCCTTAAGCCCAGATCAGGGTACACAGATGAAGCCTTTGGACCTGCCCTGACACTAGGTGGAAAACTGCAGCCTTGGTGGGACAGACTTGTGTTCCAGCAGCCTATAGTAGCCTCAGGCCATGAGTGACCCTCAGCAGCAGACAAGTCATAGTGGCATGCACCTGGAGAGTGTTCCAGGGATGCAAGGGTCCTGGCAGCCAAGGGACTGACCCTACCATCCTTCCTTCAACCCTGGGCAGTTGCACTCAGAGAGTGACTCCATCCACTGGGGGAAGGAGACGGATGTAAGCGGCAGGACTTTGCCTTGGAACTCAGTGTAAGGCCTGCTATGGTAAAATCCAACACCCAATGACCCCTCACCCCAGGCTGGCAGCCACAAACAGTAGCTCTGGACTTGCTTCGGTGCCATACAGACATGTAGCTTCAGTGAGACGGACTGGTGCTCAGACCTGCATCACCACTGGCTGTCTACAGCGGCCTTGAACCACAAATTACCTTCAGCAGCAGGCAGGCCCTAATGGCACAGGCCATGGGCATACCCTTGTGCTTTGCTGGTTTTGACAACTGTGAACTTTGGGTGTGCTCAGCATTATGGTGGCCGCAGTGGCCACACGACTGCTGGCTCCTTCCATTCCCCCAACACCAGGCAGCACAGTACAAAGAGAGACACTGTCTGCTTGGAAAAAGGGGAGGGCAATGGGCACCTGATGTTGCCTTGGAGCCCAGTGACAGCCTACCATGGTGAGGCCCAGCAATATGTGACCCACCTTACCCCAGGCAGAAACTCACAGACTACCCTCTTTAGGCCCTACCAAAGTCCATTCAGCCTAGAACAGACCAACTGCAAATTCACTGCAAACTGAGGCTTAGGGTGCCATCTAGTGCTGAAATAGCAGCACTGACCGCAGGCTCAGAAAACATAATAATAAAAAAACAATTATCAACCTGCTTAGAATCTCTGGAAGGATGGACACAAAACCAGACTACAAAGACTAGAATAAATATATAATACTTCAATGTGCAGATGTCATGGCACGCCCATAAGCATCAAGAACACTCAGGGAATCTCTCACAGAATTTAAAATAACTATTTTAAGCAAACTCATGAACTTCAAGAAACACAAAGAATTCAGTAATTTATCAGAGAAACTTAACAGAGATTGAAATTTTCAAAAACCCAACGGAAATCCTGGGGCTGAAAAATACAATGAACAAATGAAAAATGCAATAGAGAGCATCAATAGCAGAATTAATCAAACAGAAAGAATCAGTGAGCCTGAAGACAGGCTACTTGAAAATACAGTCAGAGGAGAAATAAGAAAAAAGAAAGAAAAGGAATGACAGAAGTTTACAGAACTACAAGCCAGCATCAGAAGAGCAAATATTTGGGTTACTGGGGTTCAAGAGGGACTTAAGAACGTCAATGGGTATAGCTTATTCAAAGAGATAACACAAAGCATCCAAAACCTAGAAAAAGATATAAATGTTCCAGCATAGGAAGGTCAAAAGTTACTAATCAGATTCAACCCAAATAAAGTGTACCCCAAGACATATTATAATCAAGCTCTAAAAGGTCAAAGACAAAGAGAGGATTTTGAAAGCAACATGAGAAAAGAAGTAATAACATATAAGAAAGTGCCAATTTGCCTGGCAGCAGACTTCTCAGTAGAAACTTTACAAGCCAGGAGAGAATGGGATGATATATTCAAGGTGCTGAAGGGAGAAGGGAAAAAAATGTCAACCAAGAATACCATACTCAGCAAAGCTACCTTAAATAAAACAGAGATAAAGACTTTCCCAGATAAACAAAAGCTAAGATAATTTATCACCACAACAGTCTTACAAGAAATGCTAAAAAGAGTTCTTCAAACAGGAAAAAAAAAAAGTCTAATGTGTAACAAGTAAAAATCTTAAGTTATTAAAACTCACTGGTAAAAGCAAGAATACAGGCAAACTCAGAATATACTTTAATACTGTAAATGTGGTAAATAAGTTATCATAACTAGATTAATTTGCCAGGAGATAGGCAATATAAAAAGATGTAAAATGGGATATCAAAAACTACAAATGTGAGAGGGAATGGAGATAAAATGTAGAGTTTATTATTCTGTTTTTTGTTTCTTTTACTATCTTTACAATCAACGTTAAGTTGCTATCAGTTTAAAATAACTTCTTATAATTACAAGACATTTTTTATAAGCCTCATGGTAACTACAAACTAAAAATCTAACATAGATACACCAAAAATAAAATGTATGGGACCCAAACACACTACTAGAAAAAAATCACCTAATCATAAAGGAAGACAATAAGAGAGGGAGAAAGAAAGAAGGACACTACAAACAAACAAACAAATAAAAACCCCTAGAAAACAAGTCACAAGATAGCAGCAGTAGGCTAGGCATGGAGGTTCACACCTGCAATCCTAGCACTTTGGGAGGCCAAAGCAAGACGATTGCTTGAGGCCAGGAATTCGAGAGCAGCTTAGGCAATAGTGAGACTCTGTCTCTACAAAAAGAAAAAAAAAATAAAAATTAGGTGGCGTGGTGGTGTATGCATGTAGTCCCAGCTACTTGGTAGGCTGAGGTGGGAGGATCTCTTGAACCCAGGTTGCAGTGAGCTATAACGATGACTCTGTATTCTAGCCCAGGCAACAGAGCAAGACTCTGTCAAAGAAAGGAAAGAAAGAAAAGAAAGAAAGATAGAAAGAAAGAAAATAAATGAAAGAGATTAAAAAGATTACAAAAGATCAATGAAAAAAAAGTTGGTGTTTTAAAAAAAACACACAAGATAAACAAACCCTTAGCTAGACTAAGAAAAAAGGGAGAAGGCCCAAATAAATGTGAGAGACAAAAAAGGAGACATTACAACTGACACCACAAAAATACAAATAATCACTAGAGACTATTATGAACAACTATACACCAACACATTGGAAAACCTAGAAGAAGTGGATAAATTTCTGGACACATACAACTTACCAACACTGAATCACAAAGAAATTGAAAACCTGAACAGACCTGAACAAGTAATGTAATTGAATCAGTAATAAAAAGTCTCCGAACAAAGAAAAGGTCAGGAGTGATGGGTTCACTCCTGAATTCTATCAAACATTCAAAGGACTAACACCAATTCTTTCAAAGTATTCCAAAAAATTGAAGGGGAAAGAATTCTTCCAAACTCATTCTATGAGGCCAGGATCACCCTGAGACCAAAATTAAATAGATATAACAGTAAGAACAAAAAAACTATATGCCAGATCACTGATAAATACAGAAGCAAAAATCCTCCACAAAACACTAGCAAACCAAATTCAACAACACATTAAAAAGATCATTCACCATGATCAAGTGAAATTTATTCCAGAGATACAAGGACGATTCAACAAACATAAGTCAATAAATGTGTGATACATCACATTAACAGAATCAAGGACAAAAGCCGTATGATCAATTCAATAGATGCTGAAAAATCATCTGATAAAATTCAACATCCTGTCATGATAAAAACTCAACAAACTGGGTCTAGATGGAACATAATTCAAAACAAGGCCATATATGACAAACCCACAAGCTAACATCATAGTGAATGGGGAATAGCTGAAAGCTGTGTCTTGTAAGATCTGAAACAAGGCAATGGTGCCCACTTTCACCACTTTTACTATAGTCCTGCAAGTCCTAGCCAGAGCAAATTAGACAAGGGAAAGAAATAAAGAGCATCCAAATTAGGAAGGAAGACATCAACTTATTCTTGTTTATAGACAACATATTATACTCAGAGAAACCTAAAGACTCTACCAAAAAGACCGTTAGAACTGATAAAGGAATTCAGGAAAGGTGTAGGAAACAAAATCAATATGCAAAAATGATTAACATTTGCAAAAGACAACAGCAAACAATCTGAAACAAAAATCAAGCAATCAATCCCATTTATAATAAGTACCCTCCAACACACCTAGGAATAAATTTAACCAAAAAAGTGAAAGATCTCTACAATGAGGACTATAAAATACTGACAAAATAAATTGAAGAGGACAGAAGAAAATGGAAAGATATCTTGTCTTTGTGGACTGCAAGAATTAATACTGTTAAAGCATCCATACTACCTAAAGTGATCTACAGATTTAATGCAATCCCTATCAAAACACCAATGACATTCTTCACAGAAATAGGAAAAACAATCCTAAAATTCGTATGGACCCAAAAAGTCCCCAAAAAGCCAAAGCAATCTTGAGCACAAAGAACAAAGCTGGTGGCATCACACTGACTTCAAAACATACTACCAAAGCTATAGTAACCAAAACAGCAGAGTTTTGGCATAAACAGAAACAGACCACTGGAACAGAACAGAGCCAAGAAATAAAACCACCATCATATGGCTTTTGTCCTTGATTCTGTTAATGTGATGTGTATCATATATTTTGATGTATGTGTGTGTTGAACCATCCTTGCATCTCTGGGATAAATTTCATTTGATTTTCAACAAAGGTGCCAAGTACACATGATGGGGAAAGGACAATAAATGGTGCTGGGAAAACTGGATATTTACATGAAGAAGAATGAAAATATACCCTTCTATCTCACCATACACAAATTCAACTCAAAATGGATTAAAGACTTAAATATAAGACCTGAAACTACAAAACTACTGAAAAAAAAAAATAAGGGAAAAACTCTATCAGCATTGGTCTAGGCAAGGATTTTTTGGACAAAATCTCAAAACACACAGGCAACAAAAACAATACAAGTTGAGCATTCCAAATCCAAAGATCCAAAATCCAAAATGCTCCAAAATCCAAAACTTTTTGATTGCCAACATGACACTCAAAAGAAAAACTCACTGAAGCATTTTGGATATCAGATTTGGAATACTCAACTGGTAAGTATAATGCAAATATTCCAAAATCTAAAATCTGAAACAATTCTGGCTACAACCATTTTGGATAAGGTATACTCAACCTATATAGACAAATAGAATTGTAACAAACTAAAAATCTTCTGCACAGCAAAGGAAGCAATCAACAGAGCAAGGATACAACTTACAATCTGGAAGAATGTATTTGCCAACTATACAACTGATAAAAAGGTTAATATCCAAAGTATAGAAAGAACTCAAACAATTCAACAACAACAACAAAACCCTATTTTAAAAATGGGCAAAAGAACTGCATAGATATTTCTCAAAAAAAAAAAAAAAAAAAGACATACAAATAGCCAACAGATATATGAAAAAATGCTCAACATCACTAATTATCAGGGAAATGCAAATCAAAACTACAAGTAGATATCACCTCATTTTAGTTGGAATGGATACTATCAAAAAATCAAAAGACAACAAGCATTGGCAAGGTTGTGGATAAAATGGAACCTTTACACACACTGCAGGTAAGAATGTAAATTAGTACAGCCATTATGACAAACAGTATGGAGGTTGCTCAAAAATTTTAAAATAGAACTACCAGATGATCCAGCAATCCCACTATTGAATATATATGCAAAGGAAAGGAAATCAGTATGTTGAAGACATACCAGCACTATTCACAATAGACAAAATATGGAATCAACCTAAATGTCCATTGATGGACGAATGGATAAATATAGTGTGTGTGTGTGTACAACGGAATACTATGCAGTCACAAAAAAGAATGAAATCCTGTCACTTGAGACAACATGGATGAACCTGGAGATCATTATGTTAAGAGAAATAAGCCAGCTATAGAAAGACAAATACTTCACGAACTCACTCATATGTGGAAACTAAAAAGTTCTTCTCATAGAAATAGAAGGTAGAATAGTGGTTACCAGAGGATGGGAAGTAGAGCAGGAAGGAGGGGTAGGGAGGATGAGGAGACATGGGTTAATAGTTGCAAAGTTAATATTAGATTGTAGAAGTTCTGATGTCCTATTGCATAGAAAGATGACTAGAGTTAACAATAATGTACACTTCAAAAGAGCCAGAAGAAAGGATTTTTAATGTTCTCATCACAAAGAAATGATAGTATATGGTGATGGATATGCTAATTACCTTGATTTTATCTTTACACAATGTATTCATGTATGGAAACACCACCTTGTACCCCATAAATAGGTACAATTATGTGTCAATAAAAGATAAAATAAAATAACACATGACCAATAAAAAGAAAAAGAGAACTCTTACTCCAGGAAGCTCAAAGACAAAACTGATACACAATCACAACCACCATTTTAGCTAGAATTAGTTATGAACTATATATGGTTATCATGTTTATTTCCTCTTCCTCTCCATGGGTCTGATTTTTCAGTGACCATGTTTAGTCACATTTTTGGTTGTAATGGCTCAAATACCTTTTGGGAAGGAGCATGGAATATATACAATATAATCAATAATTTATGATAAATGCCCTCTGATAGCAGATAAGAAAGGTTCTAGTACTTCCTATTACTCCTTTTCTAAAAATTTTAGTTGTAATAAACTGTGAAAGTTATTGGAAAATATAATTTTTTTGCATTTGGAACAACTGATATATTTTCCATCTAGTAATTTTGCCTCTACCCTATAAAAATAATAAAAACAATTTTATCATAATGCCAGGAATTATTACTAGGGAATGAAATAATATTCTTGATCCTGGTAAATTAAATTAGACTCGAAAATAAATAGCTACTTAACTAGCAAAAATCTTCAGTGATAATCTTTGTCTTGGCAGATTGTTACAGGCAGAAATAACTACACCATCCAGGTTACAAAGATTAGTTCACAAGCTTAATACTTTCATCCACCATTCACAACTATTTCTACTCTATAAAATTTCATGTCTCCCTCAAAAGTACGAGTAGACACCTTTTAAAAACAAAGCAAAGTTGGATCTAACCTCTAATCACATATTCTCTTAAAATTCATTAATATGCTCAGAAATATAGAGATAAAAGAAAAAGAATCCTATGTACTAATTTTAAATACAAAACTAAACTCTTAACAGTGTTCCAGATCCTGTATCAATCTTCTACACATAAAAGATACCCCATAATTTTCATATTTTTTATCACTGAAATCATAAGCTTAGTCACTCCATTCAAGTCAAATTAATCTAACATTTTTGCTGTTTACATGTTTTTTACTTTGTCTTTATTATGTCTAATTTCTTTCACTATCAATCTCAGTCTACCATCACCAAATAATTGTCAAAAATATTTCAAGTAGTCTTTCATGATCAATCCCACCTTCCTATTTTTAATATACTTTAAATTTCACACCATCTATATCCCTAATAGTCGCTCAATTAGAGGGTCAAATCCAAACATGAGAAAAGCATTAGTGAAATTAATACCCCCAGGATACACAGTAGAGCAACTGAAATGATTTAAGTAAGTAGATTTCAAATGGATAAATAAATAAAAGAAGGAACAGAGACCTCAATGAGTAAAAAAGAATAAAAATTAGATGGACTTTCAAAGGAACCAAAATAAATTAAAAACTCAGTGGACAGGTTAAATAGTAGATTAGAAAAAAATAATTAGTAAGGTAGATAACTCTGAGGAAATTACTCTGAATTCATCACACAGAAATAAAAAATAAAAAGTATGAGAGAGAGATTAAGAGGCATGGAAGATAAAATGAGAAGACCAAAGATCCATCTATTATAATAAGAGCTCCAAAATTAGAGAATAAAGAGGATGGGGAAGAAGCAGTATATGAAGAGATAATGGGTAAAAATTTTCCAGCATGAAGAATTATAGAAATCCTTAGACTGAATACACCAAGTTGCAAATAAGACAAATGAAAAGAGTAATAACACCAAAAGTAAACAGAGAGAAGGTCATTTTATGTATAAATTTTTAACTACAAATGAATGACAATTAGATTGACAGAAGAATTTTCTTTAGTAACAACAGAGGCCCAAACTATCAAACTTCTATAGAATTTTCAGTCTTTATCTTATGGTCTTCAAATATTGCTAAGGCTTTCTCTACAATTACCAAAAGCAAACAAAAAAGAAAAAACCCTGTTTCAAAATATTAATATTCTGGAAAAAATTACAGATGAACTAGCCCAGATTCCATGTTATATTTACATATTCCCTTGTTCACTAATAATGTATGAGTTATTTGCATTAAAGAAAAATGATACTGTACATTAAAGAAAAAAAGACTATACCACTTTTTGCCTATTAAACTGGCAAAGATTTTTTCAATTGTAATGTTGGCAATAAGCCAGCTACATGACAAGAAAGTAGCCTTCATAAAAAGTAAGTTGGAAATATATAATAAGAAACTTAAAAACAGTAATTCTCTTTGAGTTCTAATTCTAGAAATCTAACCTAAGAAAATAATTAGAAATTATTGTTATACAGAATGGTCAATTCAGTACTTTTTAAATTGATCAATAATAGGTGCAAGGCACTGTGCTGAGCGGAGAGACTCCCTTATAAAGCTTACAAATAGTAGGGCTTTAAACCAACTTATAGGAAAGAGAAGGTTTAGGAGCCCAAATAAGTGTCGTAACAAAAGATTTCAAGTAGTTTGGGGAATACAAAAAGGTTTCTCTTATTTATGCCCTTTATTAATCCAAAGGGTATGTCCAGCTTGACATACTGCTATGTTCACACAATTTTATTTCAAATTATGTTTAAGAATTTAAAAAGTGGAAGGAAAGAGATTAAAATATTAATAATTATCTATAGGTAAGAAAATTAAGAAGACTGTCATTTAGTTTTTCAAAGTTTTCTGTAATCTCTCATTTTTTTAGCAATAAAATTTTCTCCTTTTAACCCTAATAAGGAGGAAAAAAAAAATCTCCTTTATTTAAAAGAAAACAAAAGTAAGTAAAGACGTTCTTTATCTAAAAGAAACCAAAAGTAACATTCACTTTATTTCAATTTTGGCAAATGTAAAAGATTATCATAGTATCTTGTGCTACAATATATCTGCTATTTAACTTTGCTATTTTTATTCAACACAATTTCACTGCAAAGGACCAGACTATGCATTCTCCTCTAGTTAGACCATCTCACGTGCCACTCAAATATTTTAAATACACAAATGTGTTAATATGCACTTGATAAATACAACTTTTTGTTTATAAAATAATGAAATCCTGATCTTTAGACTAAAATATAAATTGACATTTTCAGTTTATTATACTTCAACAAACTCACTGTAAAGTTAAGAAAAACAGTGAAATAAGAACAAGACCAGATTCAATGAACAAAATAAAGAAAAAAGACTGTCATTTGTGACCAAGTACTTCATTTAGGAAGAGACAGGAAGGGATGTTTACTCCTCACTGGCCTAGTTCCCAGAGAAGAAGTGAAAAAGCTGTCACTTTCTCTACATTTCAGAAATATAAAACAGTCTGACCTGATAGATGCCAAGAAATCTTAGAGTATCCATAAAAACTCTCTGGGTACAATGATTCATATACTGTTTTTGCTAGAATGAATTTCAAAGACCATTTTGCCTAACTCCCTTGATTTTAGTTTTGGGAAAAGCAAGGCACCTAAGCAACTAGCCTTAGGTCACAAAGAAATGTCAGTGACCTGGCTAGGTTCAGTGCACTAGTCTTCTGACTCCTAGTTTGATGCTCTTTTATTTACTCCATACCAACTTCTTAGAGGGGCCCTTTGGAATACCCGTTTACCTATATTTGAACTATGCCTTGACCTAACTGATATGCATTAATTAACAGATATTACCTTCCTTAAGTCAGGGATATTGGCAGGACACATTTCCTTTTCCTTTCTAATTCACACTCATCCAAACTTCTATACCACAGAAGCAGAGTGCTCTTAACCAGAAAGCAAGAAACCAGTTCTAACACCAGCCCTCTGTCAATCACTCTGTGCCTGTCTGCTCATCTGCAAAATGCTGTTTGGCTTTCCTGTCTTTTAAGTTTATTTAAATGTTATTTATTCAAAACATTCACTGAGCGCTAGGCAATGGAAATATAAAGATAAAAATGACCCAATTCTTCTTTCTTTCAGGAATTCAATTTATTAAAGAAGACAGACATGAAAACCAAACATGTCTGAAGCAGCAGCAATACCTTCACACAAATGTGTGACATACTGTGTTTTTGTTTGTTTGTTTCTTTTAAAGAGAAGGCTCACAGTTAGAATGTGATATGAAAAAAATTAAGCATCTGAAGTCAGATTGGCCATGTATAAATTCTGATACTGCAACCATGCTAAAGCTTCAATTTCTTCATCTACAAAATGGACTTAATTATTAGATTGGCTTATTTTTAAGTCTCATAATGGCCATGCCCAAGACTAAGAAATATACTTTCACAGCAACAGTACAGTTCTGGCACATAGCTAGCAGTGAAGTAGATACTGCTAGGTGCCCACATATAATACCCATCCTCCCATTATCCTTACTAAGAAAACTCCCATTTTGTTAGATGCAACAAAATATACAGATAAGATTCTCACTTCATCAGGCTCTTGCAGATAGAAGTAGCCATATAACAATTCTTGTCAAAGAGAACTAAGCCTAGGATTTTGGGGAAAGCTTTCACTTCTCCCTTTCTTTTTGCCTGCAATACAGAACAGAGGCCTGAAGGTACAGCAGCCATCTACTGACAATGAATTAAAAACCGGCCAAAAAAATAACACACTAAAGATGGCAGAACAGAGAGAGAGAAAGAACCTGGGTCCCCCATGGCCTAACTGAACTATACTAGACTGCCTATCCTTAGTTTTAGATGAAAAGTAAATCCCTATTTGATTAAGGCAAGATCATATAGGGCCTTGCAGGCCAAAATAAAGACTTTGGCTTTTACTCTGGAAACTTGGGGTAGGACTTGGGACAAACAAATAATATAACATGGCCTCTTGTGTTAAAAGTAGATTAGAGGGAGGCAGGGAAACACAGGAAGGAAGCTATGGTAAATTGCTGCAAATTGGCCTCAGATGGATCCTGCCTCTCTGCATTCACACCCTTCCACCTTGACTCTGGGGTAGTCTTATTCTGACTGATAGTGCCTGGCAGAAGTAACATTCTAGTGATGTTCAGGGAGTTCTAAGTGCAGGCCTCAAGAGGACTCATAGCTTCTGTTTTTGCTCTTAAAAGCCCAACTGCTATGTAAAGAAGTCCAGGCTATTCTGCCAGACAGAGGGGTCCTGAAGATGAGAGAAGCCATGTGGAAAAAAACAAAAGCACTGCAGCATGTTCTAGCCATTCTGGCTGAGGTACCAGACATGTGAGTGAGGCCAGCAGTGGAGATTCCAGTCCAGCTTAGCCACCAGCTGAATGCAGCTGCTTAAGTAAGCCTAGCTGAGATCAGCAGAAGAAACACCTAGTATACCCCACAGAATCTTGAGATGAGTTTGTTGTGCTGCAATAGATACATGATACAGAAGATACTACAGTAATCTAGGCAAGCAATAATGATAGCTCTAAGCAGTCTTTTCAATCACAATTATTATTAATTAGTTTTGTGGACTCCCGATAGATAACAAGTGTAACAATTTAATTTAAAAGATGGGGATGTTAATAATATTATCATTATAAGAGAAAAAATAAGCAATTTTCCTTTTCTTTCCAGCTTAATGCCTGCCAAAACACAAACTTTGAGAAGAATGTAGGTAGAGACTACAATCCCCCTCTAAAAAAAGATACATAGTTGTTACTTTTAAAAATAGACACAAATATTTATTGAATACCTACTATGTGTGCTAGATGCTGTGCTGAACACTGGATATGTAGTGGTGAAAAAAAACCCCAAAGACATAATCTATATCTACACATTAAGCTAAATATGAGTTCATAATGTCACCTTCAAATGGAATCCATCAATAAATCCAATCCAATCTGATGGATTCCAGTTGAAGACATCATTACGAATCCTTTGCTTACCTGTAAATTCCTACTCCAACAGTGAGAAAGCTGGCTCCTACCATCCACCATCCATTTACTCAAATGTTAAACTCCAAGATAATGTACATAGCAGGATCAGAACTGTAAACCCACACCCCTGTGGGAAACAACTTTATCAACTAGAGTACATTGGTAATGTGGCTATTTATTTTTCTATAAATCTAAACTTGTTCTAAAGAATAAAGTCTTTTTTTTTTTTTTTTTTTTTTTGAGTCAAAGTCTTGCTCTGTCACCCCAGGTATAGTGCAGGGGCATCATCATAGCTCACTGCAACCTCAAACTCGTGGGGCTCAAGCAATTTCCTGCCTCAGCCTCCCAAGTAGCTGTGACTATAGGTACACGCCACCATGCCCAGCTAATTTTTCTATTTTTGGTAGAGACAAGAGTCTCACTCTTGCTCAGGCTGGTCTTAAACTCCTGACCTCAAGCAATCTTCCCACGTCGGCCTTGGTCCCAAAATGCTAGATTGTAGGCGTGAGCCACTGCGCCCCGCCATAAAGTCTATCTTTAAAAAACAACCCTTTCACTCTGTTTTCTAGTGGAAAACAGACATTAAGCAAATCACAATTAAAAATTGTGATGACTGCAATGAAGGGAAAGAAAAAGATAGAGGAAAGAATGAAAAATCCACTTGTAATTTAGGTTAAAATATCAAGCAACGCCTCTCTGAGGAAGTAACATTTATTTTGAGACCTGAAAGATGATTAAGAGTTATCCAAAAGGAGAGAAAGAAAGAAGTGTTCTTGCTTGAGGAACTAAAACAAAAATTAGACCTGTCAAAATTTCTGGTTCTTGACAAGATAGATCAGGCTCATTTCTCTCCACTCCTGCCTACTAAGTACAACCTAGACATAATACAGCAGGTAATCATAAGACTATGAAATGTGGAATGAGGAAGACAGACCAGTTAGGGACTTCAGGTTTTAAGGAAGATAAGATAGTGAATTCTCTGGGTTTTCTCTTTATCACAGACTTCTCCAGATTAGGTACCAGAGAAGCCTACAATCCAGAACCTCTGAAACCAAAGAAAAAAAAAGCTACAAGAAAAACCTGCTTTCTTTAACCAAAGAACTGTGAAACAGGGCAGCCCAGAGGATAGAAACCTTTTTGACAATACCAACCCTAAACCTACCCTAGCCAAGCACCTTGGATGCCTCCTACCTTGCTATTAGAAAATTCTAGTAACAAGGGATTTGGCAGGTGGTCCAAGTTAGTGTTTTGAAATGTGGAGAGTAAAGGGGCAGAACAAAATAGAAGTAAGATTTCTAAACTTCATTCAATGTGACAGAATGTTAATATTAATAGTCTCTGCTAAGTCACACATATATAATACCCAGAGCAACCAGAAAACAAAGAAAAAATTTGTGATACACTCAGAAACACTGTAATAAATCAAAATGGAATTCTAAGAAATGCTTCTGTGGCCCCACAGGTAGGCAGAAAAAGGGATATAGGAGGAAGAAACAGAGGAAACAAACAGAAAACAAACAACAAAATAGCAAACTTAAACCCTCACATACTAAAAATTACTTTAGACATAAATGGTCTAAACACAAAAATTAAAAAGAGATTGGCACAGTGTACTAAAAATATATAGCCTAACCACACACTATCTATAAGAACTTCACTTCGAATATCATGACATAGGTAGGCTGAAAGGAAAAGGATGTGCCATACAAATACTAATAAAAAAATCAGCACCTAAGTGACTATATTAATCTCAGAAAAAAACCAGACTTCAAATCAGATATGAGACCAGAAGCATGATCCATAAAAGACACAAAAGATCAATTGGACTTCACCAAAATTTAAAACTTTTGCTCTGCAAAAGACCCTGATAAATGGAGACCATAATAACAGAAAATATTTGCAAATCACATATGCAACAAAGGATTCATATATACAATATATAAATAACTGTACTCAACAATAATAAAACAAGCAATTTAGAAAATAGTCTTGAAAAAACACTTCACCAAAGAGTATACACAAATGGCAAACAAGCGCCTAAAAAGCTTTTCATCATCATTAGCCATTAGGGAAATACAAGTTAAAACCACAACAATATGTATCTAACAGACACTTATTTGGCTAAAATAAAAAATACTGGTAATACCAAACTCTTGTGAAGACACAGGGTCAACTGGATCTCTTATACATTGTTAGAGGGAATATAAAGTGGTACAGCCAATCTGAAAAACCGTTTAGCATTTTCTTATGAATTTACACATATACTTAACATATGACTCAGCAATTATACTCTTGGATATTTATCCTGGAGAAATGAACACATGTAAACAAAACTATACATAAATGTTTAGAATAACTTTATTTCTACTAGTCAAAAATTAAAAATAATCCAATGTTCTTTAATAGGTCAATGGATAAACAAACTGTGGTCTGTCCACAAAATAGAATACTACTCAGCAATAAGAAGTAACTACTGATACACTCAGTAGCTTTGACAGATCTTAAAGACATTATGCTGAGTAGGAAAAAAGCCAATGTGAAAAGGTTATATACTGTATGATTCCATTTATACAACACTCTCCAGAGGACAAAATTACAGTGATAGAGAACAGACCCATGTTAGGTGTTAGGGTTTGGGGGAGGGTGTGACTATAAATGGATCACATGACAAAATTTCTTTGTGGTAACGGGACAGTTCTGTATTCCAACTTTGGTAGTGATTACATGAACCTACACATGTGGTGGTAGTCAGATTTTAAGGTGGTCCCCAAGATCCCTGCCTCCTGATTATGGTCTTATATCATCTCTTTCCCTTGAGTGTGTCAAAACCTCTGCATTAACTTACCTCCAAACATTCTTCTAACTCTAGTGAGCAATTCATTGTTTTGAAACTAGCATTCTTTGAAAAAAGCTTCAGTTTGTATTCAATCCAGGATGATGCTTGGTTAGTAGTTAACTAAATTGAATTAAAAGTTGACTATTTTGCGAACCAAAAAAAAAAAACCACCTCTGGCTTGCTTCTAACCAAGAAAATATGGCAAAGATGATGGGATGTCAATCCCATGATTGTTTCATTGTATCTGACCCTATCTGTTAGCCTACTTGTCCTAAAGTTCTCTCTCACCTTTGCTGGCTTTGAAGAAACAGTAGGCTGGTTTCCTACAGACACAAGCAAATGAATTTTGCCAACCACCTGAGTGAGTTTGGAAGCATGACTCTTTTTCAGTACAGCCTCCAGATAAACACTGAGCCCTGGACAACACCTTTATCGTAGCCCTGTAAAGTACTCAGCAAAGCTGTGCCTGGACTCCTTACCTACAGAAACTGTGAAATAATAAATGTGTATTGTCTTAAGCCACTGAATTTTTGGAAATCTGTTATATGGCATGAGAAACTATCACAAATGGGATTAAATATATTAATACTATATATCAAAAAAGAATGCACGTAAATCGGGTAAAATCCAAATACAATCTGTAATTAAGTTCATTGTATTCTACCAATTTCAATTACCTGGTGTTGATAATGTACTCTGGTTATATAAGATGGTACCACTGGTGAAAACTGGGTGAAGGGTATATAGAAACTCCTGTACTGTTTTGGCAATATTTCATAAGTCTTAAATTATTTCCAAATAAAAAGTTTGTATGTATACATGTAAAATATACACACATATATACCTACATATGTACAAATATGTATGAGTGTGTATATATAAACAAACTTCATGAATTAAAATGACATACTTCCTTCACCAGAGAAAAATCTCTTGGAACACTGCTTAAAGGCACTTTCTTAAATATCATACATAAATTTAATGGGTCCCATTATTAGTTTTAACAGAAAAAAGCAAATCAGAAGTAATGAAACAAAATGATACCTGACAAAAGACATGAGACATTTGCAGCAAGAATTCAAAATGCTGAAACACCTACAACTATTTAACGGGTTAATTAACCTGAAATAACATATTCAAGGCCCTAGAAAGCAAATTGTACAGTGGAAGGCAAGTTGTACAATGGAACTCATGAATGTGAACTACAAAGACATTGTTTAATTATAAGAAACAATGTATAAAACATTAGACCAGAAATCAAAACATGGGTTCTAGGCCTTACCGTAACACTTAATAGTTATCTAACTTAAAAAGTGACTTGAGCTTTCCAAGGGTCTCCTTGGAAAACAAGAAAAATGAGCCTACCTCTCAATATTATTATAAGAATCAAGAGAAAAAAATAAATCAGAAGGCACTGTATCATAAAAGATGGGGAAGTATGTTCAGTAACCTGTGTTTAGAAAGATACAGACTACATGCATTTTAGAGATAAAAATCTCTATCAATACTGTTTAAAACAGAATTTTGATAACTAAATATACCAGCTGAAATGAGGCAACGGTACATTGAAATGAGAAAATGAAATACAACGTACCTAGATTTGAATATGCAAAGAACAGATTACTTCTGGCTAACACCCACTTATCCTTCAGGTCTCAGGTGGAAAGCTATCCTTGTCCTCACCTATATTGGTTAGACGCTCCCGTCAGGTGATCCACAGTACCTGAGTGTGTTCCCTATCATATCCTTCATCACACCTTATTTGTCTTCCCTGCTTGATGATAAGACAAGCTTTCTAAAAGCAGAGGTAAATTTTTTTTTCTCACTAGTGTGTTCCCTAGCACAGCATCTGGCACATTATAGTTAATCAATAAATATTTTTAAGAAAATTAAAAATAAATAAATACACACACACACACACCCATGCTTCAAGTTCTGTGGGAGAAATAGCAATCCCTCATATCCAAATCCAGTATGTGTGTCCATGTGTAGCTGAAGTGAGAAGTAAGGATGCAGATTACAAATCTACTCTGGGATCCTGCTGAAAGCAATAGATCTAAGAAAATTCCACGCATGCAGTACACACACATACATGGGAGGTTTCAGAGGGTTCCTAGATCCCTGAGATCCATCCAAGCACCTAAGTTCAAAACCCATGCAGACCTACCTTTTTGTCAACGAGTTACCTTCTAATTATCAGCTATTTCTTGTGAGTCTAACATGCAAAAAAGACTTTTCAGGAAAATATACCATATTCACAAAAGGGCATATGATAAGATCTTGATTAACCAACTTCTAAGAATACCTCCTTTACACAAAATCAACCACATTAAAAATTTAAATAACTTTAAAAATCATATTAAGCAGAGTTCCCAGTGATCAGTAAAACAAACCTTCCTTAGTGTCTAGATTCTATTTTTCTCACACCTTTGAGGTGATGAAGAGGACCTTCTTCATTCTGAACTTTCACCATCCCTGAAGTTCCCAGTAGATATAACATGTGAGCCCTCTATTGTACCTAAAGTCTTAACAATATAAGGAATAATGATCATTAGTTCCATATACCCACTAATGCCAATATCCTTTAAGACTCTTAAGAACAAAGGGTAACAAAACTTTTTTTTAAAGGGCTACTTATATATTGTATTTTCCTTTCATCTCTAAATGTGAGCTAAAAGTCATTTCCCCTAGCCAGAACTTCCCAATGGGGCTGTATCACCTCCTGGGGGCATTTTGGAAATATGTGGAAATTCTAGTTGTGAAGATGAAGACAGAGAGACAGAGAGGTGGTGAAATGACTCAGGAAGAAGCAGAGACTCTGTGAAACAGAAATCCAAACAACTCTAACAAAATAATAAAATCTATAAGAATAATTAAGAACAAAAATTTGGACTCCCAGTTCAAATCATGGCTCTATGACTCACTAGTTGTGTGAATCTGGACACATTACATAACTTCTCAAAAATATCAGATTTTTCATCCTTTGAATGGAATTAATGCCATTTACCTAAAAGGATTAAAATGATTAAATACATTTTTGTCACAGTATCCGGTACTTATCACTTATTCAATTATCAAGAGAGCTAACATTACCACCATTATTACTAAATATAGCCAAAAAGTGGCCAACAAAGAGTAGGATGTCAAAATGTTGCCAATGGGACCAAACACCTCCAATGTGCTAGAGTGTTAATTATTTTTTAAATAACTAAGTATGGAAAAAATAGAAAACAAAGCAGCATATTTATTTCAGGCATAATGACAAGTGTTTGGTTTAAATAAAGAGATACTATACATAATAAGAGAACAGATTACCAAGGAAAAGCCCAGAGATGCCTTTGTTGTTGTTTGAAAGTAGATAATAAAAAGGCTTTTGCCTCCTTAGTTAAATATATTCCTAGGTATTTTATTTTCTTTGTTGCTATTGTGAAGGGTCTTGAGTCTTTGATTTGGTTCTCAGTTTGACTGTTGTTGGCATATAGGAATGCTACTGATTTCAATACATTGATTTTGTAACCTGCGACTTTGTTGAATTTCTTTATCAATTCTAGCAGTCTCATGGCACAATCTTTGGCATTTTCTAGGTATAAGATCATATCA
Organism: Lemur catta; assembly: GCF_020740605.2. Lineage (NCBI taxonomy): Eukaryota > Metazoa > Chordata > Mammalia > Primates > Lemuridae > Lemur > Lemur catta. The sequence continues at coordinate 56,539,984 of NC_059130.1, forward strand.
TCAGCGAAGAGTGACAGTTTGACCTCTTCTGCCACCATATGGATGCCCCTGAGTTCCTTCTCTTGTCTGACTGCTCTGGCTAGGACTTTCAGCACCAAGTTAAACAGATGCAGTGATAGAGGGCAACCTTGTCTGGTTGCAGTTCTAAGCGGGAATGCTTTCAATTTTTCCCCATTCCGTATGATGTTGGCTGTGGGTTTTGTCATACATGGCTTGCATCATTTTTAGTTAAGTCCCATCTATGCCTATTTTGTTAAGCATTCTTATCAAAAAAGGGTGCTGAATTTTGTCAAATGACCTCTAAAGGGAGAACCATGAAACACTGAGGAAGGAAACAGCAGACGACATATGCAGATAGAATACCATACCATGCTCATGGGTCAGCAGAATCAACATTGTGAAAATGTCTATACTACCCAAAGTGATCTACAGATTCAATGCAATCCCTATTAAAATGCCAACATCATTTTTTGCAGATCTAGAAAAAAATAATTCTATGCTTCATATAGAACCAGAGAAGACCCCATACAGCAAAAGCAATCTTAAGCAAAAAGAACAAATTGGGAGGCATCAATTTATTAGACTTCAAACTATACTATAAGGTTATAGTAACTAAAACAGCATGGTATTGGCACAAGAACAGAGACAGACCAATGGAACAGAACTGAGAACCCAGATATAAAATCATCCTCACATAGCCATCTGATCTCTGACAAAGCAGACAAAAACATACACTGAAGACAAGAATCCTTATTCAATAAATGGTGCTGGGAAAACTGGATGGCCACATGTAGAAGACTGAAACAGGATCTGTACCTTTAACCTCTCACAAAAATCAACTCACGGTGGATAATAACTTAAACCTAAGGCATGAAACTATAAGAATTCTAGAAGAAAATGTTGGAAAAACACTTATAGACATTGGCCTAGACAAAGAATTTATGAGGAAGACCCTAAAGTCAATCATAGCAACAATAAAAATAAATAAATGGGACCTGATCAAATTAAAAAGCTTCTGGACAGCCAAGGAAACTATCATGAGAGCAAACAGAACCTACAGAATAGGAGAAAATATTTGCATGCTACACATCCAATAAAGGGCTGATTAACTAGAACTATATAGAACTCAGGAAAATCGGCAAGAAAAAATCAAACAACTCTATCAAAAAGTGGGCAAAGGACATGAACAGAAACTTTTCAAAAGAAGATAGACTAATGGCCAAAATATGTATGAAAAAATACTCAACATCTCTAATCCTCAGGGAAATGCAAATCAAAACTACAATGAGATATCACTTATCTCCAGTGAGAATGGTCTTTATCAAAAAGTCCCAAAACAATAAATGTTGGCGTGGATGCGGACAGATAGGAACACCCATACACTGCTGGTGGGACTGCAAACTAGTGCAACCTCTGTGAAAAGTAATACGGAGATACCTCAAAGGGATACAAGTAGAACTACCACTTGATCCAGCAATCCAGTTACTGGGCATCTACCCAAAGGAACAAAAGACATTCTATAAAAAAGACATCTGCACTCGAATAGCAGCACAATTCATGATTGCAAAGATGTGGAAACCACCGAAGTGCCCATCGATACATGAGTGGATTAATAAAATGTGATATATGTATACCATGAAGTTCTACTCAGCCACAAAAAACAATGGTGATATTAGCACCTCTTGTATTTTCCTGGATAGAGCTGGAGCCCATTCTACTAAGTGAAGTATCACAAGAATGGAAAAACAAGCACCACATGTACTCACCATCAAATTGGTATTAACTGATCAACACTTAAGTGCACATATAGTAGTAACATTCATCAGGTGTCAGACAGATGGGAGGAGGGTGGAGGGGATGGGTATATACACAACCTAATGGGTGCAGTATGTACCGTCTGGGGGATGGACACGCTTGAAGCTATGACTCGGGTGGGGTAAAGGCAACATATGTAACCTAAACATTTGTACCCCCGTATTATGCTGAAATAAATAAATAAATAGTGATCAAAATAAAAAGTTAAAAAAAATAATAAAAAGCAACCAAACTAAGATTATAAATAGATCAATGAACTGATGGATAGACAGGAACAGACAAAGAAGGGAATCACATTTGGGATTCTTATTACATATTTTATTTTACTGATTAGGTTGAAGAAATAGAAAGTAAGTTGTCAGTTACTCAGAGATGGGACATGTATAGGGACAATACAAAACCACATCCCTAAGGAAAAACTACTTAAGTACAAAATAAGTAACAGCTATTTACAAATAGAAATAACAAAAGATCCAAGTGACTTGGTTGAAAAAGTTAAAATCAGTGAGCAATAAAATGTTATACTGGCAATCTGATACAAGTGTGCTGTAGGAAAACCAGTGTAACCTTCCCACTGTCCTTCATGTTAGTTTTTGTGTCTGCTAATGTTGCAAGGAAAAATATTTTAAAATTACCATGAGGGTTTCAGAGCTACAGATTTCATAAAGAAATAATTTCTGGTGTGGAAATGATAAACATCAAATTTAGCATAGTAAATGGGAGCAGAGGAATGGGGAAGGGAAGAAATGCCAGAAAGAGGTATCTGGAAGGTTTCACTCAGTTATATTGGTAATGTTTATTTCTTTGTTGGGTGGTCAACACAACAGTATTTTGTTATATATTACTCTCTATGTAACTTTAGGTATGTCTATAATATTTTTTATTATAAAATGGAGAAGGAATGATACAAAAAAATAAAGGGAGAAACTTGTCTAATAGAAAAGACACTGGATTTCACTATTGGGGAAGTAGTTGTGGTAGGCCGCAGAATTTCCAAAAGGTCATTAAATGCAGGATAGGGTGGCTTCTGTTAGGACTTTAGATGCCACAGGTGAAGGCAATAGCCTCTTAACCTCTTAAAATTGTTCTAAGAGCACATTTTCTTGGACACATGTTAAGAATTCTGCAGTTCAAATGCCATGTTACTGTGTATATTTCAGTATATGAGAAATATTAAGTATATATTTAAATTTATGCCAAACTTACTTTTATTTCTAAAAATGCAAATTTTCCTAGCTCATACTTACATTTTTTAGTAATATCTCACTTTGTCTCATATTTTAAAGTTGGTGTCCATTAATCTTAATGTATCAGAACAAAATATTAAAATGGCACAAATATTTAACAGTCCAGTGAAACCTTTATAAATTGGTGTCTCAAATGGATTCTGACTCATAATCTTAATTTAAAATACTTTACATTTTATGTTATGTTAATGTTTTTAGTAATTTATAACACACTCTGCTTATCTATCTGAAGGAATCACACATATTACTACATTCTTAATAATTCAGAATATGGTGTGCTTTGTTATCTTGACAAAACTTTTAGTAGTACATAATGAACAGTTGAAAATACATTCCTTCTATAGAAGTCATACTCTATGAGATAGTATAAAAGTATACACAGGAAGGGGTGGGAGTAGCCTAAAATAGTCTGATCAGATATAAATAATAATTCAGGTTTAACATATAGGTACTCTGATATATCATCTGTTGTATACTTAGAATACAGGTTTGCTTTTTAAAAGTTGTGTCATTCAGCAACAATTTATTAAATATCTACTATGCGTAAAGCCCTATTCTAGACATTGGTGATACAAAGATAAGCAAGTCATCCTTCCTAAGAGTCTTCCAAATAAGTTGGTGGCTTAGATCCAAGTTTACAGAAACATATTTAATATAACTTGCTTAAAAACAGAATTGTGTTATCTTGAAAAGTAGCTGTGATTTTTAAGTCCATAATACATCACTAAAATATATGTAAAACAGAAATAATTTTTTAAACCAATACTGTATCACTGAAGTGTATTCAGCTTAACACTCTATAGAATTATAAAGCCTTAGGGGGAAGAAGTAGGTTAAAAATGATTTCTCCACAATGTTTCCCTATATATAACAAAGTATGTAATAATTTAATGAACTAATCAAATCATGTATGTTTATATCAGAAAATTACATAAAATATAGTTCTTTCCTCCTCAAATTTTGATTACCATTCCCCAAACCTCATTTTACCCCTACAGTTTTAAAACTGGTAGAGATTTCATCTCTCTGCTCATTGAGTAATGTAAATGATCACATTTCTATCTACAAGTAAAAAGTGTCTTTATAAGCACCCTAAAAGCATTTCAAATGCATATACATTTTAGTAAAATGCATTATACATCCAAAATACTAAAATAATTTAAATTCCTATAATTTGCAGGACCATGACCATGGAAGTTGGAATCGTGAAGCAGTGTGTAACAACTCACCTGGTATAAAATAAATTCCTATAGTTTAAATGTCTATGATTTAAACACCTAATTAGTATGAAGTCATTTTTTCCAATCCAGTCTTGTCTCACATATAATACTACTAAAATTACTATTAGTAAAAATGACACCTCAATAAAAAATAAAATTAAAAATCATATCTGTTTCAACAGACAGCATGTACTAAATCCTAGGCTCTCACACACTTCCAACACAGAAACATGTTTCAGAATAAAAACTGTCCAGACTGACTAAGCTTAGATGGGATATTAAAGGCAACTGGGGTGGGGATTTGGGGGAGTTATGAATAAAAAAACTTAAGTTCTAGTCCTGGTTCTTCTGTTACTGGTTTGTTACAAGATCCATAGCAAATTGTTAGATTATGTCTTTGCTAAAATAGTGAAAAGTTCACCTACACTAATTTCAAATAATTATTAAGAATTTGAATAAGATAACTTTTAAAAGCATAAATGTCATAGAATGTAAAGAAATAATAACAGTTAAGTTGTATGCAAAAATTACAGAAACGTTCTCCTCAATATATTAATATGAAATAGGGGAAAAATAGATCCAGAAAAAGTTTTTCCTTTATAACAATCTATGATTGTTAGGAAGACCATTAAGATTTTAATCATAATCTTTAAGAGGCCTCCTTCAAAATTAAACTCATCTTCAAACTAATCATTCCTATATTTTGTACTAATTTAGTACTTATACATTCAGTCTAACTTATCTAATATTATGATTCAAATATTACTCAATGACTTCCCAAAGTGTACATACCTTGATTCCCAAAACCAATTCCACATTTCTAGCTGCCTGCTATACATCACCACTTAAGATAGTCTATTGATTTCAAACTCAGCATGCCTCAAAGCAAACACCTCATCTGCCTAACCAAATGTTCTCCCTATTTCTGCTAATATGCCAAAATCCTTATTAGGCCTCAATCCTATGGAATAATTTTTTACCCTTTTTTCCCATAGCCCTCCATAGCCAATCAAATGCCAAATACCACATATCTGCTTTCTGTTCCCTTTGAACGGTCTCCGATACATTCTCAGAGTCAAGGCTATGAGTGTGAAGAAAATGAATGTGGGCCAGGCGCGGTGGCTCACGCCTGTAATCCTAGCCCTCTGGGAGGCCCAGGCGGGTAGATTGCTCGAGGTCAGGAGTTCAAGACCAGCCTCAGCAAGAGTGAGACCCTGTCTCTACTAAAAATAGAAAGAAATTATCTGGCCAACTAAAAAATATATATAGAAAAAATTAGCCGGGCATGGTGGCACATGCCTGTAGTCCCAGCTACTGGGGAGGCTGAGGCAGTAGGATCACTTAAGCCCAGGAGTTTGAGGTTGCTGTGAGCTATGCTGATGCCATAGCCCGGGCAACACAGCGAGACTCTGTCTCAAAAAAAAAAAAAAGAAAATGAATGTGCACCTGAGAACTGGCACTATTCAACTGGAGACCCAGTCTAATATATATTTTTTAAAGTTCATGTAAGAACAAAGAAATAGTAATACACAATTTTAATAAACAATAACTTTTAGGCTACTTTTTTGCTCAAGTGATATATGTTTACATTTACTCAAGTGCATTTAATTTTCCTAAACTTGTATCATTTTATAACATTCTCAGTGACATTTTTAGAACAGTATATATGTTCCTGATATTGGTTCTAATTTTAACTCAAAGCTTATATTATGTTCATTTTGAATCCCATATGCAACTTTTGTTTTAATGGTGATTTGGGATTGTGTTTCCTTCATTCTCTTTATTATCCTAGGTCAGCAGTTTTCAAATTGTGATCCGCATGCCTCAGGGAGTCCCAATATCCTTGCCTAATTAAGTAATTACTCCATCAGAGAAGAAAGTATATTTTGCTACTATTAAATATTTTTATCATTATCACATGACCAGAACCCAGAATAATGCTTTGAATACAGCAGGTACACAGTATTTGTTGAATGAAAGGAGAAACAGCTGCTCAAAGTTGATATATAATAACTGAGAGAAAAAGAAGGAAAAAAAAAAAGAATGACACTAACCACTAAGGCCATTTGGTACAAGAATGCGTACTACATGCCAAAAGAAAAAGACAAATTTTTTACAAATATTCTGTAAATTAGGCAGCAAAATGTGACATATATTACATAACTGTAACTTTCAAAAACAATGTTAAAAATCAATATGTTATATGTTTAAAGGGCTAAGACTACTTTATTTGGAAAATGCACTCAATTCTCCCTAAATAAGGCATTATATGATTGGATATAATAAAATAAAACTACATTTTAATAACAATTTAGAATTAGTAATTTTGAAGTATGACTTATTATTGTATCATAATACATGAAATCATAGGCTGAAAAACCAATATATCATGAACTACCGTAAAATGAAGAACCAATATTTCTACTGATATAAGCTATCTTTTACTTTACTACTAAATAGAATAAAGTTTATAAAATGACATATTCCATTATGAGTGGGGTTAGACAACAAAAACCTATAGAGAACCAGTTAATACCCATAACTAGTTTCCTTATTTCTATTCACATAATACAAGAACTACAAGTTTAACAGGTTCAACCACAAAAAACGTATTAGAGAATAACAGGTAGGCTACCACTGCAGATCTACAGTGTCACTAGGCATTTATGTATTAAGGAAAGCCTTAATAATGAATAATTTCAAGCTACTGAATGTAACCAAATGGCAGTCTTGTTGCCATATACTACTGAATACTGTTCAATAAGCTCAATTTCTTTCAAATTCAGAACAAATAAAAATGCATCAAAAGTATAAGAATAATTATATATATAGACCAAGAACCCTAGTAATTTCAACACAAATTATGCATGGATTACTTCTGCCATTATCTATAGTGCTCTGGGATAAAGAAATATAAAATGACATCAGAGTTGCTTTCCCTCAATATTTTGGTTAGAAAAATAGGACCAGGTAATTCATAGAAAAAGAATCCAAAATGGATAATAAGCAAATGAAAAAATACCAACTCTGTTGTAATCAGGGAGATGTAACTAAAATAATGAGCTATCTTGTCATACCAAAATGATTAGAAAAAATTAAAATATAATCTGCAAGGAAAAGGAACTAAAATATGGAGAGCAACTTGACAATTTATGTTTAACTTGAATATAGTCATTTGCTTAAAAACAGCAATTCCATTTCGATATCTGTCTAAACTATAAAAGTGTATATAAAATGCAAAAGAATATTGGTCATATCATTGTGATGGGAGAAAACTCATAACCAATTTATATAACCCATCTATACAAAAATGAATGGACATGTACATGCAACGAGATGCTATACTGTTCCGAAAATAAACTTACTACCTAAACATATTATCTCCTTGTCTAAACATGGAAAAGAATGTTAAATTTTGAAAAAACTTGTGAAAGGATATGTCGAATGTTAGACTACTCACATAACACGTTTTCCTCTTTCCTATGAGGAAAGATAGTAAGATGAACAATGTGAAAAAAAAAGCAGGGCTTAGATCTCTAAAACATTTATTCTTAAAAAAATATGATGTAAATTTTGCAAAACTAACATTTACTCAGTGAGAATAGACACAAGTTATTGCCAGCCTTTTTGTGTTTGAAATATCTCCTAATTTATAAAAACAAACGTGTTAGAGGACACTTCCACTTCTGACCAAAATGAGTGGCAGTGGGTAGAGTTTTCCTCCCAGCTGAAACAAAAACAAAACCCCAAACAGACAAGATACATAAAACAATGGCTCCCAAAACACTAAACAATCGGCAAAGACAGTGATCCCAGAGACGGGAAAGAAATGAGGTATTCTGTGACCAAAATGGAACTAAATTAGAAGTCAATAAAAGAAAGGTATCTGGAAAAATGCCCATGAATTGGAAACTAATGTACTGCAAATTAACCTATGGGTCAAAGAGAGATTAGCCGTATTCTGGACTGAATGAAAATGAAAACACAAAATTTGTGCAGTGATGCTAATAAAAAGGGAAAAATCACATTATTGTTTCAATAGACACAGAAGAAAAGTAGACAAAAATCTAACATTCTTTCCTCATAAAAACACTAACCAGGGAAAGAAGGAAACTTCCCCAATGTAATGACAAGGGCAAGTACAAAAATCATATAACTGGTGTTATATTAATAGTGAAAGACTACACGCTTTCCCCCCTAATATCAGCAATAAGATAAGGATGGCTGCTCTTACTACTTCTATATTATATACTGGAGGTTCTAGTCAGTGCAATCAAGTAAGAAAAAGAAATAAAAGGCCCTCCAGACTAGAAAGGAAGTAACACTCTTTCTATGCACAGACATTATCATTACATAAAAATACTATGTATCGACAAAAATGCTACCTGAATTAGTAAGTTCAGCAAGGTTGCAGGACACAAGATCTATATGGAAAAATCAAGTGACATACTGACAAAAGATTTTAAGACCCATACCCATACACTGAATACTACATACTGAAGGAAATTAGAGAAGACATAAATAAATGGAAAGATGTATATTCTGTATATCATGAGACAGACAATACTGTTAAGAAGTCAATTTTGAACTTGATCTAAGATTTAATGCAAATCCACTCAAAAATCCCCATAGACTTTTTTTTCGAAACTGACAAGTTGAATCTAAAATTCATATGGAAATGCAAAGGACCTAGATAATCAAAACAAATTTATAAAGGGAGAACAAAGTTGGAAGACTAACACTTTATAATTTTAAGATTTTATTAAAAAGTAATGATAAAACACCATGAGACTGGCAAAAAATAGATAAATACAACAATGGGACAGAAGAGAGTAGAAATAGTCTCACACTTATATGAGCAAGTGATCTTTGACAAAATGCAAAGGCAATTCAGTGGTGAAAGAATACATTTTTAAACAAATGGTGCTGAAACAAATACATGCCCATATGGAAAAATATGAACTTTGATCCATACCTAGCACCATACATAAAAATTAACTCACAATGAATCATAAAATATGAACTTTGATCTATTCCTAAAACTATACACAAAAATTAACTCACAGTGGATCATAAAACTAAATGCAAAACCTAAAACTATAAAATTTCTACAAGAAGGTGAGGTGTGGTGGCTCGTGCCTGCAGTCCTAGCACGGTGGGAGGCTGAGGTGGGAGGATCACTTGCAGTCAGGAGTTTGAGAGCATCCTCAGCAAAAGTGAGATCCCATCTCTTCAAAACATAGAACAATTTGCCAGGCACAGTGGTGCATGCCTGCAGTCCCAGCTACTCAGGAGGCTGCAGCAGGAGGCTAGCCTGAGCCCAGGAGTTTGAGGCTGCAGTGAGCTATGATGACATAACCGCACTCTAGCCAGAGTGCCAGAGCAAGACACTGTCAAGGAATGGGAAGGGAAAAGGAAGGGAAGGAAAGAAAATTTCTAGAAGAAAACATAGGAGAATATCTTTATCACCTTGGTTTCTAGATATCAAACCAAAAGCATGGTCCGTAAAAGAAAAAATTTGATAAGCTGAGCTCTTCAGAATTTAGAACTTCTGCTCCTGGAAAAAAGCTGTTGGAAAAAAAAGAAACGACAAGCTAGAAAATGGAAGAAAATATTTGCAATTCACTTATCTGATAAAAGTATACTGAAGCCAGAATATATAAAGAACCCTTAACATTCAGTTATAAGAAAACAACCCAATGGACAAAAGATTCGAAAACACACTTCACCAAAGATATATAGATGGCAGATAAGCACATGAAAAGATGCTCAACATCATTAGGTAAATGAAAATATGCAAATTAAAACCACAGTGAGTTGCCACAATACACTTATTGGAATGCCTAAAATTAAAAATATTGACTGATCAAGCACTGGAGTAAAATGGTATAGTCTGGTAATTTCTTAAAAAGTTAAACATGTACCTGCCATAGCCATTTTTCTCCTAGGCATTTACCCAAGAATAATAAAAGTGTAAGTCCACTAAAAACTTGGTTGGACACAAATGTTCAAAACATCTTTATTTGTAACAGCCAAAACCTGGCAATAACCCAAATATCCATCAACAAATAGAAAGAAATAAATTGTAATATATCCATACAATGGAATACTACTCAGTAGCAAAAAGGAATGAACTACTGATACATGTAACAGCATGGCGGAATCTCAAAATCACTATTTGAGTAAAAGAAGCCTCCCCCACCCCTACCCACCTCTGCCAAGGTACATAACTGCGTAATTCTTTTCATGTAAAAACTGTAGAAAATACAAATGAATCTATAGTGAGAGAAAGCAGAAATGGTTGCCTGGGAATTGGGAGAAAGGGAGTAACGACAGGAGAAGACTATAAAAGGACACAAAGAAACTTTTGGGGTGATAGATATGTTCATTATGTTGATTGCAGTGATGGTTTCACAAGTGTAAAAACTTATCAAATTGCATGTTTTAAATATGTGCAGTTTACTGTATATGTATTATATATCCTTAAATACAAGGTGTTTAAAAAAGAAAGCCTTTGTAAGTCTCATATTCCTTTACTGTAGACATGACTATGTTTTTTCCCTTTACTAAAATCAAGGATGTTCATCAAAAATTAAATTCTACTAGAGTTGGGATATCTTGATTCTAGAGCCAGTTCCCCTACTTAATGATGGTGGACAAATCCCTTAACCTCTCTGGGTCTCATTTTTCTCACTTGTAAAAAATTGATAAGTACTGGTCTCAATTAATATTTCATGAACCTATAGACTAGTAGCCTCTGCTTTTTACTACATTATGTTCCCAGCACTCTACAGTAAATCTCATTCTATAAATCAAATCACATTCTGTGATGGGGAAAAATGTTTATTATAAAATATATTAATAAACCTTTATTATTTAAAATATGAATGTATAAAATAATACAAAGAAAAAAACATCAGCTTGGATTTAGACAGACCTAGTTTCAAATTCCAATTGGACTGACTTGGTATATACATGGGCAAGTAACTTTACCTCTGTCTTGCTTTTTATATAACACAAATATAACAAAGAACAAAAGCAAACATGTATCCTTCAGATTATTGTAAAATAAAACCAGCACATACCTGGCACATAACAGGTGTTCAATAAATAGTAATTAAAATGACTATAATAGAGCTTTAAATCATAAAACTATTTGCATCCTTTGGACTTTATTGTAATACAGGAAAATAATGGTTTATGGCAGCACAATTCACTATTGCAAGGATGTGGAAACAACCCAAGTGTTTTTCAATCCATGAGTGGATTAATAAAATATGGTGTATGTATACAATAGAATACTACTCAATTACAAAAAACAATGGTGATCTAGCACGTCTTACATCATCCTGGATAGAGCTTGAGCCCATCCTCCAAAGTGAGGATCACAAGAATCGAAGAATAAGCACCACATGTACTCGCCATCTAATTGGCACTAACTGATCAACACTAAGGTGCTCCCATGGTAGTAATATTCAGTGGGGGTTAGGAGGGTGGGGGTGGGTAAACTCACAACTAATAGATGGGGTAAGCATTGTATGGGGGAAGGGCACACCTCTAATCCTGGCTTGGGTCAGGCAAAGTCATAACATGTAACCAAAATGTTTGTACTCCCATAATATCCTGAAGTAAAAAGAAAAAGAAAAAAAAAAAAAGACAAGAAAAGAATGACCAGATTATTAATACAAAATAAAACCACGACCACCACTTTAAAAAGTATCTCTCACTATAAATTAAAAAAAACAAGAATTTGGTTGCTCAGCATGGGTAAGGAAGGTTGGGCAAGAATATTTACTTAGTGCCTATTATGTACCAATTACATAAATAACTGCTGTATTTCATTAATCTACATAATAAACAAAGGAGGCAGAACAGGGATAGGGAGTGCTGGAAGATAGGGTAAGTGGTACTGCTATTTTTATTTAATGTCTTTTAAGTAAGATAATCATGGAAATGTTTTCTCAGAAGGAGAAATTTTAACAGGGACTTCAGTATATTTTCATTCATAAAAAAAGTTTACACAAAGTATCACTGTACCACTAGTCATAGACTCCCCTGTCCACAACAGTCAAGAAATCAACTCCGTTAAGCGGGTGTACTAATGAACAGAATACAAAACATTTCAAACATAATGTTGCAAATTAAATCTAATTCCCTCAAAGATCCAACAACTATTAAACAGAAAAAAAAAAGTTTTCAGCGGAAACTAGAATACTTCATGAAACTATTCAGTTAAAAGTTTTCATTTGCTTTCTCCTATAGCTCCTTGATTTACATTATCTTTCATCATACTAAAAAGAAAACACATAACTTACTAAAAAACTTTTAAGTGTTGAAATCTGTGTTAATTCAAGTAAAAAGAGTAAACATGGCATAAAGTAAAGCTATTCTTTAAAAATTTACATTCTCTACATCTTTTTTGCTGTTGACCTCAAAGAACAAAAACAACAAAATGCTTTCCTTCTCAAGCTGCTGACCAAAGTTTAGAACCAGCTATATCAAGGTCAACTTCAATTATTAAATGGAAGTGGAAAAAAATAACAAGGACATATTTTGGGCAGCCTTCTGAACGAAAAATAGAAAATTTTCTTTAATTTTCCTACTTGCATGCATTTGTTCCTATTATCCTACCCTCCTCAAACATCTTTTCCTCTTAATAAAATTCTACCTATCCCACTTTAAGCCTATCTTAAAGTGACCATTCCCTCCTCAAAAGTCCTGTAGCAGGTGCTTGTGCAATTCGCTTAGAAATTGTGTGTGACCTCAAGCCATCGTTCCATTCCTATCCTGAAATGTAATTTAAATTCTTGAACTGGTAACAATTTTACAATTTAGCTTCTAGAGCACTACTGTCCAGTTCAGTAACCATTAGCCACATGTGGCTGTGTAAATTTAAATTAAACTAAAAAGTCACATTCAGGTATAGCTAACCACATGTAACTAGTGGCTACCATACTAGATAGTTACCAAATGGATACATAACATTTCTATTATTATAGGAAATATTACTGAACAAGCTGTTCTAAAGGATAGTGGCCAGGTCCAATGTTTCTTTGTATTAATATAGTAATACTGTATAGTTCTTAACATAGTAAATGAATATGGTAGGCACGTAAATATTTGTTTTAACACGGACAAATTACTGTCGTAGTACAGAGATGGCCCTATAGACATGTCTTGTTTGGTCAATAGTCATTCAAAAATTTAAGCCAATATTTTACACTTGGGAAGATATCGCCCAATTAAAGGCAATAACATGGAAACAAAAGACCACAGCTAAGAAGTGGTTGCCACCCACTGCTTTTTAGATGTGCTTACCAGTTCCCAGAGTTAGTACCGTTCCCACAGTGTACATATAGCACTTGCACTCACCTGCTTCACAAATTTATGTTACCTGCCTAGATACTCTGAAGGTATGTTAGGTGTCATCTCAGCTCTATACTCAAAAAATTTTTATTAAGTAATATAAAGATTAATTTATACCAGTTTTCTCAAGCCATAAGGAGTAAACTTAAAATAGTGTGGCTCCATTTTAATATATAATCCCTTTAAGTAAACTACTTTTTTAAAAAATGAAAGGTTCTGAATAAAAAATTTTCATTTGGTGTCTAGTTGGCAATGCCTAGATGATAACAATTGATGGCCTTTCAGGTAACTCTCTCAAATACACATATCTTAATAATGCAACTTTTGAAATTAATAATAAAAGTTTCTCTGGGGACTACTAAAGAGAATGAATGGATCTGTTTCAACTTCATGACACTTACTACCACAATTCATTTGCTCGTAATTGATTACAATAACAGGTAGATAACAGGTATTCATACTGACTGAATTAATTACAGTCATGCATCACTTAACTATAAGGAAATAGGATACGTACTGAGAAATACATCATTAGGTGATTTTGTTACGTGAGCATCACATTGCAAACTTACACAAACCTATATAGAATAGCTTACTACACACCTAGGCTACATGGTATATAGCCTATTGCTGCCAGACTACAAACCTGTATCGGATGTTACTCTACTGAATACCATAGGCAACTGTAACAGAATGGTAAGTATTCGTGTGTCTCTAAACATACTTGTCATAAAGGTACAGTACAAATATGTTATTATAATCTTATGGGACCACTGTTACATATGCAGTTGCTGTCAACCAAATTGTTATTATACAAGGCATCACTATAATTACATTCTTGCCTAGATATGAAAAAAAAAACCAATTTGCTGCAAGTATCATCAGATAAAAACAAAATGTTAATATTCAAATAGTGAATTGTGAAATTCTGGTTTGGTAACTCCTTCCTGAACTCAACATTTGTTATTTGTTCCTGCTATTTGTATGGAGAAAGCTTGTAGCGAGAGAACAATTTTCCTTTCATTTAAATCTATCTTACTCTATTGGTATTAAAAAGGGTTTTTTTTGTTGTTGTTCCTTTTTTATTTTTTTGGTATCTACATATACTACATTTTACAAATTATCTAATTTCTTCAGCTTCAACCACATCTCATTAGTACACCAACTCATCAATTGTAACTGTATCAAGCCAAGTTAGTAATAGAAAAACAAAAGCTTCTGTTTTACAAAGAGCTAGAATATGAAATGGTATTATTGTTTCTTACCTCAACTCCTTTAATTAAGCTTAAAAGGATACCTATTGCAGAGGTGCTTATTAAAATATCACTCTCTTCTCTTTCCACAGGGTCAGAATACAGGACAAACAACAGTCTAATTTTTTATTCCTTAATATTTTTTTCTAATTGGAAATTGTTTTTGAGTTAGTACAAAAGTTTTGATATGTGAAAATCCATTAGATAGATAAAAAATGAGATTAGATCATTTTCCTCATATTTACTCTTAAAAAGAAATACATGTAAATAATTATTCTTAGAAATAGGGGATTTTATTCTTTTGGCTTAAATCTTTCAAATAACATACTCAAAGAATTAATTAGAGTTTTTAAAATGACTTAAAAATGCTAGATTTAAATGAGTTCTCAAGCTTGAGCAGTTATTCAGCAAGTTAAAAATGATTTATAAATATAGCCAGCAAGTTCAAAAACTCTGAAGCATTTAAAAATATCTTGTAGGCTAGGCACAGTGGCTGACACCCACAATCCTAGCACTGTGGGAGGCAGAGGCAGGAGGATTGCTTGAGGCCAGGAGTTTGCGACCAGCCTGGGCAACAAAGATAGACTCTGTCTCTATAAAAAAAATTTAAAAATTAGCTGGGTGTAGTGGGACACAACTGCAGTCCTAGCTAGCTGCTTGGGAGGCTGAGGAAGGAGGATCACTCGAGCCCAGGAGTTTGAGGTTGCAGTGAGCTAATGAGGATGCCACCATACTCTAGCCCAGGCAACAGACCAAGACTCTATCTCAAAAATAAATAAACAAATAAATAAATAAAAATATCCTCTAATAGGCTTTTAAAAGTAATTTTAAAAAGCAAGTCATATTAATAAAAATACACAATCCATAGTGATAAAGGAAACTACACACACACCCCCCAACACCACACACAATCCCTATTCCTCCAGTTCCCTAAAGATAGCATTTGAGGCTCTCAGCAAAACAACACTTCATCTAATCTCAGTAACAGTAAAAATGCTCAAGTATACAGATTCTAGGATAAGCTGTTTTAAGATCTCAACATGAAAAACTGGACAAATTACTACCAATCATCATTTGCTGTTTTCTACTCCTAAGATCAACTACACTGCAACTCCTGAAAAAGAATGTAATATAACTTTCCCATCAGGGTGTGAACAATAACCTCTGGACTCACTGCAAAATGCATTCTTTAAACAATTAAGTTCTAAACAAAACTAACTTTATTCAAATGTAAATTAAAAAAACTTCCATAATCTACAAGGGACTTTTCTGTCCTCTCTAAATTCAAGGTATTAAAAAAGACCTATGCATTCCTTATGTAGAGCTGTTGTTCATTAGAACTTTTGATGATGATCGAAATGTTCTATATCAATGCTGTCCAATATGGCAGCCACTAGCCAAATGTGGCTATTGGATAGTGTGACTGAAGAATTAAAATTTCAATTTTATTTTATTCGATCAATTTAAAATTTAATAGCTACGCATGGCTAGTAGCTATTACTGACAGTGCAATTACAGACTATTAAATGACCATGCCTAGGTATAATAACCTCCAACAGAGCTATACTTATTAAAAGAAAACACATCAGAGGAAGCACCCCAAGTGTCCATTGACAGATGAATGGAAAATAAAATGTGGTATACACATACAATGGACTATCACTCAGTCTTAAAAAGGAAATTCTGACACATGCTACAACATGAATGAACCTTGATGACATTGTGCTATGTGAATTAAGCTAACCACAAAAGAATACCATATGATTTCACTTACGAGGTACCTAGTCAAATTCAGAGAGACATAAAGTAGAATGGTAGTTGCCAGGAGCTGGGGGGGAAGAGAGTGCAGTTTCAGTTTTGCAAGATGAAAAGAATTCTGGAGATAGATGGTGATGACAGTTGAACAACAATGTGAATGTACTTAATGCCACTGAACTGTACAATTAAGAATGGTTAAGATGGTAAACTTTATGTTATGTTTATTTTACCACAATTTAAAATAATATATTATTCAACAGCATCACAATTTAATCAAATAAGTACTTCTGACAGAATAGCAAACTAGAAATCTAAAGTCACCAATAAAGGAAATAAGGTGCTTCTTAGAGATGAAAACATCAGATTGGCTGGGAAAAAAAAAAAGTTAAGGTAATCCCATAATGAATCAAATTGCACTACATTACCACACCATAGCCAAGAGCTGGGTATTTTACTTTACGGAATCAAGCTGTACAGAGTCCAGTGGAGCTCTTTTAAGAAGGTATATTATATGGCTAGACAAAACAAAGCTAAAGCTGAATTGTAGAATACCTAATGTTTTGCTCTCTTTTTGTTTTGTTTTTTAGAGACAAAGTCTTGCTCTGTTGCCCAGGCTGGAACAGATGGGTTCAAGTGATTCTTCCACCTCAGCCTCCAGAGTAGCTGGGACTACAGGCCCACCTCCTGCTAATTTTATTTATTTTCTGTAGAGACAGGGTCACGCTATGTTGCCCAGGCTGGTCACCAACTCCTGGCCGCCAGCGATCCTTCCACCTTGGCCTCCCAAAGTGCTGGGACTATAGGTGTGAGCCATCACATCTGGCCTTGCTTCGTTTCTTAGGCACTGGCAATTGAGCTGGCCTTAAGCAAGTCCCATATTGAGCAACCAGAAATACAAAACTCAAAAAATAAAAAAAAAAAAATGGAACTGTATACAGTTATTTTGACTTCCTCAAAAGATAAGTCAATATTTTAGTAGAAGGGCATAATAAATGTACAGCTCTCAGGCTGTAAAGAACATAGCCAGGAAAAACTGAGGATAAGCCATAAGGATACCACCACTAATGAAAAATTAACACATGTACAAGAAAGGAAGATAAAATCAATGTAGATAACAAAAATATAAGATTACCCTTTTGCTCATAAATCTGAATGTATTTAGTTTCCAAATGCTATAATTACTGTGTTAACATATTACAGCAAAATATTTTAGGAAAGTTATTAGATGCTCAAGTGAAAAGGGATTATAAAATGGATTCGCTCTTAGGCTTTTAAAAATCTTTTTGTATTTAAAGCAGTTTATCACTGTAAGATCTTTACCCCCACAAATAGCTATAAATTGGAAATAAGTATAGACTAAATTTTAACATCAGAAGAAAACTATTTGCAAGTCTATTATTCCTTTAAAAGATATAAAACATGAGTATTTTTTCAGTGCGCTAAATTAGCTCATGCATCTACAACACTATTGCAAGTCTATATGGTAGGTAACAAGTTTGGCCTCTTTTCACTGATATATATAATTTATAAATATAGGAAACATCACTCAACTTAATTAGTAAAAACCCCTTTCAACGACTTTGAAATTTCACATAAACTGTAAACCATGTTAAACTTTCCAGAAGTTATACAATACTGCTGGAATCACCACACCTCTAGAATATTTTTATGTTACTGTGTCAAAGAACTTTGATACTACCATGAATACTCACAACTAGATGGTAAATTACATATTCCTTTTAATAGTCATTCTTGGTTCTCTTGGAAAAAAACTGTTTCTCACATTCACTTTTAACATAGCTCTAAAAAACATTTTTTACGCATACTAATGGAAAATGTACAACCCTGAAAGTTGATAATAGAATTGTGTAGAGAACTAAAATGAGGGATAGGAGTCAGAAGATAAGGGCTCATGTTAAAGCAAACACTGGCTGAGGAAAAACTGTCTATACTAAGACTTCTCATCCCTACCTCAAGGGGTTGTTTTTCAAAAATCAAGTGAAATAATTACATGTGAAAGTGCTTTATAACTCAAAATATGTGCCATAAATATAGATTGATTTTACTATCAGTAATACTATTCCTATTTTTTCAACACAGTTCTCTTTATTTTGTATGAGGTACCTTCATAACCAACCCCAGTTCCTTTTCTATAATTACTACTCTATTATAATAAAATAATAATGCACCATCTTTGCCTACCTCAAAGAAAACAAAAAAAAAAAACAGTCTACCTTTTTTACAGATTTGGTAAAGCAAGAATGTTGCTTTAGATCTGACATTTAAAGTTCTCCATTGGTTATAAGATTATCCTAAAAAGGAAAAACCAAAACTAAGTGTAAAATTCCCCAAACAATAAATGTTGGCATGGATGCGGACAGATTGGAACACCCATACACTGCCGGTGGGACTGCAAACTAGTGCAACCTCTGTGAAAAGCAATATGGAGATACCTCAAAGAGCTACAAGCAGAACTACTATTTGATCCAGCAATCCCATTACTGGGCATCTACCCCCAAAAACAAAAGATATTCTATAAAAAAGACATCTGCACTCAAATGTTTACAGCAGCACAATTCACAGTTGCAAAGATGTGGAAACAACACAAGTGCCCATCAATACATGAGTGGATTAATAAAATGTGGTATATGTTACCACGGAGTACTATTCAGTTACAAGAAACAATAGTGATATAGCACCTCTTGTATTATCCTGGATAGAGCTGGAACCCATTCTACTAAGTGAATTATCCCAAGAATGGAAAAATAAGCACCACATGTACTCACCATCAAATTGGTTTTAACTGATCAACACCTAAGTGCACATACAGTAATAACATTCATCCGATGTCGGGCAGATGGGAGTAGGAGGAGGGGATGGGTATGTACATACATAATGATTGCGATGCACACCGTCTAGGGGATGGATATGCTTGAAGCTCTGACTGGGTCGGGAGGGAAGACAAGGGCAATATATGTAATCTAAACATTTGTACCCCCATATTATGCTAAAATAAAAATAAATAAAATAAAAAATAAAAAAAATTTGTATACGGTTTCTAGGAGGTTTTAACACAATGAAACCATATACCAGAACAAAAATTTATAGTAAAATGAACATTCTCCTGATGCTGGAGTGCAAAGATAAGGTTTCTATAGCAACAAAACGGAAATTCAATTATGCTATGCAATAAGCAACAAACAGCTAGACACTAGTATTTGCACAAAGTTCAAGTGTATTCAATTATAGAGTTGATATTATTTATTAATATTCAGAAGTATATTAGCACAAACCTATTTCTCTAGTACTTAAATGTGCGGGACCATTTTGGACTTTGCAGATATGTAATTTTAGGTCAAATTTGTAAAATGCCCAAAGCCTCTGGGAAAGGACAAAATAAAGATCTGAATTTAAGTTCCTCCATGAAGTCACCAAATGGTGGTGTAGCTCAGTATTTATAATGCACATGCACAAATAACATACCATATATTCTTAAACGAAAGCTCAATCCTAGAAGTTCATCATACATCAACCCATGATTTCTTTATTCTTACATATAACCTCAACATACTTTTAACAATCATGGAAGTAGTCAAACCTTAAGGTAGCTATATTCACTGTCCCCTGCATGAAGCAAAAGAGAAAATAAAAAGGATGGAAATTAATCTATTAAGTTCGCTAGGTCTTTTATGTCCAACTGAAGCAAGCCTGTTAACTATACAACTTAAATACTGAAAGAAAAAATTAAGTAATCTTAAAATTTAAACCTGATAGCAGGAATAATTACTAAGTGTCTACTATATACCAGGCACTTTATGAACATCATTTTTTTAATACTTATAATAGCCCTCTGAGCCAGAAATTACCTTCATTTTTATAAAGAAAATGTGCCTCATGGAGCTAAATAATCCACATAAAGTCACAGAGCCACTATGTGACAAATACAGAATTTAAACCAGGGTCTATGTGATTCCAAAACTTGAATTATCTAGTAGACCAGTGATTTCAACTAGGCCTTGAAATTACTGATCAGATTTCCAAGAAGAAATCTGGCAAATATATAAAACTGATTTTTATTTTGTCAGTTAGGTTATTATCCTCATGATATCTTAAAAGAGAATACATTTTAACATCAGTGAAGGAAAGAAGTAAAAAGAGACAGAAAATAGAAAAACCTCAAATGGAGGGAGACGCTTAATACTTAAGGATCTTACAAACACTATGTCATAGACCAGTGCTATTCATATTTTCACACTAAGGATAATGTTGTATGAATATGTATTCTATACATGTTGGCATAAATGTGCCATATAATCTGGCAACTTTACATCAACATATAAAAAGTTCCTTTTGTTTGCTGAACACTTGGTGAATTTGGCTATGTAGTTTGGGAGGAGGAATTTGAGGGAACTGAACTATTCTTCCTTACAGGGAGAAAAGAATTTGGTGTTTCCAGAGCACATAAGGAAGAAAGGGTTGAAACAGACATGAAGGTAAGAGAAAAGAACTAGGCATAGGATGTAAAACTGGGTGTTCTGTAGAGGAAAGGCTAAGCGAAATGTGGATACTTTTGTTGAAACCGGTCATGTGTCTATAAATGTATAGGAACAGAAACCTAGGAAGCAGAGGATGGCCATGAGAACTTAAGGGCTCCCACCCCAGAAACAGAATTCTTGGGGAGACTTGAGATTTCCATAAGATACAAAATTGTGGGTTCAAGCCTATCTCACCTAGAGCTTGAAGGTAAGATTTCAGCATGAATTTGTTCTTCAGATCAACTAGCCAGTAATAATGAATGATCCTAGTGAAAAAATAAGTACTTGCATTATTGAGAGTAAAGACACAAAAAAAGGAATGCTGCACAAAGTGAAAGGATAGGATAATAACCTGAGCAGATAGGCTATGGTTACTGGAATAGGGATAAGGGATGGGGAAAGAAGGGACAGCAAAAAATGCCAAAAGAAAGAGGCAACAGAGTATAAGAGTTAAGAGGAATTTGTGCTCTCCAGACAGAGAGACCTTGGATTTGCATCTTGGTTCAGGCCAACTACATAACTAAAGAGAAGCTATTTAACTTAATAAAAAAAGAAAGTTTAATGTCCTTAAACATTAGCTCCCTTACCTGTAGTGGTAAGAGGCTTACTTCAATAGAGTTGTTGTATGGATTAAATAACATCAATATGTACTAGTTATCATTTGTTTTTAATAATGATATTATTTTTATTATTACTACTTGCCTCAGTTTTGTCTAGTGATAATTTTTTCTGTAGGTAGAAAATTCTCAGTCTGAGATGAGAAACACAATTATATGATGTAAAGTAATAAACTTAAAATTATGTACCTACCAGTGGCTCTAAGGAAAAATAATGTAATGCAGTTCTGCTCTCTCATAAAACAAAAGCAGAAAAAAGTTTAATTAACAAATTTAAAATCTAGGGATTTTCAGACATGAGACTGTTATTTATTTAACAAACATTAATTAGTAACTACTATGTACAAGTTAGTTTGCTCAGGACCAATATGGTAAAAGATGAAGATACAAAGTAATTTTACTCAAAGATTTTAGGCACTAAACCTAGTAGACAAAATGAGGTAGGATATAAACAACTACAGTACAGTGCAATATATGATAAATGTCATGAGATAGAAAATATCCTATTTAAATTTTGAGGAGAGCCTGGACATGACTAGGGGAAAATAAGGAAAAAAAGTATTAATAAAAAGCAGAATTCGAATTTGGCCTTAAAGCAGCATGCTAGCTGACAGAATACAGCAAGAGTATAAGGGAAGAAAAATTAATAATCACAGTGTGCCTGAAAAATAAGCTGCTTACACAAGTAAGAGTTAAGAATGAAAAGTATGTTAGGGCTGCAACAATGACAGCTTGGATTGCCTAGCTAAGGAATTAGAACTATATCCCATAGGCAGTAAGGAATCACTGAATGCTAAGGACAACTTCTGAACCTAGCAGCAGTACATAGCCTAAATAAAAACAGAACAAGACTAAAGTGGAAGAGGTAAAATATCAAAATACTGCAATCATCCCAATGACAATAAGGGCCCATTCTTGGACAGTAGCAAAGTAATGAATGAATTCAAGATACATAAGTAGAAGAATTAACTGAAGAGGTTGAGGCAGTAGTAAAATAAAAGTGACCGGCAAACTTCTAGCATGGGCAACTAGAGGAAGAGGAAGAAGGATAGCCTTTAGAAATTTAGAAAAGTCAGGTTTGGCAGATTGGTCATAGAATAAAAAGAATCTGTTCATTTACTTATTCAAGCATTTATCAAGCATAAATCATATGCCAGTTGCTAGGGAAATAAAAATGAGTAAGACCTAGTTTTTGTCTTGAAAGTGGTAGAGACATAAATAATTTAACAATTAATTACCATACTAAGTGATACAGTCAATGAAAGAAGCTACACAATGGGAAATAAGCTAATTTGCAAATGGATCAAAATGTTACATAACCAATCACTAAATTTCTTTATCAAAAATATATCATATTTTTTCTTGATTATACATGAATACATTCATATATTCAGTAAATATATTTTTCTTATCAGAATTTTAAAGACTGTCCAATTTGTCAAATGCTATTCAGGCAGACAAGCAATGTTAGTATTCTTTAAACTAGAAACAGCATATGCAAAGATACAAGGGTATAAAAAAGCAGTGTGGTTCAAAGACTTGCAAATAGTTTAATATGCCAGAGTATAAGACACATAGGGAAAGAAAGATTTCTGCAAGAATTGATAGGGGCTGGATGATGGAAGGTCTAATATATTTTATTTTATAATCAATGGAAAGTTACTGAAAAGGCTTAAGCAGAAGTGCTTTCCCAACCTATACTCCTTTCTCAGAGAACAGCTCCTATCCCTATCTCATAGGAGGGTCCTTGGAACCATACTGATACCAGAAAACTCCCCATCTCCATTGCTATAGTTGACTGGATCAGGATGCACGTTCCACTGACTGAGTAGGGCCCATCAAATTTTCTCAACCAAGAATTTAGAATTGCAACACAGAGTAAGTCAGTCAGTTAGCTGTGGGCATTGGACTTCTGGAGTTAAATTCAGAAGTTAGGAGTGCCACTTGGGAGCCACATGCAAGGAAAGCAAAGAGACCCAGTAAACATAGGAAATATAAAGCAGTTATACATACTTAAAGAAGAATAGAAAAGAGAACATGTAGTTTTAGAAAGAAAGAAAACATCTAGTTTCCTGTTTAGTACTCATAGGAGCTGGCTATACATCCTACCTTAGGTTAAGTGATATGTCTCTGTAACTTTCCAATAAATCCAATTTCTGCTTAAGCTAATTTAAATGGGTTTCTATTCTCTTCAACTCTTACAAAACAAGGTGTTGGGGTTAATCAGCCTCTGATGGTTAATCAGAAGAATAAATTAAAGGGGAACTAGGCCAGAAACACGTGGAACATTTAAAGTAGAAAAGGAATTATCAAAAGAATGCAATAGTAGCAAATAGAGGCAGGTATGATGAAAGAAAAGTAACCAATATTGTACAGAATCCTTGAAGCTTAATTTAAACAATAGTTTCAAAAAGCTGAAGCTGTGTCAATTGCCTCTAAGGACTAGAAGGAGCAGGAGGTCACTGATGTATTTCAGAAAATAATTTCAGCAAAATAATTGAGACAGAAGTCATACTTGAATAAGTTAAACAAATGGTAGAAAATAAAGACAACTAAGAAACTTCTTTAAAAGAGTGTGATGATGAAAAAAAGAAGTTTGAGGGGACAAAGTATTAAAGAACATAATAAAAATATGAGAGATGTGAACTTATTTTTAAACAAAGAGCCAGGGGAGAAAGAAAGCCCCATGCTGCAAAAGAGTAAAATACGATATTCCAGAAGAAGGAAGCAGAAGTCCAGGAAAGCATAGCCTTATAGCAAGGTGAAATAATTTTTCCTTAAAATTCAGTAGGAAAAAAAAAAAAGATGGCTAAAATTCCAGAAAATTTTAAAGTAAAGAAAGAAAGTTGAGGAAACTCACATGGTTGAATCCTGTGTATCATTAAGTAAAGGCAGTGACAAGGTAAGTGATTTGCTGCGAGCAAAGAAGCAGGATAGACTGGATGACAGAGGGAGGTATAAAAAGTTTGAGCCATAACTGGGGAATGTGATGGATGTCAACAAGAGATAAGTAAAAGATCACCTTTATTGACCCCAAGGCTTCAGGAGATAAAACAAAAAAAGGAAGAACCATAAGCTGATATAAGGAAAAAATGAGCTACTAATGAGCTAAGTAAGGATAACTTCAGGTATAGTTCATTACATAACGTACTATGATGTAACCTTAACTCTAACTTGCAAAAATTAAATGAGGCTATTCAGAGACATTTCTGTCCTACATGAAAAGTGTTCTATTTTAAACTGACATTGTAATGAACTTTGATATAAATCTCAAAATAATGTTTAAACATTAACTCAAGACCTTTCTCCATATTTAAAAATCAACTCTATTAAATAAATGACATACCACTACAAGCCTATCAAAACGGCCAAAATCCATAACACTCTCAACATCAAATGTGGGAGAGTATATGGAGTAACAGAAAGTCTTATTCATTGCTAGTAGGAATACGAAATGATACAGCCACTCTGGAGGACAATTTGGCAGTTTCTTAAAAAACTGAACATATTCTCACTATACAATCCAACAACTGGATCCTTAGTATTTACCCAAAGGAGTTGAAAAGCTGCGTCCACACAAAATCCTGTTAACAGATGTTTAGAGCAGTTTTATTCATAATTGCCAAAACTTAGAAGCAACCAAGATGTCCTTCAGTAAGTGAATGAATAAACTGTGGTACATACAGACAATGGAATGTTATTTAGCACTAAAAAGAAATGAGTTACCAAGCCATGAAAACACAGAGGAAACTTAAATGCATATTACTAAGTGAAAGAAGTCAATCTGAAAAGGCTAACATACTGTATGACTCCAACTATATGACATTCTTGAAAAGGAAAAATTATGGAAACAATAAAAAGATCAGGGGTTGCCAGAGGTTGGAAGGGAGGGAAGGATGACTAGGTAGAGCACAGAGGATTCTTAGTGTACTGATACTACTCTCATGATACTGTAAATGGTGAATATGTCATTATATATTTGTATAAACCCATAGAATGTACAACACCAAGAGTGAACCCTAATGTAAACTATGGACTCTGGGTGATAATGATGTGTTAATGTAGGTTAATCAATTGTAACAAATATACTACTCAAGTGAGGGATGCGGTAATGCATATGGAAGGGCGGCAGGTATTTGGGAAATCTGTGGACCTTCCTCTCACTTTTGCCGTGAACCTAAAGCTGCTCTAAAAAAATAAAGTCTATTAAAAAACAACTCCAGATGGATTGACTTAAAATGTAAAAAATAAAACTTCAAAATTCTTAGCAGAAAACATAGGTGACTATCTTTTAAACCCAAGATAAAGAATAATTTCTTAAACAGGGTATGAAAAGCAATTACAGTGAGTCTTCACTTAATGTTGTCAATAGGTCCTTGGAAACTTTGTAAGTGAAACAATGTATAAAGAAAACATTTTTTTTTCTTATCAATGTTACAGGGAAATGATGTTATAACAAAGCAATGTTGAACATTAGACCTTAGACCTGCTGTACATCGTTTCACTTAAAGTGCCAGTTTCCAAGATCTATCAACAACATTAAGTGAGGAATTACTGTATGATATAAGAGGGACAAATCTGATTTCACTAGTATTAAGAAATTTTCATCTCTGGGAGGCCGAGGCAGGAGGATCACTCAAGGTCAGGAGTTCGAGACCAGCCTGAGCAAGAGCGAGACCCCATCTCTACTAAAAAATAGAAAGAAGTGATCTGGACAGCTAAAAACATATAGAAAAAACTAGCCAGGCATGGTGGCGCATGCCTGTAGGCCCAGTTACTTGAGACGCTGAGGCAGAAGGATTGCTTGAGCCCAGGAGTTTGAGTTTGCTGTGAGTTAGAATGACGCCACGGCACTCCTCTAGCCTGGGCAACAGAGTAAGACTTTGTTTCAAAAAAAAAAAAAAAGAAAGAAAGAAATTTTCATCGAAAGATGCCACAGCAATGACAAAAAACTGCAGGTATGATTCTAGGTTTGTAAATATTAGTAAATTGTGCAAGAGAAGATTAATATTTTCTGTTTTACATCCAATATTAAATCAGATCAACTACAGTTCTTTTTGGCATGCTATGCAAATACCTGAATAACTGACTCACATAATCCTATACTTGAAATATACTGCCCTTCAACCAAAGAATATATTAAGTACTAATAAGTAGTTTGCATCAAAGAGATATGGAATCAGGAAATGAGCACTATTTATATGTATAATTTTTGTTATTTCTTTGCTTCTAAATTTACTCTGAGGCAACTGGCATTTGAGTGACTAAAATGTATGAAGTGATACAATATTGTATACAACTTTCTATGGTTATTCATTTAGATACTTTACAAATTCACAGGACATAAACTGTATTACTTTACCCTTTCTATGCCAAACATACAATAGCTTTTAAATGCAAGCTTATCTGATCATAAAGGTGTAAATAATTCTGCATATTTGCCAAGAAAGGTAAAACATTTAAAATTGTCCCTCCCACACAGCCCCCTAAAAGAAAGTGAAAAAGACAAGTTAGAAACTGAGAGAAGACATTCACAATATAGAGATGATTAATATAAAGAACTCTTATAAATCAATAAGAAAAACAGGCAAGAGACATAAATAAGAATTTCACTAAAGAAGAAAGAAACACAGTCAGGAAACATAAAAAGAAATGTTCTACATCAGTGATAATTATTATACAAAAAGGCACATCAAGACTATGAGACATTTTACACCCTTTTGATTGATAAAAATTAAAAAGACAGAATCAAGTGTTGGAGAGGATGGATAACCACAGGATCTTTTATCTCTTATATATTGCTTATATGAATACAAACTGGTACAATCATATTGGAAGTTCCGCATCATCTCTTGAGTTGAGTATTCACCTACCTCGTGAGGAAGCAATTCTACCTCTAGGTATCATTAATAGAAACTCTGACATATATACAATAGGAAACATGCAGAGTGTCCATAGTATCTTTGTTTACAATTACAAAAACCAGAAAATAACTGAGCAACATGGGAGAGTGGATAAATATCCAAATATTCAACAATCGGGAGAGTTAATGAATATTTCACTCTGAAATATTATATAGCTATTAAAACAAATGACAACAGCAACATGCAATAATATAGATAAATCTTAAATAGGTGAAAAATCAAGTTAGAAAAGATTATATTCAACACAATTATATAAAAACTAAAAACTTTTAAAATTATATATCCAACAAAAGTACACACAGTAGTCTCATCTTATCTACAGAGGATAAGCTCCAAGACCCCCAGGGGATACCTGAAACTGTGGATAATACTGAACCCTATATATACCATGTTTTTTCCTACATGTCTTATATTCTAAAGTTTAATTTATAAACTAGGTACAGTAAGAGATTAACAGTAACAATAAAACAGAACAATTATAACAATATACTACAATAAAAAGCTATGTGAATGTGATCTCTCTCTCCCTCTCTCCAGGTATCTTATATTACTATACTATACTGACCTATTTTTGGACCACAGTTGACCATTGGTAACTGAAACTGCAGATAAGAGGGGACTACTGTATAAGGAAGAAAATGAACACAGGACTCAAGATGATGATTCCCTGGGTTCACAAGGAGGTGGAGTAGAAAGATGGGCTAGAGGGAAACTATAAAAAGGTTAAGTTCCTAGCTTTTTTTTTGGCAGGGGGCATGGTGGTCCACGAGTACTTATTATAATGATAGATAAGACAGATAATGATTAATTTAATGCAGTGTACCTGAGGTTTAATAAAAGCAAAAATCCAAAAGTTGCATGAAATTTATTCAATGAAAATTCTGAAACGGGAGAACAATCACCTTTGTAGAGAATCCCTAAGGTGGCAACTATAGGGAAGGGAAAACAGTATGATTAACATGCAAAATATGAGATATTCAGCACATGTATTACGTGGTAAGTATGTCTTCTACAATCAAAAATAAATTCCAAATTCTGTCATGACTATTTTCCAATAAATTAAGATACTTGTGAGCCATGGCAGTAAAGCTTTCACCAATTAGATAAAGTAATCACTGCCAAATTTCTAGAATAAATCTTAATAATAAAATCTATTATATAATTCTTGTGTATCAGTTCATCTTTATGTGGGACTTCAACATTCATCTTTAAATTTAAGGTGTTTATTATCAAGTACACTCTTCCCAGCCTTTCCTGTTCGTCATTTTTTTATTCACAATATTAATGTACATGATGTAACACAAATTTAATTTTTTTGAGATTGCAAAAAAACCGAATATGGTAACAGAGTTAGTTTCAAATAAGATTATATCAGATATAATAAAGAGAAACTAGACACGGATCAAAATAAAGATTCTCTAAATCTATTTTACTAAGGCATTAGAAATTACTTTTTCATTGGTATGTTTTTCTACTTCTAAATTTTAAATATCTTTTTAAAGCTTTAACTAGTTTTCAACTTTCTAACTTTGTTGTCAAATTTGAACTCTGCTGTATATTAAAAGTTAATCATATTAAATGTCATATTTTGTTTTATTCTGGTTAGAGTAAATTTGGTCTTTGAAATAATAGATGTGATAATTATTCAACACAGTACATTTTACTAAGAAATGATGCAGAATTAAGTGTTTTATTCAAATATCACTTATGGCTATGGAACTAACATTATTTTAAGTGATAATAATCTTTATAAACTACTATTCCACTCTCCACATTTGTTTAAAAGTAGACATAGGAATATCCTGACAAATAACATGAAAATTTACCACTGCCAAACTTGAAAAGCAGAAAAACAGCCCACGGAATCAGATGCTAAGCCCTGGGGTAAATAGATAACGTCTGGAAGGTGCCCCTACCTCTCCCTATTTCAATACTGATTATATGTGAACGGCAGAAGTTGTAGGAGACTAGATCTAATCTCTATTACACTAGTGAGAGATGATAGGAAAACATGATCCATTTCAGAGCCATCATTTAATAACACTAATTTTAGCACAGAGACTTTCACCTAGTCAATAAATAAATATTTAGCAAGTTATTTAATATGTCTAATTCAGTAAAGTATATGTTGCAAGTTATAAACATTGCAGTATTCACAGTAGCAGTAATCAAATCTAAGCTGAAAAACAACACTATTGATTTATTGTTCAAAGACTTGTTGCTACGTATCATTATTGTCTATTATTAAATCCATATTGTACTTTTCTTAACTGTATTACAAAACAATGACTCAAAATCAAAATTATTTTGTGATAAAAAAGTCAATAGGCTAATTATAATTAGAACTACTTATCTAGAACCAGTAGCTAGAAAAAAAATTTTTTAACCTATAGCTATTTCAATCTTAAAACTCTCTGTACCTCATTTTTCTTAAAAATTCTAACAAGTAAAATGAGATAGGGAAGAAAAAAAAAGAGAAAATAGACTCTAAAGCCATGGGACTTTTAGGTTGGAAGTTTGTCAGTTATCTCTAAGTGACAGAACTATGAGCAACTCTTACTTTCTTTTATGCTTTTTTGCATTTTCCAGATTCTCTACAATAAATATGCATTATGTTTATAATTTGAAAAAAAGTAAAACCTGTCTTATCCACCTGCCTACATTCTCATACTACATTTCCCCCAAACCACTCTAGAAAGTAATCCTTCCAAGTCACATCTTCCACTTTCCAATATCACTACAAAATTAGATGCCACCTCCTAATTTCCTATCAGATGAGTAAAATGCCAGTGGGTTGTAGGTAGATGTAACATTACTACACAAATCCCTTTTGTACTTTTCAAGAGAATATTTTTGGGAGACCAGATTAGAAATGTAAATTAAAGAAAACTAAGTATTTTCATATGCCAATAATTATAATGAACTTCTCTTAAGAGAGTCAAGACATTCCTCATCCTAGCTACAAATGGAACCTTCTCATCAATGTATTGCACATCTACTAAGTGTCAAATGAAGAGTTACACATGAGCTTAAAATTTTAAAGCAAAGTTTATAGTATTGGATGGTCTACATAGAAATGCTAAATCTTTTGGGACGTTGTGGGCAAATATTTGACACCTTTATCCAAAACAGTAATTGTTAAATTAGGAAAGCCTGAAAAAACGTTATTTGTACTGTTATTCTTTGTGGAATATTACACCTTATTCACAATAATAAAACACTGCTAAATTACAGACTACCAAATAGAATGTGGGAATTTTTCCTTATTATAGAGAGATCTAACAAGTAGCATAAAGCTTATGTTAAAATTAAACCTGGTTAACTACATTTTTAGCCACTTTTTGGAAAGTTCACACAACATTGGAATGCAGAACATTTACGGTTCCACAGAATTATAAAGAATGGTATAATGGGATACATATAGACGAGTTCAAACTCAGACTCAAAAAATAGTTGGTAATTTACTTTACATTCTTGAACTCAGTTTCCTGATCCATAAAATGGAAATAACAACATCCACCTTACTGGATTACTGTGAAGATCAAATAAGGTGTATAGGATACTAAATACAAAGTCTGACAAGCAGCATATAATCAAAGAATGTTATTTGTACTCTCTTATAATTCTCTTCTAGTACAAATATTATTTGTACTCTCTTCTAGAAAGCAAAAATCTATCTTATCATCTTTATATCCTCCAATATAGCTTTAGTAGATACTCCATAACTGTCTGTTGAAATTAACACCTGTAATTTAAGGCTAACTATTCAACTTTTCACTTCAGCGAGTTACCTCTACCTAAATAAATTCTGCTGAAAATGGAATTTAAGATTTCCAGCCCAACAAATTATTGGGCATTTTGATGAAGACGATGAATCTCCAACGATCAACAAGGTAACTTTATTAGCATGCTGCTCTCTATTTGGTCTGCATTCTACAAAATTACTGTTGTAGTCAACATTTTCATTTTGAGATTCTTTATAGTTTTCATTGATCTAGTTTCCCTGGAAATAAACTTCAGTTTATGTAGCCTCACAAAAGTATCTTGCTAAGTTACACTTCAAATAAAAAATAAGAGAATACAACAAATTAGTTATCAGAGATAAAAATTAGAGATTGCCAATTAAACAACCTATTTTTATTTTCACTACAAGAAATATTCTTCCTCAGACCCTGAAGCCTCTGGCCACCAGAGCTTGTCTGCACTTTATTAATGCTTCCTTGTTGAATAAGCCTCCTAAATTATTAGCAAAAAGTTAGAAAGTTATAGAACTATTACAGTAATTAATAAGACAGAATACTGCAGTTTCAGATTTTTTAGTTTTGTCTTTTCACAACAAAAGCTTTTTAATAAACCAATTCCAGCTCAAGTAATAAAGTATTTCAAATTCTGCCACACAATTCGAAGAAATAATGAAAAGTTGGATTTTTAAAATAAACAGGTATTTTGTTAAAATTAGATTGAATATGTAACTTTCCGAGTGAAACAAGATATATAGCAAAGTAACAGTTTTTAACTATTAAATACATTTTAAAACTGGCTACAGAACTTACTTTTTAAATACTTAAAACCCATAATGGCAGAGAAGCATTAAGAACTTCATATTAAACAATTTTGCAACTAAATTCAAACAATTTAGAAGCTTTTTAAAAAAATTGATTCTCAAAACAAGTTTGATAAATATTTGGTTACTATATACTAGTTTCAGGACCGAATGAAATAATACAAATGTTTGAATAGATGGATATACCCAGTGAAGCAAATTTTATGATGATTAGTTATGTGCTGATATAATATTCTCAAATATTTTAATAAATATGATAAAATTTAAGTGTAATAACTTTGATTAGAATTGGTAGTCAAACCAAGAAAAACGCCTTGGATATACATGACAATCTATAAAGTAACACTTAATAAGAACCATACATGACAACTTATAAGGAAACAATAAGAAGGGTTCTTTTTCTGGAAGGGGTTATATTGTAGCTTATTTAAAAGTCTAACTTCAGATTAAGTGTTCCCCTACTTCAGTCCCACTTTTAAGTCCTCATATTTAAAATTTCTTATTTCTTTGACTTGCTTCCTTGTTATTGCCAAAACTGATTTTATTAAAAGATCCTAAAAGTTGTATTTTAATACACATGAAAACATTTTTAGTTCCAGTGCTAAAGTATCTTTTATGCCAACTTTCTATAAAATACAAAACCAAATACTTTATAATTCTAACACCACTCAATTCAAAAGAAAAATGCCCTTGTTATTGTAATGGCTTTTTCTCAGTCAAAACCAAAGTACGCTTTTCATTTTCAATACTAGGCAATGTAAACTATTTCCAATGTGCCTCAAATCATCTTTATTGTAAAGGTTCATGTAAATTAATAAAATAATAAATTCCATTCACTTAGCAAATGTAGTGTGCTGTAAGATTTGTTTATAAAAAGCCAACTGTAATTAAAATACTACATAGCAACATTTTCAGTTATATGAAATTCAGCTTTCGATTTCGAAAGGATTCCAAATTTTCAACAGTGGACTGATGTACATTGTTGAAATTTCTATTTTTATGGAGGAAATATCAAGCATTATGGCAATGCCTTCAAGGTTACATCTGACTGCACAATGAACCAAACTTATATAGG
Organism: Lemur catta; assembly: GCF_020740605.2. Classification (NCBI taxonomy): domain Eukaryota; kingdom Metazoa; phylum Chordata; class Mammalia; order Primates; family Lemuridae; genus Lemur; species Lemur catta. The sequence goes on from NC_059130.1 coordinate 56,573,358, forward strand.
GATCAATTGAAAAATGCGTTTTAACAAGAAATTTAGATGCAGTTGCAATATTTAACTCTGTCATCAATAATCAACTCTTCAGAGTTTCTAGATTATCTTTAAAAAAAAAATTAACTGCCCAACCCACAAGAAATGCAAGCATTTTTCCTCCTAATTCCCGTCTCCAATCTTCAAATAGCTAAAAGATAACTATATTAAAACAAACCAAGTAAAGAAAAGCCATGAAATTTTAACAACTGTTAAAATTAAGAGGCAAACATCCCTGGAACACTCCAAAATAATGAAAAATAAACCCTACAGGGTAGCTTAAGTCCCCTCGTATACGAGAGACCTAAAAACAAAAATCGTGCCCACATCATCAGACATTTAGCTGGAAATGGGAAAGAATAGTATTGCTACTCGACATGGGCTTAATTAATTAAGGGATCTATTTTGTTCTCATCATTTGCAGACATGTGGTGCCCAAGGTTGTGCGTAAGTCGACTGCTTTCTCATTTGTAAACAACTTCTGTAGTTCTTTCTTTGGTGTTCAAATGGGAGGGAAAATGAAAGTCTGAAAAGCATCAGCATCTGAGCTTCCGGATCTGAGCTGGAGTAGCAGAGAAAGGGAATATACATCTATCACTTGGTAAAAAAGAAAAAGAGCCCTCAAACTAGAGGAAAGAAACTCAATCACCTGAAGGGAGCTCGTGGAGTGAAGCAAGCGTTGGGTGGGACTCGTTTGAAAAAAAAAAAAAAAAACTTGTCTAGGGGCTGGAAGTTATGGGGGCGCTCTTTGTGCGAAGTCTGAGGAGAAGGGGAGGAACGAGAAAACAGCCTGGGAGTCATTCAAAGGAGTTTAAGGAGCGGTGTACGGTGGAAAGGCGGGGCGAGGCCCGGACAGGCGGAGAGAGGGGGCCGCAGGGGCTTTCGCGGGCGGATCTGACACCAGGGGAGGGGGCAGCGAGGTGGCCGCTCCGGGGACCGGCTGAGAGCAGACTCTTGCTGCAGCACAGGCAGCCAACAGAGATGGGGTCCCCTCCGATAGGTAGAAACAAATTAAAGAGGTGGCAGGCCGAGGCTTTGGCAGGGGAGAGGGTCCGGCTCCCGGGGGAAGCGGTTGCCGAGTGACATCCCCGAGTTTCCGCACTTAGCGGGCCAGGGGCGCGGCGGCCGCAGAGCTTCCCTCCGCCCCGACCCCGCGCCAGACTTTCTCCCCGGCTTCTCCACTGGCGCGTCCTGCCCGGGCCGCAGCCCTTACCTGCAGCTCCGTGAGCAGAATCTCCCCCCGTTCGGGGTTGGACGCCATTGCGCTCCGCTCTGGACTCCGCACCTGGACGCGGCCGCCGCTGGCGACGGGAGAAGGCGGGACGGGACTCGGGTGGGGGGTGAGGAGCAGGGAGAGAAAGGAAAAAAAAAAAAAGCCTAGGGATTCATGGCAGGCGCAGCCCCTGGTGGAGGCGCGGCTTAATCAGCCGGGTTCATCGAGAGCAGCGGGGAGCGAGGGCACTCGTAGCGGGCTCCCTCTCGCCGCCCGCCTGCCCGTCACCGCCCGCGGCGCACGGTTCGCTCAGTCGCTCCCTCCCGGCGACGCCAGGAGCCGCCTCTACCCTCTCCGTGCGGGGCGCTGCGGCCGCGGCTGCAGCTCCTCCTGTCGCACCATTTGGCTGTCACCGCGTCGCAAAAGCGGCCTCACTTGGCGGCTGCCAGCACACGTGACGGCCGCAGCCACCGCCTCTCGCCCGGCAGTGGGGTGGGGCGAAGGGGACCCCAGGACGGGCGCGGCGCAGGGCGCGGGGGGCGGCGGCTTCCGACGCGGGTTGTCGGCGGGGGCAGCCATTGGACCCGGCAGGGGTGAAAATGAGGGGAAAGGCCTGGGCTCGAGTCTCTGGGGAGGCGGGAAGAGGAGAAACCACGCCCACTTTCCTGCTGCGTTTAACGGCCCCACCGTGAACGCTGCAACTCGGGAGCCTGCTCGCTGTTGTTTTTTAGGTTTCTTTTTTTTTTTTTCCCCAGTTCCACCTTCTCTTTTCTTGCCCGAGTTTGGGTCTTAACAGGCCCTTTTCTAATCTCTACAACCCAAAGGGCTTCGGGACTTCTATTTGATAGATTATGCCTTTGCTCTCTCGCTCACCCTCACCCAAGCTATTAATAATCTTGGCTTTGGCTCGCCCTCACCCCCAGCGCGCCTTCCAGCAGCGCGGTGCACAGCCGGCCGAACCGCTGTGTGCTCTGTGCTGTCCAGGAAATGTGAGCGGCCCGATCCCTGGCAACTTTTAATGCACAGCCTTTAAGATGCATTTTCCTCGAGCGCTGTCCTGCAGCGCTGTGGTTTGTGCTAGGGAGCTATACTGAGCTAAGAATTTAATTAGCTGGATTCTTGAATTGTTTTAACTGAATTTGAAGAGGGATGGGGCGTAATCAGCCTCTGGAAAGGAAAAAGCCAACTTTCCTTGGTATGGTAACGTTAGAGAGCTAACCTGACTACTTGGTAACATGTAGTACATAGTAGGTGATTAATGATGGTGGAATTCCTTGTGCAAGGGCTTAGAAGTAGTCAGTGTGTAGTCTTGGTAAAAATTAATTTAGATATGAGAGAAAATGGTCGCATTTCAGCACCATGGAATTTTAGAACTAGAAGAGACTTAAAATATCTAGCCTTTTATAGGCAGAAAAAAAAATACGGCATAGTTTACTTAGCTAATTAGGAACAAGACAACATTATTATTAATACTTAGTGGCCGTGATGGAGACTAAAACACAAGTCTTCTAATCATCACTAATGCCTTAACCTACACCATGCTGCTATAAGAACTTTAAAATAGAATTCTCATTTAAATTAAAGCGTTATACTCCTTCAAATTTTTACTGTAGAAAAACTGTTTTACATATTTCCCTAGTGCTAAAACAAGTATTGATAATAATTTTACATTTCACATGTAAATGTAAGCAACAAATATACAAAGTTTCAAAAGTTATGTAAGAATTATTTCTAAGATTAGTTTGCTGGGGAAAGTAGTACAACATAAAACAGAGGCCAACACAGTATAAAAACTGTTTGATAATCTGGAAAATGTGATAGTTTAAACAGCAAATTAGTTTGATTGAGCTAAAAGCTTCTACCCAGCTCACAGTCTCTGTTAAGGAGGGAAAAAAAGTAATAAGACATGAATCAAACAGACTGAAGCACACTTGAAAAAGTTTAAATGCAAACGTATGTTGATTCAGATGAGTTGCATTTGGCCCCTATTTAAAATGTTTTCAACCCACGAATGGATTAGTAAACTGTGGTATATGTATACCATGGAGTACTACTCAGCTATAAGAAATAACGATGATACGACATCTCTTTGGTTCTCCTGGAGAGAATTGGAACCCATTATATTAAGTGAAGTATCCAAAGAATGGAAAACCAAGCATCACATGTACTCACCAGAAAACTGGTTTCCCTGATCATCACCTAAAAGCACATCGGGGAAGGATACCAATTGGGTATCAGACTGAGATTGGGGGTGGGGGGAGGGGATGGGTGTATGCCTACATGATGAGTGCGTTGCATACCCTCTGGGGAATGGTTCGGGGAGGTGGAGGGGAGAGGGGATGGAGGTATGACTACATGGTGAGTGCCAGGCGCACTGTCTGGAGAATGGACAGGCTTGAGGCTCTGACTCAGGGGGATGGGCGGGACATGGACAATGTATATAACCTGAACTTATGTACCCCCATGATGAGCTGAAATAAAAAAAAATAATAAACCAACAACAAAAAAAATAAATAAAATAAATAAAATGTTTTTAGGGAATTCTAAGTATAGTTCACCTCAAGATACATTCTAATTTATATTAACAATAAGGAAGAAGAAGTTTTTTAGTTTCCATTTAAGAAAATACTTTAAAAAATCTGGATTATATCACACTATGCACGTAGATTTTTAAATTTTTCATAGATATTTTGAAGGTCTTAAGTAGAAATGGCCAACTGTATAGAAATAGTTTCAATGAACAATAATTAGAAAGTATTATCTTCTATTTCTTTTTTATGATGGAGCAAATATTACAGGAAAAATCCAAGAAGAGTTAACTTTTTTTTTTTTTTTTTTCGATTTTCTGTGCTGTTCATTCTGCTGATAGGGGTCCTCTTTTTCCTTAGAGCTCAGTAAAATGAAACAAGAACTATATATCCAGGGAAAGGACCAGAAACCTGTACTTTGTGAGTCACACTTTTCGTTGCCTTACATTGTTTATTTCTCTTTTATTCTTCCTTAATATTTAGTAAAGTGTTTGAAAAGTACAGATTGGGAAGGGTTTTTTTGTTTTGTTTTGTTTTTGTGTTATTGTTGTTTCTGATGCTAACCTTAAAAGAAAAAAAGAATAGTGAACTCCCCAACCCTTATTCTAAGAGATCAGAGTGAAGTAGCAGTAGTAATCAAAGTAAGAGAATCTCCCAGGAAAAGGCAGAACTCAAGGAGACTGAGTCAGAACTACTTAATCTCCTCCCTTTTCTTCCTTAAGAATCCCCTCAGAGAAATCATTCCCTTGTGGGCTCGATGAGGATAATTTTGAGAACAAGGTGGTTAAGACAAAGTCAAGAACACAGAAGAGGAGAGTTAGCTACAGTGACTGTAGCAGATACTTTTGGGGATGTCAGCTCAGTCCATGTCCACTTCACTGACAATTCTTTCTATTCCCAGAGAAGAAGTCTCTGTGGCCATGTTGACTGTGCTTAAGATATGTAGATCTTCCAATAAACTATGATTGAACCACTAGTAACCATATCCAGATTTAGCCATATCCAGATTTAGCCAATCAGACTCTCTTTCCAAGAATTTGGAAACAGTACATTGAAATGCTGATTAATTAGTGGCCCTAAAGTAGTGAAGTGTTGTGATTCTAGGACATTTTCCGCCATGTGCACAAAGATGCAGAAAAAAACTGCTCTTTGGAAAGAAAATTCCTTCCTTTCACTGGGAATATAATGGTTACCAAAGCATACCTGGTCTCTGTCTTCATGGAACTTGTAGTTTAGAAAAACAGGTATAATGACTAAGAAGGTAAATTCAGAGTACTTTGAACACAGGTCAGGCAATCCTTTCTTAAGTACTTCACATTTAAGCTGAGTTCTCACTAGTGAGTACATGTTCACTGGGCAAAAAAAGGTGGTAAAGAACTTTCCAAGGAGAGAGAATAACGTAGATAAAGGTCCTAAATTGAGAGAAGCTTTTGTAATTACTGAAAGGCTAAGTAAGCTATAGCTAAGAATTGGGGTAATAACTCATATGGCTTAAAGAACACTGAAATTTATTCCTCTCACACACACAAGGACTGCACAAGGTAAGCAATCCAAGTTATCAGACTGGCTCTGCTCTATGAGGCCATCCAGGAACCCAGGTCTTACTGGGTTACTGCCCTACCATCCACTACAGCATTCTCAGCCACATGATTGAAGCTGGGTCCAGGAACGCCATGATCTGCCCTATCAGAAAGAAAAAAGAGCATGGAGGATCATATATTCAATGTCTTAAGATCCAGGCTCAAAATCAGACATTTTTGCTCACATTTCATTGTGAGAATGTGGTCCCTTGACCACACATAACATCAAATGAGGCTGAGAAATGTAGTCTCTGACTGCATAGTCATGGACCCAGCCATGATTCTTTTCCTGAAAAAGAGGAGCCAGGACGGATTTTGATAGACAATTCACAGTATCCATTACATAGACTTTTTAGTTAATGATTTTTGCATTCTACTTCTCAGGCCTTAAAATGCAATCTCTAAATCTATAGTTATCAGATTCTTTAGGGCCTAGAACAAATATTTTAATTGTGGCAGAAAAAAAAAAAGACCATACATTCTTAGAACACTCCCTGTTAGCCTGAACGCTCTTAGAACCCAGCCTCCATTCTGTGAGAAATCAAAGCCTCCTGGGGAGGCCATGTGTAGCTGTTGTGGTCAACAGTCCCAGCTGAGCTCAGCCTTCAGATCATCCCAGCCCAGCCACTAGGAGGAGACTAAAGGTCCATTACCATCTTGTTGAGACCACTTCCATTCTCAGCTCTTGCAGCCCCCATCAGTTCAAGGTGCCTCCAGCTGTTGGAATCATCCTATTTGAGGCCCTAGACATCATGGAAGGAGACAATCCCTGCTGTTCCCTGTTCAAACTCCTGAACTATAGAATTTATGAGTAATATAAAATTGTTGGTTGGTTGGGTTGGGGGTGGGGGGAAGTAGTTGATATAAATGGCAATAAATACATGGCAGTAAATAACTGGAATATACATTCCAAGCTGGGTATTTAAATAGGCCCTTTTCTCAAACTTGCCATTGATAGAATTTTTTTGAAATTTTTAAAGTATCTAAACTGAGCAATTAAAAACAAAGTTTAGGTTTTACAGTGCATTCATTTATTTGACAATATTTATGGAGTACCTAGAATTTACTGGGGTTATATCTGCAAAAACACACTTTAGACCCAATTACATACACTCCATGTAGATTTTAAGCTTCTTGAGTGAAAAAATTACACATTACTTCTGTAATATGTACAGCATCCAGTAATATATAAAGCTTATTATGAGCAGAAAGTGCTTGATGAGAACTTGTTTGATTGATAATTTTTTTACTTATAATAGAACTATGTATGTGCATCCATTCTTTATGTTCATACATACCGCTTATTCAGGTGTGGCTGAAAAGATGTGTATTTTCTAATTAAAAATAAGAACTAGTTATAAGTACTTATAAAATATAAAAATGATTTTAAAATATGTCACTTTATAAAGGTTCTTATGAAGGGTTTCCTATTAAAGATGCTATTTTGGAAAAGAGTATTACAGTCATT